>NW_026521843.1:28102500-28527500 GCF_021234435.1 Artibeus jamaicensis
ATTTCATAACAAATTTATCTTTTAAGAGATTTAGTAGAGAAAAGAAATGTAATACGAATCTTAAGGATACTTGTAAAGGCGGATTTTCTCCCCCAAGTAACATGGTTATATTGAGACTTACATATGAAAAGCCCTTATTTTCTAAACACACGAAAACTAACCAGTGTCAACTACTCATAAAATGTTGGATGAAATGTAAATTCATTAAGTGAAACACTGAGACCATCAAAGGAAACCCCAGGCCTGGTTTCATGTTCAACTGGTCCAGGTCCGGCAACAGAAGCCACCTCTTCCCAGGGATTACGAGACTCTGCCACCACCGATTTCCACTCCACCTCCTCAGAGATAAGATCTGCTGTGAACCTCAAGTTCCCTGCACAGTCATTCAAGTCTTTTTCATATCTTTTACTGATACTTCTAGCATGCTGTGACAGCGGCAGCTTACAAAGCAAGCTTAGGGAGCAATAATCTGTTGTCATACAATCTATTTCTCCCACAGAAAAGACTGGGATTCCAAGGCCAGTACATATACTTTTCTTATCCAGCCTCGCAAAGGGTTAAGCTATGAAGGTTAAAAAAAATAGATTATTCTATAAGCACATTTATAATTACACGTTGAAAAGAAATGCCACCAGAAACACGGGACATTCTCTAAAAGCAAATGTTATTTCTTTATTCTAGCCTTTATCTATATACAATGCAGTAAGAATCACTGAATTCAAACATATATATTACCAAAATACATCACTGATTTAAAAACAATAGCAACAATCCATACGGTAAACCAAGTTAAGAATACAGGCACCAGAACATTCACTGTGTAGGAAGTATCGGAAATTCAATAAAAGGATATCAGTAGTAGGTAAATCTCTGAAATCAACCCTTTCAGGAAAACCCACATCGTGAAAACCTAACTTAGAAAATGGGTAGAACAATTGCATAATTTGAAAGACGTGGGTAGATTCCCATATTTTAAAATTTCTAAAATACAAAGGGATTTTCAACTATTTTCTACCTGGTTCCCTTCAAACTGATTCATTGCCAGTGTCTCCCTCATTCACCCTAATATTGCTAAATGCAGCAACAGTGGATTGGAAATAATGGTTTCCAGGTGATATGAATTCTAGAGTAAGTCCTGAGAGCCTCTGGAGTTACAATATCCCCAACCTCAACATCAATCCTAGTATTTCTAGAACTGGTATTTCCCTTTCAGATTCTGTTCCCTCCACATGGCCTAAAACCCAAGCTTGGAAGAGATGGGACAGAGGGAGATAAGCATTGTCTAAAAGCAAAATCCAAAAAGTAGCGTGCCCAGGCTTTGGAGAGAATATGGCGCTGTTTTCCTGCTGTGGAATAACCAAGAAAAGAGTTATGTAATAGACCATAATCACGCATACCCACAGGTTGAGAATGATCAGGCTAATGGCAGATTCCTCAAAGTAAGAGACAAGTAGTTCAGGCAGAAGGACTTTAATAGATTTGTGATAAAGAAAATAAAGAGAGCCCCAGCTGGTGTAGCTCAGTGGATTGAGCACGGACCTGTGAACCAAAGGATCAAGGTCCGATTCCCAGTCGGGGCACATGCCTGAGTTGCAGGCCAGTTCCCAGCAGGGGATGCACGAGATGCAACCATACATTGATATTTCTCTCCTTCTCTTCCCATTTAAAAATAAGTAAATATAACGTTTTTTTTTAAAAGAAAGAAAATAAAGAGAGAGGAAGAGTTATTACCCAAAACTCGGGGGCCTATTCACATTTTGTGATAGAAAAGAGAAGAAGAAAATATTAAAAGAGGCAGAAATGAATGGTAGGGAAAGAAAACATAGTAACAGAAGTTAAAAACACTTCTGGAAAATGTTAAACACAGAATTACCACATGTCCCCAAATTTTTACTCTTAGGTATATACTCAAGAGAAATGAAAACATGTCCACCTAAAATCTTGTATATATATGCTTATAGTGGCATTACCCATACTAGTCAAAAATGAAAACAACCCAAATATCCATCAACTGATAAATGCATGAACAAAAAGTGGTACACCTAGTACAATGGAAAGTTACTTGGCAATAAAGAAAGGAATGAAGTGTTGATGCACGCTGCAGCCTAAGTGAGCCCTGGAAACCTTATGCAACTGAAAGACCACATATTGTAATGATTCCACTTATACGAAATGCCTGGAATAGGCAGATTCATGTAGAAAGAAAGTAGCTTAGTGTTTGCCTACTAAGTGTTAGGGGATGGAGAGAGGAGGAATGGGGGACTGGTGAATAATGAATACGGGGTTTTCATGTGGGGCGATGAAATGTTCTAAAACTGGATAGTGGTGATGGTTGCACAAGTCTGAATATACCAAAAATACAAGGACATACACTTTAAGGGGTAAATTGTATTCTATGTAAATTACATCTCAGTGAAGCTGTTACACAATTTTTAAATGCAATTATGTCCAGATGTATGGCAAATACCATTTTGCCCACATATAACACCAATATTTCTCCCATTACTGCTACTATTCCCCACTGTTCAGGAAATTCTAGTCAATGCGACTGGACGAGAAAAGAAAAAAAGCATAATTACTGAAAAGACAGAAACTAGATTATTATTTGCAGGTGATGGCTGTCCACCTAGAAAACCCAAGCAAGTCAATTGAAAACAGTATCAGAACTGAAAAGATTTCAATCAGTCGGCTGGTTTCAAGACACCCAGGTAAAAACTGACGCTCCCACCATATGTCTTCAACAGTCAACAAAAAAGTATCACGGAGGAGAATCTATACACTGTGTGTGTATTGTCTGTGAATAAGAAAATTAAAGTGTGCAGAACCTGAATGAAGGTATAAACTTAACAAAATGTTCATGTGTTTCTATAGGGTTGTAAAAATATGAATTAAATTGCTCAAGTTTTATGTGGAAAAAAAGAAATGCCAGGCAAAGCACAATTTAAAAAATTACAGCCAGTCATCTTATAAGCCACAGTACTTGGGAGTCTGCATTGTGGCGGACTACACAGACCAATGGAAAGACACACAGAATACAAAGAAGAGTTTAGTTTCTAATAAATGCCAATTTTTTGAACAGTAATGAAACTCAATGAAAGACAGTTAGTAAGTGATATTGAAACAAAAAAAGTTACGTATTAGAGGAAAAAATTACGTTACAGACACCAAAAGCAGGGGAGCGCACCCCAACTGAGCGGGAGGTAAGCAACCCGAGCGACCTCCCACGGTTAGGCAGGTTGCACAGCGCACAGACACCTGTAGCCGCCCCCGGAGAGCAACACTCCCTCCAAGCACCAACTCTCCCTTCCCGCCTCCAGAATATTCTGGCATCTGTCCTCAATAGTGTAGGCTTTCCTTACACGAGAGGTGACCTCTGACTGTGCTCCAGGGGCACAGTACTAGAAAGCTGACTCCAAGTGTTTTACTCAAAGGTGAGGTTTGCCAACTGTGGGTTCCACTGTAGAGTCGCCCGGCCATTTCTTTGTGTGTATCAGATCAGTTTCTTCAGGTGTCTTCTCTTGTGCTGGTTGGAAGCCCCTACCTCCTGTGGGACAGATCTGGCTCTCTCTAAGGTCTGTATGACAGCGTGTGAGTAATTATTCAATCCCTCTTAGTTTTCCGTAGGTATCCCCACTCTCATTTATAAGCTATGTCCTCCAGTGTACAGACGTGCATAACCCTCTGCAAAGAATAAATGTCTAGTCTTTGTCAAAGGCGAAGGAAGGACAGTTACTCAAAATGTGTGGGAAGGGAGGTCTGTTTTGTTCTATTGATGTGAAATTCACGTAACATAAGATTAATCATTTTAAGGTGTTAATTCAGTTACATATACTTAAACAGTGTGCAAACCACCACCTCTATCACATTCCAAACCATTTTATCAAAGAAAACACTGTACCCATTAAAAGAAGTCGCCCTTCATTCTCCCATCTCCTCAGTCCCTGCCTTTCTGTCTCTATAGAATTGCCCATTCTGGACATTTCATAGAAATGGAATCGTACAGTATATGAACTTTTTAGCTTTTTTCACTTAATATGTTTTCAAAGTTTATCCATGTTGTAGCAATAGCAGTACTTCATTCTTTTTTTACAGCTGAAAGTAATATTCCATCATATGAAGATATCGCATTTTGTTTACCCATTCATTTGCTATGGACGTTTGGGTTGTTTCCAGCTTTTGGCTGTTGTACACAGGTGCTCACAGCAGCACTAGTCACAGGTATTTGCTGAGTACCTGCTTTCAATTCTTTTGAGTATGTACCTAGTAATGGAATTGCTGGGTTGTATGGTATTCCATGTTTAACTTGGTATAGTTACTTTTGAACAGACTTTCAATCAATCCTCTTATCTTAGGCCCCTCTGCCCTCCCAAGATACTTCTAAAGGTGGTTGGTACATTTTCTAAACTTACGGGGTTCCCGTGATCTCTTTCAGGTTAGTTCTGTTTTCTAAACAATGCTACCCTAGCACTGAACTTTCTCAAGTTGGCTAGATTACTTATTCTTAGCCATCTGCTTTCCCACTTCAAAATGAATGTTGCCATTATCTCCTCTCCCATTCTCTTTGTCCCAGTGAGTTGAAGTCTTCATTTATCAAGTTACTGTGATTTTAATGAGATTTTAGAAGGGAGTGATGAAATAACAGGAATACTCAATCTTCCATTTTCAATCAGAAAAACATAATAAATATTTTAATGCAATCTATCTACTATTCTATTCATCCATTTAAATGCCTCTCATGTGCATGGTGTTTATTACAGGGGAGTATAAGCATATAAAGGATAACCCCTGTTTTCAGTAAGCTGATAAACTGGTAAAAAAGATGTAGTAATACCAGAAAGGTCATTTGCTTACACATGTTTTACACTTGTATGAAGGTTGAGGTTCTGTTATATTCCGATATGGTAAAGTTATGAAGAGTTGAAAGGTAAAACCGACACTCACAGGTAGGTCAGGTCTCCAATGAAGGATAAAGTCATCCCTGGCATTAATCACTACGAAAGAGACAGACTCACTCAGAAAACAGGAGCTGAAAAGGAAGTGGGCCCTAGAAAACCAAGAATGAAGGCTCTCTGCTTCTTTCAATATTTGCTTCCACGACCAGACTTGGAGACTAACAATGTCTAGGTAGATGCTGGGAGTTGATACGGATCAAACACAGGCATCGCCATGCGGACAGAAGCTGAGACAGAGAAGGAAGGCACACCTGCAGTGTATCACAAACTGAAGGCGCAGCTGGATGATTACATCAGAGTAACTAGGACCAGACACCAATTCTCCTTTTTATTATTTCCTATTTTTATAGAGTCCTGATGGAATGTAGCGACCTCGCCCCACCTACAATATCATGATAGTTATGTAACCCACACGGGCCGGCGGTGAAGGGGAAACAGCAGCCCCCTTAGCCCTGGGAGGTCTGAGGGATGGCCACCTCCTAGGCAATATTTTTTCCCGATGCCCTGTTGGAAGATCACCTTTCAGTGCCAACTTGGGGAGGAGAGGTTCTGAGCCTTACTTTTTATAAAGAAAAGCATCCTTTTATATAAAAGTATACAAATATTATGTACATACTTATTGGCTTTATGGCCTCTTTAAGCCCTTTAAGCCTTGGTTTCCTTATCCATAAAACAGGAATAATAAATGTCTCATAGGGCAATTGCGAGGATTAAATAAAATAATTCTGGTAATGCATTTACCACAATGTTTCATATATATTAAAGGTTTTGAAAAGGTTAGTACTGCCCTGGACGGGTGGCTCTTGGTTGGCTGGAGCATCGTCCCGTTCACCAAAAGTTTGCACGGGTTTGATCCCTGGTTGGGGTGCATATAAGAGGCAACCGAGTGGTGTTTCTCTTTCACAGAGATGTTTTTCTTTCTCTCTCTCCCTTCCTCCCTTCCTCCAATAGAACAAAATCAGTACACATATATCCTCAGATCAGGGTTAATGAAAAAAAAGTCTATGAAAAAACCCAGAAAAATAAAAAGATGAGTATTAGCAGCTCCTACTATGATTACTATACCTAATCCTCTTTATTATTACTATTACAAGTAGCAAAATAGTAATGTGGCAAGGAGGCAGAGACCACACTGAGCTGATGAGGTAGGGAAACGCTTCATAGAGGAAGCAAGATCCTGAGCTGGGATGTGAGTTTGAGAAGATGATCATTTTACATAGGGGCTGTGCCATGGAATGAACTGAGGGGGAACTATAAGCTCTTCTGAATATAAGAAAGAAAATGCTAGCTTTGAATTAATGCAAAAAATTCCAAGTGTGCATTTCCAGGTATAGAGTTCAAAATGAGCCAGTGAAATTTGATGAGAATATTCAAGGGAAAAAATTAAAATAAAAAGTACATTTCTACCAAAGTAGTCTAAATATTCCCATTACCCAGAAAAATGCTCTGGTCAGACCTGGTATTTTGCTTGTAATACCAATTATATTCACTAGATGTACTGAAGTATCTTAATTCCTTCACACACAGTATTTTAACTATTCTACATCACAGAAATCAAAGCAAGACCAGAGAAACTGGTCATTTGACAAATATTAAGCAATAAACTGAAAGCCTGTGAATGATCACACATTTGATTATGAATATTGTTATATTATTACTTTTTTCAACAAAAAGCCTTATTAAGTAATATTTTGTTGTAACAAGAAGAGAGCTTAGAGTATTTTATTATTTGCATGAACTCTCTAGCATTTAATGTTACCAGAGATGTTCTGAGCTGATTTTTCACCACACTCTGGAACACTATGCAGTGTTCTTTAGAAACAGCACTCTCCCTCATTTTCCACAATTACAGTTATCACTCCAACCAGCCACTTTCTAACGTGCCTGCCTATTCATATGTATTCTTCTATGTATCAAGTATATTCTAAAATTTCTCAGATAGTTAAGTACTTTTCTTGCTACAAATACAAGTCCAGGAATGCCAGAATCGCACACTTTGGTGAAGGTGCACGGCTTCTTACCGGCACTTCTCAAGTTGGGGTCCAGTCCTGGCATCTCTTTGTTAGCTTCAGGGCTGACACTGTAGATGGATGCTCCTGCTTCACTCACGATGCTAAGAAAAAAGAAAAGGGGAATATCGTTTTCTGAACTTTCATCTAGTCAAAGAAAATAAACAAATAAGACTGAAAAAAATAACTTGCAAGGCAAGGTGCTTTCTTTCTAGTTCAATGATACCTACAGCATTTAATTTTTCATTAACATAGTGATTAAGCATGTCTGTTTTCTTCACATAGGAAATACACAAATTTAAGCCCATAATGAAGTAATTCAGTCATTTTCTGTCAGTAGTAATGAGATAGGTTACAGATGAATACAATAGATACCGCCCCTTGATGCCAGCTACAAAATTTTCAGAATATACTTAGCTTCTCTCGTGTTTATAACCCACTACTGGCTGGCATTTATAACTCCCACCCGAACTAGTCACTCTAAAGCATGTTGCACAGCACATGAGCATGTGTGGATATGTGCAGATGTGAATGTATGGAAAAAAACCACTGCTGTAAACATCGCCATTGTTATGACCTGATTATAATCAACCCTGACAGTGTGAGAAGCAAAGGAATCAGACAGATAGTACCTGACTTCTTTTCAGAAGGGTCTGAAATCATCTTTTTAAGCAAACTGGGGACATTTCACTTCATGCAGATGTTAAACCATGCCACTTTATCATGTATTTAATCAAAGCACCACCTGTATATTATCCTTTCTTTTTTGGCTCCAAATACTGTTCAGACCACGGTGGGAAAACTGCCTCAGAGGTGACATTTGGATGGTTGACATTTGTACAGTTTATCAAATAGTTTAAAAATCAGAGGTCTCCTTCAGGACACCATATGCAAACAAACATCATCTACCCTAAGTATTCGAGATACCTGTGGCTCCCTACCACATGACCATCTAGGTCTGAAGATTCAAAAGCAGAAACATGTTAATGCTGACTTTTAATTCACTCTTAGAACCCTCTCTCCCTTTCTCTGCTCCTCAATATAAACCTCAAACATGAAAGAAGTTTAGTGGATAACCTTTAATGCATTGCTCTATTGTAATAATTCAACACTGATAAGTAAAGTGTGAAAAAGTGAAGTTTGCTAGCCCCTGCCTTTCAGGAACTCGTGACTGAACTCTGACAACAACTGTAAGGCACTGAGATTTGAGAAAATTATTTTGGGGAAGAAGAAGACTTATTAACTAATTTATTTTTTTTTTGCAAACAGGATCTACTATCCTAATTTGTTTTTAGATTTTATTTATTTTTTTAAAGAGAGGGGGAGGCAGGAAGAAAGAGAGGGAGAAAAACACCGATGTGCCAGAGAAACACCGGTTGGTTGCCCCACACACACCCCGTAGTGGAGACCTGGCCTGCAACCCAGGCACGTGCCCTGACTGGAATCGCACTGGCAATCCTTTGGTTCGCAGGCTAACACTCAACCCGCTGAGCCACACCAGCCAGGGCTACTATCCTAAATTTAATAATAGGAAAAATGAACACTCGGTAATTGAAAAGCAAGGGGACTCATCTCGTCCCTTATCAACACCAATGTCATCATACAGAAGAGTTAACCAAATAGATATTATACACAAAGCACAAAACATAGCACTTCACAGACATTATCTAATCTGATCCTTTGGGGTATTTTTTTTTACAGATAAGTAGTGTGCCAAACATCACGCAGCCCGTGGGCAACTGAGCTAAATGAGAAGCCTAACCTGCTTGATTCTCAAGGCTGAGATACTAAGCGGCACAAGGAACTTCTGACTAGTTTCACCACTTATTAAAACCCACATTTCTGTGCTACATGACAAATGTAACATCGTCTTAAGAGGAACTACTTTCTTAAAGAACAGATCCATAAGAACTCATTTCTCTTTCGTCACCTTCACTTTTGATGAAAAGTTAAAGTGAGTTTTGTTTTTTTATATATCTAAAGTGGAACCTAAATCATAAAGAAATTCGAATATGTGCCACAATTTCAGAGACTAACTTTAAGATTAAAAGTTATTTGTCTCCAAAATAAGATTTAGATTATACTTATCTTCTACTATATAGTGATCAAGGAAAAAATACAATGTCAAATAAAGATTAAAGACGAATCCCAGTGTGGCACACATAATACGATGTTCAAACCAGCACCACTAGCAGTGATTCTTCAGACCCATGACAACAGCACTGTCTAACCTGGGGCGCCTGCACTTCCGACAGAAAGAGGCAGGAATAATCAAAACTGTATACAAAATGTTTGTGCTGATGCATTTTTTTCTAGGAAGGGGGGTTATAGTTTTCACTGATTACTTAAAGAAATCTATTACCCCCAAAAAGCTTAAGAAACACCACCGTAGGGTAAAAATATTCAATCATCAGCCATAGAAAATTTGTTGTCAAACACAAAACAACAATCGCTAACAAAGTTTTTTCTTAAAAAGCAAAATAACCGTCAAGGGCAAGTGAGACCTATTATTGAGAAAAGAATATTTTTTTAAAAATTTCACTAGAAATTTATTTTCTATCATTGCCAGGAGCCTCCAAAATTACCACTATTCAAGCAGGGAACACAAATAGAAAATAAAAATTCCAATTAACTGTGGCCTTTCGCATTTGGGTACCTGAGAATTTGCTGGGTGATTCACTGTCTCTTGGAAGTTATAATTCTCAGTAGACTAAGGGAAACTGTTACAAAGAAAAACACTCAGATAATAAATATCCTTGCAAATACCACACTGCCAGTTCTCTTAGACAGAGGAATACAAAACAGATGTGACTCACTGCACCCAAGATTTTCAGATTAACATTAATATTAAGTCAACACAAAATGTAGTACATTTCATATGCTTTGCTTATTGGCTAGGATGGATCGAATAAACAGTTCAGTACCAAGCACAGACCAGAATGCTTCCACAGTCTAAGTGAACAGAAACCCCCAACACTGATCACTTCAATGTAACACGTACATGGATCTAAGAAGGAGCTGTGGCAAGAATTATATGAATCGAGTCATGCTGGGAGTGGCAAGGATTTTTCTCCAGAAGAAGCTGCTGTGAACAAGTTAAAATGTGTCCTCTCTTCCTTTTTACATTCCTACGTGCAGGTCAAAGACAGACATTCAGTAGAAAGTATGCTAGATTTTATAAGCCAGTTTCTGTTTATTGCAAAACTATTTAAAAATCATTCCAATGATCTCTACTATATTTGGAAGAAAGCAAAAGTAAACTTTGCAAAATATTCAGATATCTAGTGATTTAGTAAGTTTTATATTTCACAAAACAAATTTCTCTCAGGTGTAAACAAATTAGGCTCATTATCTCAGTAATTTGATTATTTTATTTATTTTTCCCATAAAGCAGACAGGACTCTGAGCAGAATTCTTTATTTGGAGGGAATTTAACCGATGTAGTCGGTAACAGAACTAAGGTTTTGAGACTATTACAGGGCTCTGAAGCTGCTTCCTACTGCTAGTTCAACAAACACGGTAGGCACACATGGTATCTCTGACTTTAAATACACAAATACAGTTCAGAAGTGATCACTGGGCTTACTCTTTGCCAGACCTATGTGTTATTGTGCTATTTCTCTAGGATGCATTGTCCTTTATTTAAAAAACATTTAATCTAATTCAGCTCTATTCCAAGTCTTTCTAGGTCTTTTTATTAAGAAAAAAACAAACAAACAAAAAAAACAAACAAACAAACCACACACTTACAATATGAAAAGCAAGTAAAATGCCCAAAATATAGATGCACTTACTTTTCTTCTTTTTTTTTTCTTGGACTGTTTTCTAATATTTTCTTTAGTACTTTGCCTCTATTTTTAATAACTAAGATTGGTATATTTTTTCTCTTACTCTCCTGTTGTTGGCTACAAAACCTGTCTACTGTAAATGAACACTGGCTTGTAAATGACTAGGGGAATATTTCCACCCTGTTTTCTTTGGGAGAGTCTTTATAAGGCTGATGTAACCCGTTCCTTGAAATTATATAAAACTTATCTGTGTAACTATCTCAGCCTGGTGCGAGGAAACTTTAGACCACTGATAAAATTTGTAAAGTAGTGAGAATGAAAGTTTTATTTTCCAGATCATTTAAAAATTATATATGTGAATAAAATTATATATGATGTATGTTTTTCCCATTTATGTATTTTTAATTGACTGCCATAAAGTTATTTATGGTATCCTCTTATTTGCTTTTTAACCTCTGTTGACTCTATAATTAAGCTTCATTTCTCATACTTTGAGTATTTAAAAATTTTTAAATAAAAACTATGAGTTAAAAATACTAACTTCTGGTATCTTAAGTAGAATTCAATGATATTACATAAGTATTACATAAATCAGTTAATTTGTTAATGTACTTACTTTTTCTAAGAAGACATACACTTAGCCCTGGCCCGGTTGCTCCGCTGGGTGGAGCATAACTCCGTACACCAAAGGCTGCAGGTTTGGTTCCCTGTCTGGGTACATGCCTAGGGTGCAGGATGGATCCCCAGTTGGGGCTTCGTGTGGGAGGCAACCTACCTATCACATCAATGTCTCTCTCTCTCTCTCCCCCGCCATTTCCTCTCTGTCTAAAATCAATAAACATATCCTGGCATAAGGACTCATAAAAAATTTAAACCATACATTTGAACTACAGAATTAGTATCTCCACAGTTTATAAATTTCTTCTAACAAGACAGACTGTATGTTGATGAATCTTTTAAAATCGTCTGCAAGTAGTTTTCTTACAATAACTATTCATTCCGACAGTAAGAGAATGGTGACTTCTTTTACCAAACTGAGATGAGAGAAATTCCTTTCATGAGACAGGAAAACTAGCTGTTTAAGTTATTGGGCTAATCGGTTTCACACTCATTTACAAGTTCCCGTGAAGCCTCTATGTGGGTCCCCTTGAGGTCCTCTCCCCACTCCCCAAGTAGGAAAAGAGGGCTTTTTTCTTGTTTTTAAATAAATGATATGCTTCCTTACATTAACGAGAGAATATAATTTAAAGGTAATCCATTTAATAAAAGTATTTTAGTAAGATATCAAAGATCAGACAGGATTTATTGCTTAAACTAATAACTAATGATTTTAATTCTTCATGAAGTACATTAAAATTCCTTTGCTTTATCAATATCTAGCAGCTTTCTTCTCTTCCTTCTTGCCACCAAAAAGTATGTACTAAGTAACAATTAAATGCATACCTTATTTCCCTACATTAAAAAAAATCATTTATCTAAAAACCATTCTTCCAAGTTTTCAAGTTTTCAGACTCAGAAACATTCATATGAAGAGAGGGTTAAATCACCTATGTTTCTCAGTAAGTTACTGAAAGTGCTAAAAAAGTTAAGAAACATGGATCTACATTTTTGCTCTGCATATGAGATAACCTATTCTGAGGTATGAAAGAACTGATGTTTGTATTTTAGAAATAAGAGACAAGACCAAACCCAAACCACCATAAATAAAAGGAACTCCAGGGTTTAGTGTATAAAGGGCAAGGTTTATTTCTAAGAAAATATCAAAGCAATAAAGCCCTTTATTTAGTGACAAATTATCATTTCAGGGAATCTCAAATGAGCAATATTTAGTTTCTTGAAACAAGCAAAATCATATACTGTTAAAGATGTTTAAACTGTAGAACTCTTTGGGAGGTAATTTGAAAATACAGACCCAGAGTCACAAAAATATGCATTCTTTCTGAACCAGCCATTATTTTTTAAGAATTTATCTGAGGGAAAGTTTAAAATATCCAAAGATGTAAAGCACTATTCATCACAGGACAGCTCTGACCGAAAGAAACTGAAAAGTAAAATGCCCATGTTTAACAGTTCATGAAATGGAAAACTACCCTGTCGTTAAGAATTACTGTTGCAGAGGGCTTCGGGTCAAGGTGGAGGCACAGGCAGACACACTTCACTTCCTCGTACAACCATAAGAAGGATTACAACTAACCTCAAAACAAAAACACCCAGAACTGCCAGAAAATCGAACTATATGGAAGTCCAACAACCAAGGATTAAAAGACGACATAATCATCCAGAAGGACAGGAGGGGTGGAGATGGGGAGTCGAGGCAGAGAGACTGGAGTATGGTGGCAGTGAGTTGGTCAGTGGTGGCCAGGTGGCGGTCCCTCATTAGAGATAGCTGGGTAGTGAGCCCTAAGCCAGACTGCACAGTCCAGGGTTCCAGCTCCAGGAAAATAAAGTATCATAACTCCTGGCTTTAAAAACCAGTGGGAGTTGGGGCAGTGGAAGAAACTGCAGGTTTCTTAGGAGAGTCTGTATAAAGGACCCTCAAAGTCCTAGAACATATGCAAACCCACCCCTCTGGGAATCATCACCAGGATAACAGCTAGAGGGGTGCCAATCGCAAAAGTGACTGGAAGTGGGGCAAGTGCCAAACAAGCCTCCAGCAGTCAGGCAGCAGCACTGTCCCCTGTCTGACCCTTCCCCCACATACAAAGCCTGAAATAAGCTGCCTCACCCCAAGGCTCTGCCCCATACAATGGAACAGGTGCGCCAAGACAGGGAGTCAAAGTAGCTCTACCTAATACATAGAAACAAACACAGGAAGGCTGCCAAAATGAGGAGACAAAATATATGGCTCAAATGAAAGAACATCAAAACTACAGAAAAAGAACAAAGCCACAGGGAGATAGCCAACCTATCAGATGTAGAGTTTAAAACACAAGGGATAAGTTTAGAGACCTCACTGAGTACAGCAACACATAAGGGAAGAAATGAAGGCTATACTAAGTGAAATAAAGAATAATCCACAAGGAACCAACAGTGAAAGAAAGGAAGTCAGGGTTCAAACCAACAAACTGGAACATAAGGAAGAAATAAACACTCAACTAGAACTGAATGAAGAAGCAAGAATTTAAAAAACGAGGAGAGTATAAGAAAGCTCTGGAATATCTCTAAACATGCCAACATCTGAATCATAGGGATATCAGAAGGAGGAGAAGAGCAAGAAACTGAAGACTTATTTGAAAAAATAATGAAAGAAAACTTCCCTTATTTGGTAAAGGAAATAGGCATACAAGTCCAGGAAACACAGAGAGTCCCAAACAAGATGGACCCAAAGAGGACCACACTAAGACACATTGTAATTAAATTGCCAAAGGTTAAAGATCAAGAGAGGATCTTAAAAGCAGCAAGAGAAAAGCAGAGAGTAACCTACAAAGGAGTGCCTATAAGACTATCAGCTGATTTCTCAAAAGAAACCTTATAAGGAAGAAGGGTCTGGCAAGAAGTTTTCAAAGTGATGAAGAGCAAGGACCTACATCCAAGATTCCTCTATCCAGCAAAGCTATCATTTAGAACGGAAGGGCAGGTAAAGTGCTTCTCAGACAAGGTCAAGTTTAAGGAGTTCCTCATCACCAAGCCCTTATTATATCAAATGTTAAAGGGACTTATTTAACAAAAAGATGAAAACTATGAATATTAAAATGACAACAATCCCACAACTATCAATAACTGAATCTAAAAAAACAAAAACAAACCACAAACTAAGCAAACTAGAACAGGAACAGAATCATAGATATGGACATCATTTGAAGGGTTATTAGAGGGGAGAGGGAAGGAGGAGAATGGGGGTAAAGATACGGGGATGAAGAAGTACAAATTGGTAGGTACAAAATAGACAGGGGGAGGTTATGAACAGTATAGGAAATGGAGAAGCCAAAGAAGTTATATACACGACCCATGGACATGAACTGGGGGGAGACTCCTGGAAGGAAGAGGGGTACCAGGCAGAAGGGGACAGAGGGGGAAAAGTGGGACAACTGTAATAGAATAATCAATAAAATATACTTTAAAAATAAAATAAGAAAAAAATATTGTTGCAAAACATTAAGATGAGAAAAAAACTGGTTTCAAAACGGTAAGTCCAACTTTGATTTTTTAAAAATATAGGTATATACAAAAGAAAAAGTCGGTTATGTAATGTAATATTATTATTTAAATAAGTTAATCCTTTAATTGTAATTATGTGATTCCTTATGTTAACATAAAAATTATAATTTATTTGTAAGCAGACAAGTTTAAAAACTTTAGCTTAAAATGATAATTGTTAATTGTTCAGGAAATATGATATCACATATAACCAATATTGTTTTCTTCACCAAACTTTCTTTTAAAGTTATTAAAGTTATTTTGAACTTAAATGTCAGTAAACACATTATTTGTTAGTAATAATTTCCAAACATGGCTTCTAGGAGATCACAGACAATAACCTTTTATAATAGTTATAAAATAAAAGTGATTAAAGAAAATCAAGAGTAAGTTCTCCATTTGTACAAACAGCTCAGATAAGAAGCAAACGCATGATGAGAAATTTTACAATAAAGTACATATTATGTATCCTTAAATTTCACTCAGTCTTGGCCTATATTTACATCCCTCAAATTATCCTTCATGATCACCAGGGCATAACCAGCTCACTATTCAAAACAAAAAAGATGTGAGGTGATACAGTAGTATCCCAGAAAATCAATGTGTGTGAAAAACTCTAAAGGCAAGATATGGTGACATAAAAAAAGATACACCCCATCCTCAAGATTTCAAGATGTGGAAGTAGTTCACCTTCAGAAATGTGACACTAGCGCCATCTGGTGGAAGACCAGTTAGAAGCACTTCTCCAATTACCAATTTTAAAAAATGTCTTAATCTATCTTTCAAAAGATGACCATTTTCCAAAGCGAACAGACCTAGCAATGGTACAGTAATTACACAGGGGACCCATAACAAGCCCAGAGGAACTTAAAACGTCTTTTAAACAAAGGATGAGTGTCTACCCAGATGGACATTTTAATCCACACAGCAGTAGTTCAACAATATGGAATCCCCTCCGCTACTTATCCCTTCTGTACCTCACAGCACACCAGATGAAAAGAGAGTCACAACTTCTCGGTAGAACTTTACTTTGGAGTTTGTGGTTCCTCAAAGCACCAGCTACCTACCTACCTATTATTCTGTACTATAAACACAACAGTACTCAACATGAGAATCTGATTGTGCTAATTAGCATCACAAATTTATGTTCAACAATGCTGAGTGGCTACAATGTACCACAATGTCTCAAAATATTACACTTTTAAATTAATGCTGTCCATGATAGAGATGACAAAAACTGGTACCTTCTAATGCAGGGGTCCCCAACCTCTGGGCCATGGACCGGTACTGTTAGGAACTGGGATTTACAGCAGGAGGTGAGCTTGAATGTAATGCACTGGAATCATCCTGAACCCCCCACCCCCACCCCACAGTCCACGGGAAAATTATCTTCCATGAACCTGGTCCCTGGTGTCAGAAAGTTGGAGACCACTGTTCTCATGTCATCATAAAGGAAAGCAGATCAAACTGAAAGACAAAGAAGACGGAGAGCTTGTCTATTTGTAGGTTGAATCCCTCCTCCACTGCAGTAGAGGCAATTTCTGACAATGAATGGCACCAGCAGAAACTGTCAGTCTGCACTACCCTCCCTTAATTAAAATTAAGCACCCTTTTAATTTTCTTTCTCCCTTCACTTTCTTCTGCTTTCCTTTATAAAACAAAACCCCTCCTTTATTTCGTTTCCCCCCCATCTACCAACATGAAGTTGTTGTAAGTCCTACGCAACACCACCAAGGGAACTCAAGGGAAATCCAGCCGCTGGAGCAACAGCAGGCCAGGTGCTCGCGTGTGGGTGTTCGACTGAGCAGAACGAGACCCTCTGCCTCAGGGACTAGAGAAGTGGCCCGAGGAGAGCGCTCACCGACGGTGGAAGGAGGTGGGGTTTAAAGCAGCACTGTGAACGTTCTGTGCTCCCTACTACAGGACACAAACCTGAGGGGGCCCGGAACAAACACTGATCTAACTGTGTCATTAAAACAGTCCTTTGGCCGACATTCTGAAACACACTGAGTTAAATAACATGGTGTGAGCCTACCTGCCAGACCCCCACACACATCAAAAAGTATGTTTCTCCTGATTCTTGCTGCTGACACCAAAACTGTCAAACTTTTATCAATTTGCATTTACTATATAATAACAGATTGTCTGTGTTCACTTATTCTTTTTCAAATGCAGTTCTAGTCAAATATAAATCAAAAGTTATATATAGAGCATTGTAGTTTTCTGACAAAGAATTCTGACAAGGAGACAAGTTTGCTTTATTTACTGTTTTCTACCCCACCTTTGCTGGGGTTTTTTTGGGGGAGGCATAAATACATCTATAGAGTTTATCCACTAATAAATATGAGGAATTCAGATTGCTATGGCACACACTTTTTAGAATGAAATTTCTTGCAAAACATTTGATTCCTTTGTTACCCATCCAGTAACAGAAATCAGAATCAGAACACCAATTTAGAAGATATAATCTAATATTTTGCTAATAAGTACTATATAACATTGGGTTGGCCAAAAAGTTCATTTGGCTTTTTTCTGTGAGATGGTCTAGTAGCGCTTAGTTATCTTTAACGCCATTTGAAACAATTTTGTTAGATTGTATTGTGACAGCTGTCATATCAGCGTGCATTAAAAAAAATCAAAATTGGTGAATTTTTCTGAAGCCACTTTAATGTTGAAGATAGACCATAATACAAATTTTTGGCACATTTTGCTTTATTATATCAGGAAAGATAAAGATGCAACTGAAATGCAAAAAAAGATTTGTACAGTGAATGGAGAAGGTACTGTGACTGATGGAACATGTCAAAAGTGGTTTGCAAAGCTTCCCACTAGAGATTTCTCACTGGATGATGCTCTAGTCTGGTAGATTGGCTGAAGTTGACAGTTACCAAATCAAGACATTAATTGAGAAAAATGAACGTTCTACCACATGGGCAACAGCCAACATACTCAAAATATCCAAATCAATTAAGTTATTGTGAGAATGAAAAATGTGTCTTATTTTATGGACAAACTAAATGGACCTTTTGGGCTAACCCAGTACAATACTAATAATGTTATAAAAGAATAACAAAACAGGGAAAGAAGCAAAGGAAGACAATGAAAAACAAAACAGAGACAGAAACTAAGATATATTTTACCAGCAACTTAGAGCCCAGTACGTCCTACCTCCAGCTGAATAGTTTTGGAAATAATTATGCTTTGTGCAACACTCCCTAATAATCTTCTAAACATCACTGTTGACAACCTCAGAGAACTCATACATTTATTGGTTTTTGTACCTGACTGGTTACCCCCTCCTCCTTTTCCCCTTCTCTTACATTTGTTTTATCCCCTCCACCCGACCTAACCTCCACGTTTCTCTGAAGTGAACTCACACCTCTGCAGAAGTCATCAGCCCGCTGTGAAGGGAGACACTCTCCACAAACTTCATCTACTACATTCGCCAACCTGCAGTTTCCAGGCTGGACTGCCAAGCCCTGTTCTGGAGCAGCCTTAACCTTCAGACTTGCTTTTGGCCACCCAGATCATGCGGGGGTTGGGGGCTGGGGGGACAGCCCTGACAGCGCATGCCAAGACTAGAAAACTGCTCTAAATCAAACCCTTTCCTACCGATGACTTTGAAAGTACATGAACAGAGTGAGGAGGGACTGAGTTGTTCAGCTCATCCGGCTGCTCCATTTACTTCGTATCTGCAGTCGGATCTTTACTTTCTGGGTTCACTACACATTTTTGGCTCTGCTATATTACACTGTGTAAATATTTAGAAAAAATAATTCCTTTCAAGGATCTAAACTTCCACTGTCGTTATGGCAAATGAACCTGTTTATGCTATGTTCGTTAAGTAACAGCAAGCCTAAAAGAACTCAGGGATTTACTAACACATGTGATACACAAACATCACAATCATAAAGCTTCTCATGGGGACATATCAAGAACATGAAAGGCCAGTTTATTTTTACTCCCACTGCCCTGTAATTTCCCTTAACTCTACAACAACAATCCTTAATTCAAACCTTTCCTACAGCTACAGGAATGGGGTCGGCTGAATGTGCATGAACTATACCCAAAACCTACCCCCATCTCCATTTAAACTTCCTTGAGTCTAGAGCAGTGGTTCTCAAACTTGATCCTGCTTCTGAATCTGCTGGAGGGGGATAGAACACACGTGGCCAGGCCCCGCCCCCATCATCTCTGGCTCACTAGGGCAGAGACTTTGCATTTCTACAAGATCACTGGTGATGCTGAAGCTGCAGGTTTAGAACCCAGATTAAAGATTTTGTTGAGGTGTAATTTACACTTTATATAATTCACCCATTGTGAGGGTACAATTCAATGACCTTTAGTAAATATGGTACAACCGTCACCCAAATCCAATTTCAGAACATTTCCATCCCCGAAGATCCTTCGTGCCCATTTGTAACCCTTCTCTCTGCCAGCCCGGGCAACTACTAGTCTACTTTCTGTCTCTATATATTTACCATTTACATTACATTTCACACGACTGCAATCATAAAACATGTGGTCTTTTCTGTCCTGCTTCTTCACTCAGCACGTTTTTGAGAGGCGACCATGCTGCAGCATTAGCATTTCATTGTTATTGCTAAATAGCATCCCATTGTTCTAGATATACCACCTTTTGTTCACCCATTCAGCAGGTAACTTCTGGGCTGGTTCCAGTTTTACAGTGTTATGAATAATGTTGCTATAAATGGTCATTTGTAAGGTCTGGAGTGGGCATATGCTTTATTTCTCTGGAATAGATTCCTAGGAGTGGAAATGCCACACTGTAAATTTATGTGTAGAAAAAAAAGAAAAATCTAAGCCCCTGAAAAATAAGACATTTTAGTAGTTTCTAGCTGCATAGGCAATATGTAAATGTTACTACCAGTGTTCAAAGATGTCAGAGAAAATTCAACTCTTGGCTAGGATTTGCAAGTGTATGCAAATCCTGGACATATTTGCAAATGTATGAAATATACTTTAAGAACACAGGAAATGGACTCCGGCCAAGATGGAGGCATAGGTAGGCACACTGTGCCTCCTCGCACAACCAAAATTAAACACAACAAAAATTTAGAAACAAAAAAATAACCAGAACTGACAGAAAATTGAACTGTATGGAAGTCCAACAACCACTCATCCAGACCAGTAAGAGGGGCAGAGTCAGTGGCAGCCAGCGGAGAGGGGTCGCGGCAGAAAAAAGTGGTGGCTGGCAAACCCCAGGCACCGGGAGGAACTGGGCAGGCCCAGTGAGGCGCACAAGGCGGCTGGTTGACCAAAGACACACATTCATGTGCAGATAAACCAGGCGAAAGTAGGCAGCGAGACAGACTGCACAGCCCAAGGCCCCAGCGCCAGGAAATAAAGCCTAAAAGCACCGACTGAAAACACCTGTGGGGGTTGAGGTGCCACAAAACACTCCCAGCCTCACAGGAGAGTTCGTTGGAGAGACCCACAGGGTCCTAGAATGTACACAAGCCCACCCACCCAGGGAACCAGCACCAGAAGTGCCCAATTTGCTTGTGGGAAACGGTTGAGGGGACTGAAATCTTAGACAGAGAGAGAGAGCAAAGCAGGCACCATTGTTCCCTCTCTGACCCCTCCCCCACATACAGCATCACAGCCCAGCCACTGGGTCACCCCACCCTCTGTGTCACCCCACCCTGGTGAACACCCAAGGCTCCGCCCCTCACTATGTAACAGGAGCAACAAGACAAAAAAAAAATGGCCCAAACGAAAGAACAGATCAAAGCTCCAGAAAAAAAATACATCTTAAGCAACCAAGAAACAGCCAACCTATCAGATGCACAGTTCAGAACACTGGTGATCAGGATGCTCACAGAATTGGTTGATTTTGGTCGCAAATTGGATGAAAAAATGAAGGCTACACTAACTGAAATGAAGCAAAATGCACTGGGAACCAATAGTGATGGGAAGAAAACTGGGACTCAGATCAATGGAGTGGACCAGAAGGAAGAAACAACCAAACAGAAAAGAATGAAGAAACAAGAATTCAAAAAAATGAGGAGAGGCTTAGGAACTTCCAGGACATCTTTAATCGATCCAACATCTGATTTATAGGGGTACCAGAAGAGGAAGAGGAAGAGCAACAAGTGGAAAATTTATTTGAACAAATAATGAAGGAGAATTTCTCCAATCTGGCAAAGGAAATAGACCTCCAGGAAGCCCAGAAAGCTCAGAGAGTCCAAAAGAAGTAGGACCCAAGGAGAAACACACCAAGACATGTCCTAATTACATTAGCCAAGATTAAAATGAAGGAGAGAATTCTAGAAGCAGCCAGAGATAAGGGGACAGTCACCTACAAAGGAGTTCCCATCAGACTGTCAGTGGATTTCTCAAAAGAGCTCTTACAAGCAAGAAGGGGCTGGAAAGAAGTATTCCAAGTCATGAAATGCAAGGACCTACATCCAAGATTGCTCTATGCAGCAAAGCTTTCATTTAGAATGGAAGGGCAGATAAAGTGCTTCTCAGATAAGGTCAAGTTCAAGGAGTTCATCATCACCAAGCCCTTATTATATGAAATGTTAAAGGAATTTATCTAAGAAAAAAAGATAAAAACATGTACAGTAAAATGACAGCAAAGTCACAAATTACTAACAACCACACCTAAAATAAAAACAAACTAAGGAAACAACTAGAAAAGGAACAGAACGACAGAAATGGATGATATTACATGGAGGGTTAGCAACAGAGGAGTGGGAGAAGGAGACAGGGGGAAAGGTACAGAGAATAAGTAGCATAGACGGCAGGCAGAAAATAGACAGGGGGAGGGCCAGAATAGTATGGGAAATATAGAAGCTAAAGAACTTATGACACATGGACATGAACAAAAGGGGGGTAATGTGGGTGGGAGGGGGTGTACAGGGTGAAGGTGAATGAAGGGGGGGAAATGGAACAACTGTAATAGCATAATCAATAAAATATATTTTTAAAAAAGAGATAAAAAACAATACAGGAAATGTTTGATTAGGTAGAAGCAATATTAAGATTACTCATTTTCAACGTGAAACCCAAAATACTAAGTTTACTACTTGATGATTATTGATATCAAAATTCAAATCACAAGATAAAGAAACTTATATGAACACTATTTCTGTAACCAACCACATTTTTTGCTTCAAAAATTTTTTTCCTATTTTCCTTCTCTAAAACGTAGGTGAGTTTTATGATCCAGTGCGTCTTATATTCCTAAAAATACAGTAATTCAAGTAGACCTAGGACCCTAAGCAAGGAGCTCTGTTTACTCAAGAACTACCAAGATTCCACTGTAAAATGTTTTCAAATACTCATGTTCCAATCCATGGATCATACCCATAACACAAAAGTCACTAGTCCTCACTGCCTTCCAACTGCTGGAGATGTATTTTACATCTCTACCGGTCTTCATAAATTACACTACAAGGAACCAGCCTGTTGTCCAAACACTCCTTCTCCCCTTCCACTGAAGCTACGTAAAAAAGGAGCAGTGGTCTGCAGAGACGCCGGAGGAGACAGTTTCACGTGTGATCCACTGTCTCGCGACATGGGCTGGCTCGCAATAAAGTAAATTACAGGGCCTCTCATCTAATCTCTACACATTTTTTTTTGTAATTCAAAATAACTGCAGTCACTGGAACATCTCTCCCAAATTATACCAAATTAGGCTATCATCATCTCTATGATGATGGGATTCAAGATAAAGATTGTGATTTGAGAAACAGAGAAAAGAGTTTACTCAATAGCAAACAACCAATTATAATTTATCCAAAAGACTGAAAGAAAGGAGTAAGCAAAATAATAACAATGTTAGGCCTTCTTCTGCACCTGAGTCCAAGTGCCTTCCACCACCAATTACACACAGTTACTAGAGGGAATAAACCCAACAAATTACCACGTTTCCTGCCCTTTACAGATCAGCCCTCTGCTGCTAGAACACTAAGCTGGCTCAATGGAAAAACGGGAAGAAGCAGTGAGGACCTCAGACAGGAGGTCTTACTCCTGACCAGTTGGGATCTGTCACCGGTGTGTGCAGCTGCACAGCAATATGATCTCAACAGAAGCCCAGCTTCAAAAATCTGCAGTTTCCTTGTGGAATTCTTATTAACAAGGAGGAGTAAGAAGAGCTACACCCTAACTCACACCATTAATCTGGTAAAAGACACACAGGCACACACACACACAAATCACTAAAACTTCTGCTTACACAAACCGCAAATTCATATCACACCAAATAGGTACCAAAGAGAATAAGAACACAAATACATCATAATCTTCTGCACAAAACTGGTGTGGCTTTCTGAAAACTAACAGAACTGTACCACTTCTGCAATTCATCCATCTATGAACAAATGCCCTCAGCCTAAGCCTCAGAAAAGGAAGAACGATCAGTTTTATCTGTCTTCAGCTTGTCAGAAAATCCTGACATTTTTCAGCGAGTAAAGGTTCCAAATGGCAGGTGTCAGAAGGCCTCAGCCTCATAGGTGGTGCCAGAAGGCAGGAAGAGCAGCAGCAGCGTGTGGCCACGTCGGAGCCACACAGAAGCTGCCTAGAGAGCACATTCTGAAAAGAGCAAACCTCAGACTCACTCAAATCAGTCTGGTGCCAGATGCCACCATCAGAACAAGGCGCTGGTGCCAAAGATGCGCTGCCCAGAAAAACATTCAACTCGAGGCTTCCACGAAAGGGAAAAGAGCTGAGTGCCGTGGCACCCGTCCATCTCCCGTCTGTCAGAGGGTTTGGTCACACGACCTCCTTCAATGCAGAGAAGAGAAAGGCCACAGAACGCTTTGCTTCACCTTAACATGGGTGTTATTTTCTCAAAGTCATTTTCAGATATTTTAGAGGAAATTATATACATCTCCTGCCTTTGCCTAATATGTATAGCTTCCTGGAAGTGCTGTAAGATCTACTACGTCAAACTACCTTCCTGTAAGAAAGGCAGGTTCTTAAGTACCCTCTTCATTTTACCTGTGGGGTAAAAGAAAACCAAAAAGTTAAATAAAATTAGATGGAGATCATCTAAAACCAAGACTTAAAAAAAAAAAAAACCCTGCTCTGGACCGTTAGGTCAGATTTTCTCTATTTAATTACCTACCCTCTGCCCACTCCTCCACCTCCAATCATCTTTTCACAGGTTCCCCAATGATAAAAACGCTGTGGGGCCTCTGAAAGTTGTTTATAAAGGCCAATCAATGGGCATTTTTGTTTCAGAGGTTAGCATAACATGATGGCCTACCTCCCTCTCCTCAGATCTTAGTCCCTGAAACACTAATAATTTCCAAAGAATACTCAAAGCAGGAGACGCTGGAGAGGCATAATAAGTTATTTTGTTAAAGGACCATTCGCTATCAAGTCGCCTGGTTAGATATACCAGAGACTAAACAAGCCAGGACCTGCTCACATGAGCGGTCAGTATGTGGTTAATGATGTAACCCACCCACGGGAAAGAGAATTCAGTGCCATTTAGGTTTTGACACTTTATTGGAATATATAAGGGATCAGTAAGCCAAACACAAATACTACAAAGCACCATTTTCCCTCTCATTTCTCGATAGAAAAGGCACAAAAAAGAGCTAGGACTTCGCTTGAATTCAAGTTAATAACACTATAAAATAATACAGTGTTAACCTGAGCACCTCGGGGACCACGCAGAACAAGCACGATGTTCTAATTCCCTTCTTTCTGCACGACAACACTTGCTTCCTGTGGCTACTCCGCTGAAATTCATTTCTTGGCCACACCCTGTGCCCATTTCACACTAGAACAGTTCACTGGAGTGCACCTCATCCCGTTCTCTTCTGAGGCACCTGCAAGTACTGTTCTCTAACTCCGTGCGGTCGCTCAAGTAACTCCTCATCTTCGTATCTTCAGATCTGTTTTAAGGCCAATGAACACACACAGCACAGAAAGGACAGAAGGAAGTACCCACACTCACATAAGGACTAAGTACTCTCACGTGCTTATTCCATGTTTTGAAAATCAAATGTGTTAATTACAAGAAAATACAAGAAATACTAAATAAAAGTAAAATTTTCTAACTTAATTTCTTATTCACCATTTATTCTGCAGGCTTTCATTTCTGTAAAACAGTTACTTTGATATGACTGTTTGCAATGTCTATTGTCTTTTTTCCTATACATTTTGCTAACTTGATTCCAAACTGTCCAGAAGCTTGTGTTTTTCTGCTTGACCCACTGAAAAAGAGAGGAATCTTGTTTTTTCCATTAACATGAATACAAACCAACCGTTGTGCAGGTCTGGGACACACCAAAGACGAGTGTCACCAAAACAAAGCGAGATGCCGTCGCCAAAGAACATTCAAAACCATGCAAACGGACAGGTTTTGCACTGGAGTTGGATTAGCACATATTCCAACTGAAATGTAAGCAGAACTAGGATAAGCCCGATACAGTTACAGCATAATTTTCAATGTCATGGTGAGGAGCCACCAGTGTTTTCAGTCCACAACAAAGCAAGAGTGCAAACAGGGCAGTTAAAACGTGAGCTGGTATGACCCTCACTGCAACTAACCTCTTTGATTACGCCACAGTACAAAAGACCATATTTATTAAAATCACTGAACATTCTCCAAAACATCAAAATAAATCTCTATGCAGTCAAATCTCCCTTTAGATTTCTAAAACCTTTTCCCATCTCTTTGGATATCCCTGGCAATTTTAAATCTTAACTGTTGGACTTCATTTTTTGGCAAATGTATTTCATCTCAACAGTGCTTAATCCTACGACAAAATCATGGGAGTGAGGACTGGGGTGAAGGGAACCCTAAAACTAACAAATGAGTAAACCTAAGATTCTGGTTTTATCTTACCCAACCCCTCCTAAAAGAGTTCCGTGCTCCAAATTCTTAAATCCTGGCCAGAAGATACGTACGTAATTTTAAAAACGCAATACACTAAAGAAAGTTAGAAGGTTGTTCAGATATTTAGTCACACTGTAACTTAAAGGTATACACTCTTGAAAATTAGAAACAAATACAAAAATAACACAAGTTAGAAGAAAGCTAAGTTGTGTTCTGGGATTCCGAAAGGTAAAAATGTAGAAGACAGTTACAGCTGTCACTTAACATGGACTTAACACCATGTGTAAAGAAAATCCTCGACATAATCTGACCCTGAAGAACCTGAACTGCAGACGTCCTGATTCCCCCTGCGGCAGTCACCTCCCGGTCAGTCCGCACAACGGCGACAGAGCTTTAAAATTATTTTATTTCCCCTCAGTTTGTCTAAGTATGTAGTGTCCATTCCAAAGAAACTTTTCAATGACTTGGTGTCCTCCTAAAAATGTATGTTCTATCAAAGAGCTCCGGTGAAATTCTCCTGTTAGTTTCAAGTTTTCTAACTCAAACACAGAAAAACTATAAGTAAAATCACAATCTCTACAGTCATATTAGTGCACATCTCACACTTGGAGTCATATTTCAACATCACTTTCATTTGAAAGTGAAAGCAAAAACATAAAGATATTAGAATACAAACTCAAGCGTGTGTCTATTTATGTAACTAACTTGTATTCCGGAGGAAAACTGAATAGTGGTGTTTCTTCTTCATGAGCAACTGTAAATGATGAACTGCTAAGTGAAATAGATGGTTTTACGAAAAACAGATATAAAAATGATTTAAATCGTAAGTCTTCAAGAAACAAATTATTTATAATCATGGGCATTCATACAGAATGATGTGAAAGATGTTAACCTTTCCCTCGTATTTAAATGGGAGGAAAAAGAAAAAGAAGAGAGAAAAAGGAGGAAGGGAGAGCGAGGGAAGCAGGCGGACAAATGTTTCCAAGAAAGCGAGTAAGCATGTGCACGCAGTACACCCACAGGACTGGCAAATTCACTCAAGTATTTTTTCATTAAAATATTTTTCACCCAAACATGCAGGATACAAACTAATAATGGCTTGTAAAAAAGTAACAAAGTGGAACCAATCAGCCCTGGATAGTCTACTTCTCCAAACCTTCTGTCCATCCCAATGTCGGGGGACAAGTATAATGGGGGTAACATGAGTATCTTTTCTTGGCCTGAAATAAATCGCCATCATTATGGGCAAGTTTGAGGGTATTCATTTCTAATCTTATCTAGTCATTAAAAAACAGAAGCTCACTTATTAGAAACACACACACAAAGAAAAAACTAAAAATCCCTTTTCCTCTTCTTTCAACCTACTTCCCAAACTTACAAACCAATCGCCTGTCAGTAGATATTTTCAAATATCCATTTCAGTTCCAATTTGGCCCTCTTATTCCCCGATGTACTTGGTGAAACACAAATTTCTAAGGTAATTTTTTCAGAAATAAATTAGCTAGCATGATGTGTGTGTATACTCTATCTTTTCTCCCAGCTTTAACTTCATTTAAAAATGTAAATTTTCCAGTATGCAAAGTTATACAATGACACAAAAAATAACTTGTATCTGAAATTTGTCTATTCTACCATTTTCAATGCCAGGGGCAAACTATGAAAACAAATTATACTTCTGAGTTGGAAGATGTAGACTCTAATATTGTTAAATAATAAAGAGACATAAAATGTACACATTGTACCTAAATCGATTGTCCTTATGGAAAGCTGTAATTTTGTCACAAAGATCAGAATTTACTGCATTCGCCCCCCACACTGTAATAACTATGGAGAAAAGCCCTTCAACTCTGTAAGAGTAGTTTAGGCAGAGCTCCTAGGAAAAGACCCGCCGAGGAACTTGAGCCCTCACACTAAATGGATCCCAGCAAAGCGCTGCAGACATTCAAAGGCAGTCCCCGCACTGGCATCTCAGTCACAGCAAGAGAAGACTTCACTTCGGGCACATGTCTGCGTCATTTCCCTGAATTGTTTCTTGTCAAATTAAAATGTCAAAAATTATCCTATCACATGCTGTCCCCGAGAAATCGAGCTCAACCCAAAGAGCAGCTACCAATTAGTAAAGCTGGGCCTTTTAATGGGGGGAAATTCTTCTTTCTCTATTGATATCTGAAGTTAGCGGGGTTCAAAAAGAAAAGTTTCATCTCAGCAGTTAGTTTAAGTGCTACTGATAGCTATAATCACATGCAGGCTGCGGTTCCTTTTGAAAGGCTTTTTCAAATGAACAAATACAAAGAAAAAAGAGAAACACGAGTATTTTCGCAGTGAATGACAGAGTTATAAAAAGCCAAGGTCGGAGATCCGATACACATAAGTGAACTAACCAACCACAGTCAAATGAAATCTTCGCTTTCTCTTTGACAAGGTCAGTGCATCTATCCCTCGGCACAATAACCGACTGAATTTCAGATTGTGGAAGGTGCTTCAGGAAAACAAAATCCACCACAAATCATTTAATGCTTCTCTACTGCTTTGGACCAGCAAGTAAAATCCTCTGAGAAAAACATTTCCTGTTCGCCTCGTTGTTTTCCAAAAGCTGCCATCCCTCCCAGACTGCCCTGTGGAACTGCTCGTTCATTAGTAGCCTGACTGCACACATTTTCTTTGGCAACCAATCACACTGTATCTTTTCCACCTGAAACTCCAGATTAATTTATATAGTACAACATTTACAATTTACCTCCAGAAGTGAGCATCACATTCATCTACTGGAAAGAACTACTCATTGTCCATGAACTTCCCCCAAAAATTCTTAAGACTTGATTTCAAAGGACAGAAATATAGGTAACAGGACAAACAAGCTCATAAAATAAGACTGTTTACATGAGGCATATACTTAACATTTTGGCAAAAATCATTATGCGACCTGTGGCTACTATTATTATACAACCTCCTAAAGTAATCAAAAGGTTCGTTTTTAACTGTGGCAAGGGACAGTGTTAAAAACAAAAATTCAATGCTATATAAGGAAGTCTCTCAGGAAAAAGTCCAGTCACTGTCAATATAACAAGAACGGTTTGCACATCAGCAGCCAAGGAGACGGGGCTGGAATGTACATGTGTGTACAATAACGACCTTATTGTACATGTCAGTGGGGGCAGTAGATGCCATCGAGTGAGCATGTGTACTGTGTGGCTGTCACATTCAAAGTCACTGAGCAAGTAGAAGAATGAATCTGCATCAAATTTTGTGTTAAGCTTGAACATTCCTCCATGGAAACTATTTGGATGATTTAGAAAGCTACAGCTTTGGGCAGCTGGTGTTTGGCAATTTCATCAGACTACATTCCCACACATGTATCACATCTCGGCAGTTTTTTGGTGAAACACCAAATCACCCAGGTGACTCAGCCCCCTACAGCCCAGAGTTGGCACCCTGCAACTTCTGGCTTTTCCCAAAACTAAAATCACCCTTGAAAGGGAAAGGATTTCAACCATTGATGAGATTCAGAAAAATACAACTAGGCAGCTGATGGCAACTAAGAGAACTATGTGAGGTCCCAAGGTGCCTACTTTGAAGGGGACTGAGGCATCATTGTCCTGTGTACCATGTTTCTTATATCTTGTATCTTCTTCAATAAATGTTTCTATTTTTCATATTACATGGCTGGATACCTTCTGGGCAGACCTTGTATATTCCCACATGTATCTTCCTCCTGCACTTTTTTTCCACAAAAAGCCTTTTTGATTTGCATTAGCAAGCATTTCCCGGTGTTTCTGCTTTCTAAAGCCTCCATTCCGATACTAAGTTTCTTGGCTTTGTGGCCAGGCGATGACAAACAGGTCATTTCCTATTCATTCCCCTTACCTCATCCTCAGTAAGACTGCTACACTCCAGTTATGGTAAGAATTATTTTCAACAGCCACCTTCAATTACAAATGTTTGACATGATCACAGACTTCCAATGCTAATCCCCTCTTAAGTTGAACTACCCACACAAGGGCCCTTTGAGACACACAGCATGGCTATTTTCTTTGCATTGCTTTATCCTGCAAAGGAGCTGAAATACTACATTTGATTCCTTTCTCTCCTCCCCTATCACCATCATCCATCTCTTATGCAAAGCCGCAGAGATACCCACATATTTTGTCAAGCCCCAAGTCTTGCCAAATGGGGTTTCCAGTTAAAACATTATTTTTCTAAATATGTTTCTAAACCTGAAGATTATTTGAAGGAAGGAAAAGAAAATTTTCATATAATTGACTCTCATTTTCCCAAGTTTTTTTCCTATGCAATATATTCCTTTAGTTCCAACATACATTTACATGACCTACATATATTTAACTTCCAGAGCCCTGCTGCTAACCACAACTCTAGACTTAGAAACTTTCAGTCTGGTCTATTTGGAAAAATATCCATCTCTTAACCCAATGTAAAGAAAACCTGAACCTTTATAAGATAATCCTACCAAGACACTAAATTATACTTATCTGTTGAAGATACCTTTTTAAATTTCAAAAAATAACACAATTTTCTGGCACACCCAATTCAGGCATTTAAACCAAGAACATATACCAAAGTCTGTATTTCCAAGTGACAACCCACTTCTGCTCTGAACAAAAAGGTGGTAATTCTGCTTTATGTGTACATGAATTCATAAAAATCTGCCCTTAACCAGAATTGTCCTAAGTCAAATTCTACTTAAAATGCATTTGAATGCAACAAGAGAGCTTAGTAACTAAAGGAACTACAAAATGAAATTTTTATAGTGCAAAAAATTCACTGGTAAAGCAAATGATTACCCTTTACATTATAACTCCCATTGATGAACAATTCTTTTCATTAAGCCTATACCCCACCTATGTTAACTGTGGAAAAATAAACCTCACGTGGTACCATTAAAGGAAAGAAAGGTCTGCACCCCTTAAACTATATCTAGCCTATGTTCCCAAGGATGATTTATCTCTTTCCAAGAGATGAAAACCTCATGTTGAGAAGGACCAAGCAAGAATCCATTAACCACTTGCAGATGACCCCTGGAGCACACCCCCGCCACTAACAGGAAGTAAAACCAGAAAGTGGGGGGAATCCGGCTATGTCATCCCCAAATACGCCACGTCGACTGAATAATTATTTTAAGCCAAAGGAACCCGAGACACAGCAGGTGCAGAAGAGACTCTCTGACCTCCCCTTCTGCCCTGAAGCTGGTCTTCAGTCATTCACGAGGTGCCGTCCCTGTGCTCGGAGGGAAGGAGTACCCTGACCTCCAAGGACGAATGGATGGCCAAGAGGGATCCAAACGCACAGGCCTTTGCATGTCTCCCCCAGGTTACTGCCCTTAGCTCATACCCTTTTTGTCCCCTGCCACATTTTCCCACAACTTTCCCCTCTTCATCGAGTGCCAAAACGCTCAGGGGAATCATTTCTTTGGGTCTTCGTTTCAGCATGAAGGCTCTCATGTCACATCCAACTTACAGTAAATACATTTGTTGCTTTTCTGTTTAATTTTCAGGCCCAGCCAGGGAACTTAACAGAGTCAAGGGTCCATTTTTCCTCCCCTTCAAAGGCAAGAAATCATGCTCTATCTTCAGACTCTTTCCTTCCTTGTCATTATTCTACTATTATTCTATTACATTTAACCCATAGCTCCAGCAATGGTCACAGGTTGGCTCAGAAGAGGAGGTAGAGAGATGTTCTCTTTCTTCTCCCACATTCTTTTTTTTAAGGATTTTTATTTATTACTAGAGAGAGGGGAAGGGAGGGAAAAAGAGAAGGAGAGGAACATCAATGTGTGGTTGCCTCCCACACACCCCCAACTTGGGACCTGGCCCACAACCCAGGTGTGTGCCCTGACTGGGAATTGAACTGGTGACACTTTGATTTGCAGGCTGGTGCTCAACCCACTGAGCCACACCAGCCAGGGCATCTTCCCCCTTATTCTTCACCATATAAAACTACGTTAGGCCAAAGGTAATCCCCCAGTGATTACTTCCTATCATCTGCTGAGATTCAGGCTCAAAAACTGCCTGGGTATCAATGAGGACATGATCAGTAGTATGCAGTCTAGTTACATACAAGGGCCACTTTACCCCCTGAAAGTCTTCCTCCTCCAGAAGGTTCCCTTAAAGAAACACTAAGCAATTAATGAAACAGTTTCAACTTAGTATTGAGACAAAGTTAGTTCGTGCTAAATTCTAAAACATTTAAAAAGCTGAAAAAAAAAAGGAAAATGTTCAAAGAGGTGTTGTATTCTGCTTCCTCACTAAGCAACTACTTGGGCAAGTTCTGGGACCCACCAAGACCCAATCTGGACGGCCTGATCACTGAGCCTGGAGGAGTCAGCCTAGACTTTGAGGGTTTTCTGCCTCCGATACTGGATTATGTATAATTTGTAAATACTCCTTAATGCTAAAAAGCAGATGAACATGGATTAACTTGAATATAAATTCAGTCTCATTCAAAAGATTTCTACTGTTGTCTTCACCATCTCCAAATGAATGATCAAAGGTAAAAGTAAATTTAAGAGTGTTGAAAACAGACTCTTACTCTCTTAAGTCAAACTTTCTGGAAATACTTGCCATATTTAAAAATGAAGAGGAGAAAGAGCATTTGTGCTGGGAAAAGCATGAGGTTTGAAATCAGACAGGCTGGATCTGGACCCCCATTCCACTAAGTCTCCCATCCCTCTCAGCCTGCAGGTCGGTTTCCTCACCTGTGAACGTGAGGGATACTTCCAACCACAAGGTTACTGTGGGAAATAAACAAAAGGCGTAAAGGTACTTGAGAAGCAGTAATGAAGCCAGGGGATATTATTTTTTAAGGTCTGAATTACTTTTATTAACCTATAAGAAAAGTACATAATGATTTAAATACTGTAATACAAAATGATTTATAACAAAGGAACAAATACTTCCAAAAAAACTCCTACAGTCAATACTTGAAGGCAAGGTTCCCGATTTTTGACTGGAGTAAACTCTTTCTTTCTTTCTTTTTTTAACAAAGGAACAAACTATTTAATATTCTCACTGAGAGTCACTCCCAGTTCATGAAATTACATTCTACAGAGCAGTGACCTACTACTGAAGAAGCATGTAAGCAGGGAGAATTTGGTGGGGCAGCATACTGGACAACCAGAACCACTAAGTAACACAAATGTAACATCACAAGTAATGGGTATGAATCTCAACCAAAAAAAAGTTAAACGTGGGAAATAAAATTTATTTGGCAATTCATGACAGAAAAAAAGGTTACTTTATTACAACACATCATTTCCTAAAGTGCAAAGACACCATTCAGAAACACATGCCAACACAGATCATTTAACTATGACTTAGTTTGTCTATCTTTCAGGCAAAAATTAGACAGAAAAACAACTTTCTTACGTAGCTACATAATCCATCACTGAAATGAAAACAAATATGGGTCACCCTCTGGACCCTTCTCAGCAAGAATACGATGGCACCAGGGTGTTGGAACCGTCCGAGACCTCTGGCTCCATCGTTACGGAAATCAATAAATAGTCTGAGCTAAGTTCCCAGAAGAAATATCTATTTTCATTACAGAATCTCCCAAATAAATGCTTTTTAAAGTGTTCTAATTCTCATTTCAACCACTATTAAAATTATTAACAACTTTCTCATACCTTCAAATTTTATAGCATTAACCATTTTCAAAGCATTACCAATCAAAAACTCCAAGTCTGTCTTAGATTATGAACACCTATGATGGGCTATATTCTTTATCAAATATCCTTACTCAGTCCTTTTATCACTGAGTGTCACTCTAATACTGAAAGGATCTCTGTATCTCAAGAGAAAACATTCAAGTGAGCAGTATGACTGAGACACTGGGACTGTGGAGGTGCTTTCAGCTTGAGAACAGCACGTTCAGTGAGAGTCTGGGCACAGGAGAGAATGGATAAAATTCCATCCTCCTGGACATGGAGTGTGAAGCCACTTCAGAATGAAGGGACACTTACCCTTAGCTACTACTGAGAGTTAGCCCTGTAGCGTCAGACTCTGTTGTGCTACATACATATTAATTTCTTTAATCTTCACCACAACCTTGTTATTATCTCAAATAAGAGTGAGGAAACTGAGGTGAGGTACTCTACTGAAGTTCACACAATTAGTATGTGGTAGAGTTGTAATATGAACACAGAGAGTCTGACTCAAGAGCCCATATTCTTAACCACTATTTCCAACGATGTACTATATTCAGCATAGTATGGGTATCTCACTAATCTTCATATTCCCGAGAGGCAGGTATGAATATTCTCACCTCACTAATCAGAAAAATGAAGCTCAGAGAGGTTAGGAAACTGGACTAAAGACAGACAGCTACTAGCAAGGAGCAGAGCTGACGCTCAGGTACCACCTACGAGGGAGGTCCTGGCTCCATCAGCACAGTCCCTAACCAATCACTCTGATACCATTTCTCACCTCGGACTCTTCCATGTGGCCGAAGTTTGTAAAGAATCTACCGAATAATTAATTAACCACAGCACCTCCCCACTTACTTCAGCACTGCTGTATGACATTATCTTGAACAGAATGAATGGTAGAACAGTATTGTATGGTAATTTCCAAACTAGGCTGAAAGCACTTGTCAACTGACTGGTTTGTGAGTGGAAGAGGGAAGAGAGACTAGAGGGAAGCAAGAACGCAAAGCCCCAGGTCAGGCCTCTCTTTACGTTAATCCACAGAGCCTTGTTTAGAGACCACAGCCACAGGATGAGGTAGGCAATAATTCCCCACTTCACATTTTACAACATGCCTGGGGCTCTCTTCAGAATCAACCAAGGAAGCATCTTTATGTTTTTGACAGAGTCTAAAGGAATAGGTAAGAAAAGGAGATCAGAGAATAATTAACTGAAATTTGTTTACGTAAAGGACACAGCTGTATTCAAGCAACTAAATCTCTTTAAACACAAATATCTGATCTGGTTATTTTGTTTACATTAATGAGCCAATTTACAAGCTGCCAAAAGCATGCATTTTTTTAGTTTGTACAACTAAAATGTTTAAGTCTCATTTTGCTCAGAGAAATGGGAGATTTGTGCTTTCTCCATGTGAGCTCCTAAAAATGAAGGCAGCTAAAAAAATGAAGTAGGGACTAGACAGATCCTAGTTAGAGGACAGCATAGGAAAAGAAAACCAAATGTTTGGTTTCCTCACATAGAAATACATACAAATGTCCGTTATTCCTGGAAAGAGAAAGGGGACAACTTTAGAGCCCTTTCTTACGGGTCCCCACCCCTACAACATGGGTAACCCCAGGCCCTTACCATCACCTCACCTTACACCCCACCCCTTCCAAACCAAACCCCGGTCCCACTAAGCCAAGGAAAGGAAGGCTTTACAAAGCAAACAAGAAACAAAAGGTTCCCTGGCCTGCTGTACTTCCAAGAACCCAGGGGTCACTTAAGGAGTTTTTAAGGTTTATCTTTGATAAAGCATGATCCTCTCTTTTATTTGTTGAAATACAGTCAACATATGTGTGCTATGTTCTTTGTGCGATAATTCCAATTACTGCATGTTTGCAGGTTCAAAAGCAAATTTTGTGATTTCTGACTCAGACACATACAGTATGCAATTTTTTTAAATTATTATTGGTATTCATTTCCCCCGGAATTTCAACTCTAGAAAAGTTTTGACACCTACATTTAGTGTGAAATTCTTCCAAGAGGAGAGAATTCATCTCTGCTATATACAGCACTAGAGCATTCTTCTAATACTTTTACATGTTAACTCTTAATCCTTGCAACAAACTCATAAAGCTGCCCTTCATATTTAAAAAAGATATATCTAGCCATGGCCAGGTTACTCAGTCAGTTGAATCCTCATCCCATACGCCAAAAGGTTGAGGGTTCCATTCCCAGACAAGGCACATACCTGAGTTGCAGGTTCCATCCCCGGTCAGGGTACATATGGAAGGCAACCAATGGCATGTCCTCTCTCTTGCTTTCTCTCTCTCCCCCTTTCTCTCTCTAAAACCAATAAACACATCCTCAGATGAGGATTTGAAAAAAAAGATCTATCCAAAACATGAGACACAGAAAGAACAAAAGTAAAAGAATAAAAAAAATACATCCCAGTCAAAAGAAAGAGTTTCCAGGAAAGGAGGGCCTAAGAAGGGCCTAAGTCAGTGGTGGGCAGTGCAGAGAGAAAGCAGCAGGCCCTGTGGCCTCCACGGTACTTCTGTGCCGGTGCTGGGTTGAGTGAGGTCTGCAGGCCTGTAACTGCTCAAGCTGTAAACCTGGTTTTATTGAACAGCACCTGGGAGACACAAACTACTGAAAATTACTTAGGAAGACACACACTACCTGAATAGTCCCATAACAATGAACGATATTGAATTAGTAATAGAGAAACTACCCACAAAGAAAACAGACAGGCCTAGATATCTTTACTACCAAGTTTTAATCAAAGTTAAAAAACAGACAAAAAACCCCAATATGAGTTCCTCACAAATTCTTCTAAAATACAGACATTTCCCAACTCATTCTATGAAACCAATATTATCCTGATGTCAAAAGCAAACCAAGACAATGCAAGAAAAGTACAGGCCAATATCTCTTATAAGTATGGATACAGAAATTCTCAATGAAATATTAGCAAACCAAATCTACCAACATAAAACAATTTTATACCATGACCAAGTAACACTTACCCCAAGCATACAAGGCTGGTTCAGCATCCAAAAATCAACTAATATAATATATCATAGCAACAGAACAAAAGCAAAGCTCACATAATCATCTCCAGAGATAAAGAAAAACATTTGACAAAATCCAACATCCAGAAAAAAAACAAATCCAACATTCTTTCAGGATAAAAAATAAAGATTAGAAGGGAACCTCCTCAACCAGATAAAGAGCTTATAAAAATAAAATTCACAGCTAACATCAGATTTAATGGTTTAAAAAAAGAACACTGGATGCATTTCTCCCTGATCATATTTATTGTTTGAGTAGATATATGTAGGCATAAGATAAAGATTCTATTCTTGCCACTTCTATTCAACACTGTATTGGAGTTCTAGTGAAGGCGGTTAGGTAAATGATAGACAGAAAGATAGACAGATAGATAGAACATCCAGATTGGAAAGATAAAAGTAAAAGTTTCTTCTATCTATCACAGATGATATAATCTTATATAGAGAAAATCTCAAGCAATACACTAAAACAAGGTTAGAACAAATAAACACATTAAGCAAGGTTGTAAGATAGATGATAAATTACAAAAATCAGTTACCATTATATTTATATACAGCTGAAACAAACAATCCAAAAGTGAAATAAGAAAATTCCATTTATAATATAGCACAATAAAATGCCTAGAAATAAATTTAACACAAAAAAATTAAAATTTTTACTTTGAAAACTACAAAAGGTGGTTAAAAAATTAAAGAAGATCTCAGTAAATGGAAAGATCGCACATCCATGAATTGGAAGGCAACACAGTAACCCCCAAACTGGTCTACTCGTTCAATACAACCTCCATCAGAACGTCAGCTGACTTCTTTGTAAAACTGACAAGCCGTTTCTGGAATTCATATGGAATTAAAAGGGATGCTAAATAGCCAAAACCAAGTCTGAAACATAACAAAATGGAAGACATGCTTCCTGACTTCAAAGCCTGCTATAAAAAATGACAATCGAGAGAGTGTGGGGTGAGGGGGGGGCACCGCGTAGATAGGTAGATCAACGCAGCCCAGAGACACACCTGTCCTTCTTTGGTCAACGGCTTTCCAGAAAGGTGCCAAGATCATCACCCAGTGGGGAAAGAACAGTTTTTTTCAACAAATGTTACTGGGACAATTGAACAGCTGCATGCAAAAGAAATTGGGACTTTCACCATACACCATACATAGAAATGAACTCGAAATGGATCAAAGACTGAATGTAAAAGCTAAAACTACACATTCTTAGCAGAAAATGAAGGAGTAAATCTTCATGACTTTGGATTCAGCAAAGAATTTTTACATATGACCTCAAAAAACATGAGCAACAAAAGAAAAAATTGGACTTCATCAAAATTTAAAACTTTGTGCTTCAGATATGATAATTAGGAAAGTAAAAAGACAACCAACCCACAGAATGGAAGAAAATATTTGCAAATCATTCATCTGATAAGAAACTTGTACCCAGAATTATAAGTAGCTCTTACAATTCAATAAATAGACAAATAACCTAAATAAACACTGAGTAAGGAATCTGGGTAGACATTTACCCAAGAAATATATACCACTGGCCAATAAGCACATGAAAAGATGCTAGACATCATCAGTCATAAAAGAAATACCCCTTCATACCCACTATGATATCTACAATTTAAAAAGGGAAATAGCCCTTACTGGTGTGGTTCAATTGATTGAGAGCATCATCTTGTAAAGCAAAAGGTCGCGAGTTCGATTCCCAGTCAGGGCACATGCCTGGGTTGCAGGTTTAGTTCCCAGCAGAGGCACGTTCAAGAGGCAACGGATCAATGTTTCTCCCCCTTTTTCTCTTCCTTCCCCTCTCTCTTGAAATAAATTAATTAAATCTTTATTTTAAAAAGTAAAAGAGTAGGTGTGGTGAGGAAGCAGAGGAGTCAGAGCCGCACACTCTGCTGGCAGGAATGTAAACGGTGCAGACCCCTGACAAACCGTCTGCTGTCCCTCAACCCACTCAGCACGCAGTTACCACAGGAGCTTCACTCCTAAGGACGCACCCAGGGTACACCCAAGTACATGCATATGTTCCTATGGAAAGTTCACAGTAGCATTATTCATAATAGCCCAAGGGTGGGACGAACCCAAATGTCCACGAACTGATGAACAGATAAATATGATGTGGTACAGCCATACAACAGAATATTATTCAGCCATAAAAGACATAAAGCTCTGATACATGCTACAACATGGATGAACCTTGAAGACATGCTAAGCAAAAGAAGGCAGTTACAAAAGACTGCATGTGGTACGATGCCATTCAGAGGAAACGTTCAGAACAGGGGTATATACAGACAACAAGCAGATCAGTGATTGCTTCGGGCCAGGGGAAAAACAGAGGAGTGAGGGGGGAGGGAACAATGGCTAAAGTGGATGCGGTTTCCTTATGATGATGAAGTGTTTTAAAACTGACACTGGTGACTGCTGTACTTACTTGTGTATGTGAATATATTAAAAGTCACTGAAATGCACCTTTCAAATGGGTGAACTGTATGGTGTATGAACTGTAAATCAATATATCTGTCATTTAAACAAAATAGAAGAATAAGAATTTCAAAAACAAAACTGAAAACAACCCCAAAATTCATCAACTATAAAGTAGAAAAATATCATAGTTATTATTCAATGTAACAGTGAAAATTAATGAATCAGCTATACATATCAAAATGAATGAAATGATAAAATAACCTTAAGTTTAAACAAAAGCAACTCACAGGAGAATACATGTAGTAGAACTCTAATTACTGCAGAGGAGCTATCACGTAAAACAGCAACAGCAATGGAAGTATTAACAGAGCTCAGGAGAGTATCTTATTAAGAATATCTCTGGAAGGGGGAACAAGGTGTGAAGGAGAAGCAGGGGTCTTCAAAAGCACGGACAAGGTCACATATCACAAGCTGAATGGTGAGGACACAGGTCATTTAACCACTATTACTATGATTAATCACAAGTCATTATTATTTAAATAATATAGTCTTCTTTATTTGTATGGTACATTTTTTAATCTTTTTAAATGTATAGATAACATTCCAGGTTTTAATCTGGAAAACATAACTTTAATTTTTTTTGTCTCTTCCACAACAATTGCTGAAGTGCTTTGTGCACAGAAAAATCATGTGTGTGTATAAATATATATACATACTCCCTACATAAATATGTGCAGGAGGGAGGGGTTAATTTGTTTAAAATCAATTTGAATTTTTGAGTACCAACACTGGAGGAAATAATGAACAAGGTACTCTTCTATAAAAATGAACAATGACATGTCCCTAGTCATAAAAAATTATCCCAGTAACAGCTACATAAATGGCTGGAGTATGAAGACGGCTATATTTTAAGTGTCATGGTAGAAATACATTGGCAGTTTCATGAGAAGACAGAACAAGGCAAGATTAATTCCAACTGCAGACACCGAAGAGAATTTCCTGGAGGATGTGACACCTGAGATGTGCTCCAAGGTACAGATAAGACTGTGACAGGCAAAGGATGAGAAAAGGTACTTCCTGGGAGAAAACAGTATGAACAATAATAATTACTATCCTACATACTGATCAGTTAAAATAAAAATAGTAGCTTCTAATAGTAGCTTTATTGGTTACATACCATTTGCCAAGCATCATTCTAAATATTTTTTAAATGTATTACCCCATTTAATCTTCACCAAAATCCTGTGGTGGATCCTATTATTACCCCCACTTCAGAGACAAAGGGGCAGAGAGATTTGAGTAACTTGACTACAGCAGTAAGGGATGAAGCTGTAATTTGAACCAGACTCTACATCCCATTTTCTTAACTACAAAAGGGGTAGAAGAAAGAAGCCTACACATGTTCAAAGAACAAATATTCCGATTTACCTGGCATAAAGATTTATTGGTATCAGCGGATACTTCCTATGAGGGCAAAGGGCACTTAGGTGGAATCCACTGAAAACAAGAGCCAACATTTCACTGTACGGAACAGAAGCAGATCAGGGGAAGATTTAAATAAAGCTACCTTGAAAGATAAAACAAAATACCGAAAATGAATTTGCCTTAGTTTATGTTTAATAGAATATATGTGTATAAATTATAACTGTGCTAATTCTTACAACAACAATAAATAAATTGATGACTACCAGTATATGTATTATTTTTGTTGACTGTGTAATTCCTTAATGAATGGCATCAATGGCATGAGACAAAGATAACTAGGCAAACTCAGATTATGAAAGCCTGAATGATAAGCACCTTGTCTGAGGCTGGCATGGGAGTATCAAGAGATTATATTAGAAAAGTGCTTGAGGCCAGCTCATAAAAGGCTTAAAATCTCAAAGGAAGAAGACTAGCCAACAGGAGACACTGAAGGGAAGAAAAGCAGAACAAACATTGCAGATTGAGAGTTAGAATGGAGTACGCCAACAGCATTTGATGAGTTACAATGGAGTACGGAGCAGAATAAGAAATCAAAGATTACCAATTTTGTGGCCAAGGGAACTGCTAGCCCATCAATAAAGGAGGGGCTCATAACAGAAAAAAAAGTACATGAAGAAAATTAGGTTGGGTTGGGAGCAAAAGCAAGGAGTTAAGTTTTGCTGAATCTGAGGCACCAGAAGATTACTTAAGAGACTGACAGCAAGACACTCTTGCTGAAACTCTTGAGTCCAGATCTCTGGAGAGAACTTAAAATTAGGAATGCAGACTTAGAATCCACACTGATGCAAAAGATAAAGCCCAAAAGTGAGCAGAGAAATTACCAAGGAAAAGAAAATACAGAGAGAGGACAAAGAAAATTAAGATAATATTTGGAGCACTGTCTTAGTTTAAAAGTAAGAATGGGTGCAAGGATGCATAGAAAGAATGCTTACCAGAGGCAGAACTAAGATTATTAATGGGGTGGAAGATGCATCAGTATATGAAAAGGAGTCCAGATGAGCTGGAGGTTAGAGGAGGCTATTGAATTGGATATATAAAATGGTCACTCGGTGAGGTTTTATGAATCTTTGACCCCACAGTGCCTAGCACAAACCGAATTATACTGAATAAGTATTTGCTGAATATGAATAAGTGAATTTTGACAGTCAAAGGGAGAGACAATTATTATTACAAGAAGATTCTTGAATATCTTAGTAAGGATGACAGTAACTGAAACTATAGGAAGATCTTAGGCTTCTAACAGTGGAAAGGAATTTAATTGAAATATTTCACTCCTGTGTTAACAACAGAAAAAGGACTCTGTATGTACACTAGAGTTTGGTGACAAACTTCCCCTCAGTTTATTAAACTCAACAGGACAAGTACATTTTATATTTTCCACTTAACACAAACAAACCTGACACTTCTAAATAAGGAAAGGTAGACAGAAAGAAGTCAAAGGAAAAAAGTGAGAATAAAGCAGCAAGAAAATGAAGAATAGAAAGCAAAGCTGAAAGATCTTAAGACACTTCAAAAGTCCAACATGTGGGCCCTGGCTGGTGTAGCTCAGTAGATTGAGCGCGGGCCTGCCAGCCAAAGTATCGCGGTTCAATTCCCACTCAGGGCATATGTCTGGGCTGCAGGCCAGTTCCCAGCAGGGGACACATGAGAGGCAATCATACATTGATATTTCTCTCCCTCTCTCCTTCCCTTCCCCTCTAAAGATAAATAAATAAAATCTTTTAAAAAAATAAATAAATAAATAAAATCTAAAAAAAAAGAAAGTCCAACATGGTCCTGGCTTTCTTCATCTACTTCTCACAGCTCCCACCAAACACCAGGGAGAAAAAAACTCTCAAGTTCCAAAATCTGAAAATTTGAGCAGAGGTCCCTAACATCTTCCCAGTCTTTCTGTATTCAGTTATTTAAAAGACTGATTTCTTGGTAGATATTTTAATTACTCCTTTTATCACCAAAGTCTAAACAACCTAAAAGTAGCATTTCATTGCTACTTTCAGAAAATGCATTGAGAATCAGATATAGAATCTCCCAAAGGGTTGAGAATCAGCACCCCCGCCACGTACCAACCAAAGGCAGAGAGAAGAAAACAGGTAACCAAGTTCCTTTTATATAGCCAGTGAATTTTAATTCAAAATAAGCCTAGGACCTGGAAGAGAAGGAAATCACAATCCTAGAACTTAAAGCATATGGCTTGAATAAAAATGAACATCCTCAAAACATTTCCTATTATACACTGAAGACATTACAGAGGATTCTTTATACTCCTCTTCAAAGCTTTAGCATTTTGGTCACATCAACATCTGAATTTTGAACCAGGGCCACCACCAATATATTTCTGAGTGTAATTAAAGGTAGAAGGTGCGATACAGCCATGGTAGTGATGGCAGCATCATGATTTAAGCCACACTATCTGCATTCAGACCTCCTGGGAGTGGGGAGGGCAGTCTCTCAACTTCTTGTGGTCCCTTGTAGTCCTAGATTGATAAATCTCATGTGAAAAGGAAAAACAAAAATGATTTGGAGAATAGAATGTTTAGGCAAATGTGGTACCTAAGTAACCAAATGAATCTCAGTCAAAAACATACTGATCAACTGCTAAGCTGCTGACTCATTTGCAAACTCATACTGCTTCCCACTAAGTAACCAATAAATACCACCTATGACCCTTGGCTATGTTGAGCTTTGTCAATGAAGCTTTAGACTAACTTGTAGTTAATATGTTTAAATGATTAAATATACAATGTTGGGCCAATTCGTGTGCTTTAACTTAGTACTAATAAGACAGGATACCTAAAACCTCAGAACCTTAAAAAAAATAGTCAAAGCATGAATCACTCTGTCAATCAAGGACTCCAAAGCTCTCTGCCTTGGGAAAGCTAAAACGCTTGCCACATAAGATCTTGATGACATTTTAGATAGTTATTACACTTTGTCTCCCAATTCCCATGACCATGATGGGTCAGATCCAATTACTAACAGAACATACCCTATATGAAGAAGAAGATGCTATTAAGTGTGAAGGAGAGAGGGGGAAGGAATTAAAGAAAAAGGTGGTGTGAATGGAACGGTATAACTCTTCCAGCTCTCATTCTACTACTGGGTTGGCCAAAAAGTTTGTTTGGTTTCTTCCGTAAGATGGCTGAAGTAGCACTTAGTTTAACTTCATTTGAGAATTTTGTTAGATTGCATTGTGACAGCTGCCATATCAGTGTGCATTAAAAAGAACTTCAAAATTGGTGAATTTTTATGTAGACAGTTTAATAATGAAGATGGAAGAAAATAACCAACCTTTTCAGCATATTATGCTTTATTATTTCAAGAAAAAGAAAAACACAACTGAAATGCAAAAAAAAAAAAAGATTTGTGCAGTGTATAGAGAAGGTGATGTGTCTGATGGAACATGTCAGAAGTGGTTTGCGAAGCTTCCTACTAGAGATTTTTGGCTGGATGATGCTCCATAGTCGGGTAGACCAGTTGAAGTTGATAGCAGTAAAACCGAGACATTAACTGAGAACAATCAACATTCTATTATGCGGGACATAGGCAACATACTCGGACATACTCAAAGTATCCAAATCAATAAAGCTATTGGTGAAAATGAAAAACATCTTTAATTTTACAGTAAAAATATAGACTTTTTGGCCAGCCCAATACTTGTTTCCTAATACCTAACTATTCTTTCAATCCCAGTTCAATTTTCCTAATGCTTGGGATGAGCCATATATGCTATGGCAATGGCAGCAAGAAGTACTGTGTTTCCTATATCAACAAATAGGACAAACATACCTCTCCCACCCCCTTCCTTAATCACAAACTCAAATGCCACATGAATTGTATTCACTGCTCACTGCCCACAGCTACCAGGCTAACTCCCTTCAGGAGACGTCTGAAGCTCATTCTGTGTTGACAGAATAGTCTTTTGCAAATATCTGCTTTCCTTGAAAAGAAAAGACCATTACCAAACTCCTCTGTGTCAGCTGTCATGTTGATTTCTTACACTTTACAGGCCAAGGACTTTAGTTCAGTACATCACCAAGATGAGGTCTGGGTTGAAATTTATTTTCCTGCCATTTATGAATAAAAATTAGTTATGCAGGTAAGTGTAAACAAAACCACAGAATATCAAGAAGATATGCTATTTTTAAAGCATTTTAATTTTATAAATGCATTTTAACAAATATTAATTAGGAAAAGTTTTTATTATAATAGACCTTAAAAGACAGAAGTCAAGGTTATGTTAGTAAGTTGAAAATAAAGTATAATTTGAAAGCAAGTTAATTTCATTTTCTAAAACACTCTGTGATTTCTATTTTCACTATTCAGATTCAGATAGTTCTACGATAAAGACATTAGGAATAAACATATAATTCTTGCGATTATCTAAAATGCAAAATGCTTTTAACTATTTTTTTCTGAAGTAGGGAGAAACATCCAACAGATATTTATGAAACAAAGAAGGAACCACAGTTTCAAAACTGAGTTACAAGAAGTTCTACCCCTGTATACTCAACCTAGAACAGACAATAGCCTCTAAAACATGTGTTTGGGGAAAATAAATATTCCACAATACATATGGCCAGACTTCTCTGAGTCCTGCTCCCTTTGTTCTTCTTAAGACTCAGTTTCCCATGTTACTGCGTTTAAAAGCTCTCTCTTAGATGGCTCGGTAAAGAATAAACAGGCTGTGAAGTTAAAGTAGTGAAACAACCCCTGAATCAGACACTGACAACACCTTCTATTCTTCCTTTCACAGAGAGGTATGGTGAATTTCCTTTGGCGACACTCTTCGATCTTCTTGTAACCTAGAGGAGTGCCTTTTCACTCTAATCGGAAGGGCTGCATTGCACTAAAAAAACAACACACTGGACCCACAGAAAAACACAAAACCAAATCATCTTGTGAGAACAGTTGAGAAAGAATGTTCTTAAATCCTCATGGACTCTCTTCCCTGGCTAACACTGCCACCCAACCACCACCACCACCACCACCACCATAACCATGCCCCCCCACCCCGTCTTGAAGTAACTGCTTTAAATTTCTTTTAGTGCGGCAAGCAATAGCTTGTAAAAGGATGCAAACCAGCTGAAACATTTGACAGAGAGTGTTAAATACCAGGGAATTCCTATCAACCATTTTACTTTAAAAGGTACTTTGATGTTGGCTATCTTTCATGTACCTCTTTCATGGCACATTAATAAAGAAAACGAAGCTGAAGTAAATCAAGTCCCAAGGTCACATCTAGAATTACAGCACTGTAGGTACCTGATGAAATACGGATTAATGCTGCATGAGTAGTGAATAAATAAAAGCACCTCTACCCACCAATCAGGCAAGTTTTGCAAGTGCTTCTGAACTTTATTCTTCAACTAGACCTGAGACATCTTTAATCCCCCATTCGCCTAAAACCTAATTATCATAATGTGAACCCAAATGTTAGGATCTCTTCAAAATGCAAGTGCTGTGAAGCGGAAAAGTAATGGGAATTAAGCTGGGTGTAACCTTAGAAATGCACGGATGTGGGGAACTTGAAAGTGGTATTTCAATAAGTCAGAAGAGCATAATACAAAGATTTAGCCACATAAAATACATTGGAATCAAAAGATTTCCCCCTTAAAAAAAAAAATATATATATATATATAAATATATAAAACACAAATAAGGTGGATTCAAGAACTCCTTTTTGCAAGTATCAAATTTTGGCCAGAGAATCTTCAAGTCCAATACAACCAAATGCAAAGGATCTGAACAACAAAGGATTCTAGCAATTCTGCATTCTTCTAATGCAACTGAAATGAGAGACAGAACCATAGTATTCCTTATAACCCAAACAGGTCTAATTTTAAAAAAAATTACTTAAATGTTCCCCAATAATCAGCTGAATACACTTTTAAAGGTTTTGGCCAAAGATGAAAAAAAAAAAAAGCAAGCTATTGAATGCCTAAGAAAAGAGGAAAATATGACTCAGAAGAGACCAAAGAGTTAACAATCTCAAGGTAAAACTTATTCCATTAGAAATCTATTGATAATGCAGTCTTATCCCTTACACATCTAATTTATTCTAGGGACTATGATTTAAAAAGAGCTGAAATTACAGCCTATAAATATTGATACATTCATCCTATATTCACTACATGTCTGTGTTCACCACAACAAAGAAAGTGGCAATAAATCAAGACTGCACTGGACCCTAATCAGAGATGGTTAAAGGCCCAAATGATTTACCTACAACCCTATAATAGGGTTCCAAAATTCACCAAGTACACCATTTATGAAAAGGTCTATGTGTAATTATTTTACCTACTTATTTATAAGCACTAGAATATTAAAAACTATTTTTTACTAAACTGAAGTCTCTATGAAAGCAAATACTATTTATCTGATGTATGCTTTAAGAAACAGCAGAACTACATATATGAAATTGTTTAGCTCCATTCTACTTTCAAGATCACATTAAAATGTTAGTTTGTAGGAGGATCTAGCAGGGTCTAAGACTGCACATCCACAAGCTGAGATGGACAAAAAAACCTGTAAAACAATTGTTCAAAAGAAGGTGCTGTTTCTTCTATTTGTAAAGGTTATCAAAAACACTCATAAAATCCCAAAGTTCATCAATTGTTACCTTAATGCTGAACACACCGTTGTTTAAATTATATTTTAAGTTATTCTATAGCAAATACACTTGTCTAAACAGAACATCTGTTTTGGTTATAATATACTGTATCTTTGGCAAGAACTTGTAATAAAACTAACAAAAACAATCAAGAATCTTTATTGGGTCTGGCAACAAAAGCAGATTTATAACCAAAACCTTAAGACGAGAAATGACCATCACTGGGCTCTAGGCCAGTTCTAATCTAAGTCAATAAACAAAGACCTGCAAGGGGGGGTACAGTTAAAGGGACCCTGGGGGGTGCAGGTTGGGGGAACTTCTGCAGATACTTAAATTGGACTTAGGGATACAGAAACACATGGGTTACAAAACTGGTAAAACATTTTATTTTGATCAGAAACTGTCAAACTGAATTCGAATCCAAACAGTATTTTAAAACCAAACACACACACACACACACACACACACACACACAATTATTCATTCCTATGCCTCCTTTTCAACATACCTCATTATGGTCCATGTAAAAAATATATTTAAAAATATTCTGGCTGTTTCAAAAAAATAAATATAAATTATATTGATATAAAAAGTGTTATCTTGCCCTGGCTGGTGTAGCTCAGTGGATTGAGCGCAGGCCTGCGAACCTTCGATTCCCAGTCAGGGCATATGCTGGGGTTGCAGGCAGGTTCCCTGCAGGCCAATTCCCAGCAGGGGATGCATGAAAGGCAACCATACATTGATGTTTCTCTCCCTCTCTCCTTCCCTTCCCCTCTAAAGATAAAATAAATAAAATCTTTAAAAAAAAAAGTGTTATCTTTAAATTTATTTAATGTCACAAACATCCCGGAAAAGAAGCCTTACAAACAAGAGCCTAGAGTTCACAGTGGTCACGGAAATGGAGTGAGGATTTCGATAGGTGGCAGGCAACAAAACCCTAGACCATCAGAGCTCACTGTCTCAAGCCTTCACTGTAGAAAGAAGTGAGACAGATACTATATCATCTTACCTTGTTATTAAGCGTAAGAGTCAAACTGACATCCAAAAAATAATTGAGGCTGCCCTACGTTCCAAGGCTCATTCACGGCCTTCATCACTACTAGAAACTGCAGGAGGAGACATGTTTAAATGCAAAGAAACTGACTTTACATTCCACATGTAAAACCCAAATTATTCCAGTAGTCAGAAATAAATAACAGCAATTTTAACTTCACAACGTAATAAGCTTTATACATAGCTAGATACATATTAAGTTGTATAGCTAACCTTAACGATGGGTTAAGAACTAAATTTCTTTAAACTGAAAGAAATTAGGTCCAGGTGGTTCAAGACATGGGAAATCTGCTGCAGGTTACTGTGGTAGAATCTTCCTCAGTCAGGATTCAAGGAAACCCCAGAAATTAGCCCATCAAAATCTCTACCGAAAATCCCTTCTAGCATCACAGAAGTCTTTAGCCTTGTTATAGTAAAGTTCATCTTGTTAGGTTAGATGTGACAACTCAAGTATCTCAAAATATTTTCTTAACCTAATTCTAATAAACCTCAATGCTTTTAATAAACCTGTGCTTTTCACAAACTTGAAAAGCACACCTCCAAACCTTCTAAATTACTAAACATTAATTAATACAGCGTCTGCAGCACACCCTTAGAGATCTCATGCCAGACATCAATCCATTAGATAACCAGCATCTTTGTGATAACAACCTAACCCAATCTGTTAATTCTATAGTTTCTCCATAAGAGTGTCAAGAAACCATTAAAAGATATACTAAAATCTAGATGTATCTACCAGTCTAGTTTTCCTACCAAAAACAAAATGGGATAAGACCGAAATGTTTATTTATCAGAAACCCATGCTAGCCCTGGCCGGGTTGCTCAGTTGCTTGGAGTATTGTCCTGCACACCAGAAGGTTGTGGGTTCAATCCCTGGCCAGAGCAAACACAGGAGGCAGCCCAGCAATGTTTCTCCCTCACATCAATGTTTCTCTCTTGCTTTCTTTCTGTCTCTCTCTCTAAAATCAATAGACATATATCCTTGGGTGAAGATTTTTTAAAAAATAGGTATGTGACACAGGACTTGTATTCAGAATAAATATAAAATACCCTTACTCAATGACAGGAGGAAAAATAATCCAATTTTTTAAGTGGGAAGAATATTTAGACAGATATTTTATCAAAGAAGATATATAATGGCAAAAAAGCAAACAAAGATGCTCAACCTCATTACTTGCTAGGAAATGTATTTAAAGCCTCAATGAGCTATCACTGTACCTCCCCTAGGACAGCTACATTTAGATACTGACCATACCACGCAGACATAAAAGTACAAGGTGAAGCAGCAAGTGCTGATGCAGAAGCTGTAGCAAGTTTTCCAGAAGATCAAGCTAAGACAATTAATGAAGGTGGCTGTGCTCAACAACAGATTTTCAGTTCATACAAAACAACCTTGCATTGTAAGAAGACACCATCTACAATGTTCCTGACTAGAGAGCAGAAGTCAGAGCTTCAAAGCTTCAAAGGACAGGCTGACTCCCTGATTAGGGACTAATGCAGCCGGTGACTTTAAGTTGAAGCCAATGCTCATTAACCATTCCAAAACTCCTAGAGCCCTTAAGAATTATGCTAAATCTACTCTGCCTGTCCTCTGTAAATGGAACAACAAGTCCTGGATGACAGCATGTCTGTTTACAACATGGTTTACTGAATATTTCAAGCCCATTATTGAGACCTAGTACTCAGAAAAAGGATTCCTTTCACATCTACAAAATATCACATCTACAGAGAAACCGTTCCTCAGAGGAAGAGTTAGTAGATGTGACAAACTTCATCATTGTCTTATTTTAAGAAATTGCCACAACCATAGTTGGCAGCCATTAGCGTCGAGGCAAGGCCCTTCAGAAGCAAAAAGATTATGACTTATTGAAGGCTCAGATGAGGATTAAAATTTTCCAGGGCAAAAGTATATTTTAATTAAGGTATGGACACAGTTTTTTTAGAAACACTATTGCACACTCAACAGACTACAGTGTACTGTAACCATAATATTCACCTTGGTGGTCTGGAACCAAACCTGCAATACTCCAAGGGCTGCTTGTATCTATGGCACAATACTTTTAAATATGCTCTAAAATATAAATAACATCTGAAGTAATAGTACATCCTACCACTTACCTATACTTTTAAATCAATCAATGGTACCATTATTCTTTAAAGAAATCATGTGTTTTTTTTAACTTTAAGACAAAAGACTTTCATTAGCTTCACTATTAGGCATTTTTCATAAATGAGTTAGACCTTTGAGGCTCAAGCTATTCCTTTCAATTTAGTTAGACTCGGAAAGCATATCAACTTATTCCAAGAAACTAAGTTATAATTACTTAAATTATATTTTCCTTCTAGTAAATGGCAGATACCCTACTGTAATGAAAGAAGCAAGAGGTCCAATGTGCATTCTCAGATATCTAGCACAAACCCTCATTTCTAATGAGATGCAACCATCCATTTGTCCATCATTGGCCAAGCCGTTGGTCATTGAAAACCACACCCCCAACCTTCCACTGAAGATCCCCTCCCCTTTTTTCATTCTTTTGTTATACGTATACCACACTTTCTTGTTCCATTCTATTTCCTAATTCATTCACTATCCTAATGAATGAAGTAATTAGGAAGCAAAATTAATTTCGTTATTTGCCTATTCAAAGCCATTTATGTATTGCAGCTTTCAGAGTAGAAACATTAAGCACGGGATGTGAATTAACAGCACAAAATTTTCTTTTCCCTTTTCTGCTTCCAGGTTCTAAGTGGTCTCACGTACTGTGATTCTCCAGAATGCATTCAGTGCTGTGATTTCCAGCAATGTTTCCACTCTCAGCATAAATCATAATACTTGTAGTTGAAATACAGGCAGCAAATAGTAAAGATCACTTTTAATTCTTTTATACTTCATTAAATAAATATATAACTCTAGGCATGCAATATTTCCATTTCAGAAATCATTTATCTTTGGCAAAATCTAAGTCTATAATCTGCCAAGTGTGAGTTTCAGTATAATGGAAAAGTAGAGAAAATAGTAAGTCACAGATTTACCAAAGCATTAGGCAGAGGGGAAGTTTTCCGTAGTTGCGGCACACAGTAATTCTGGTCAATAGTCTTGAAAAGAATTGTCTCGTTAAAAATACAGCCCTAGCTGGTGTAGCTCAGTGGATTGAGCATGGGCCTGCGACCCAGACAATCGCAGTTCGATTCCCAATCAGGGCACATGCCTGGGTTGCAGACCAGTTCCCTGCAGGCCAGTTCCCAGCAGGGGACGCACAAAAGGCAACCATACATTGATGTTTCTCTCCCTCTCTCCTTTCCTTCCCCTCTAAAGATAAATAAATAAAATATTTAAAAAAATACAATTGACCCTTGAACAACGTGGGTTTGAACTACACAAGCACATTTATATACAGATTTTTTTCGATAAACACCTGCACTGTTTTCAATACATGGCTGGGAGTCTGCAAATGCCAGGGACCAACTCTATGCATTGATCTATGCATTTTACATAAAGAACCTGAGCATCAGCTGATTTTGGTGTCTGCAAGGGTCTTGGAACCAACCCCATGTGCATATTGGGGGATGACTTAGGTTTTTAGGGAGTCAAACGTTACATGTGGATTTTCAGCTGCAGAAGGGTTAGAGGCCCTGATCCCTGTGTTGTTCAAGGGCCAACTATAGTTTTATCCTTAATATTTAACAATTTGAAATCCTGAGTATTTACTGATACAGACCTGTAAGTACAGAAATATGCTGAATATCAAGGAAGTAGAGATAAATAAAATTTGTTTCCCTGATTTAAGAAAGTTTCAATGTAAGAGAAACCAGATACATGGAATACAAACACAAATGTCTCATAAGAAGCTAGGTATTTCTACATTTCCATAAACGCTACCATTGCTACACAAAAGAAACCACTATTGTTTACCAAAAGGAAAATGGGTAAAAATGCAGAAAATACAAAATATAACAATTTAACATGAATGAAAACAAAGATTCAGCTATTCAAAAAGTAAAATGAGTACCTACTATGAGCCAGAGTAAAATAGCAAATCACTGTAGCAAATACTTAAATGACATGTATGATATTGTAGAATTTCTTTTTACAAACACTGGAACATGTGTGACTAAGTCTTAGCATAGTTACATTCCACAACTTAACTCCAGTTTTTTTCCTTTTTTGGAAATTAAGATATGAAATTTTGAATGACATCCCCATATTACACAGTGTGAGGCAAAAGTAGGTTTACATTTCTTCATATGGAATAATAATGACAAAACAAGAATAAACTGTGTTTTCGTGTACTCACAACTATAAGCCTCCTTTTGCCCCACCCTGTCTGTGAGCACCAAAGTTTGTACGGCCTATTAAGGACAGAAAGAGCCACAGGTTAGAAGAAGTTGCACAGGTAGCTCAGGGTGCACGGTGCTAACAGGGAGGTAAGTCACGGTACATGTCGGCCTACAGCAGACCTGTCCAGGCAACAGAAGGGGAGTGCTCCAGGACGTGCCAGGAGAAGGCCTTTCAGGAGGAGTAGATGACAGGATTGTAACAATGCATACCAGATTATATGTTGAGGAACTGCGAACAATTTCTGCCCCAGAAAGCATGAAAATGTCAACTAAGACAGAGTTTGCAATATAACTTCAAAATGTTAGAGGATGAAATATGGCTTCCTCATAAAGGCCTGGTGAACCGGCAAAACAATAAGAAGATGAAATCAAATAGATGATTTTTCTAAAACTCCCTATAAATTCTGATTTGCTACTTACATTATTGAAGGAGTCCAAAAGCTCATAAAAATATTAGCAAAAACATCCCAACAGGACCTTAAAAGAATAATACACTATTACAAAATGGAGTGCAAACACAATTGCAAAAACAGTTCTACTACAGAAAATCTACTACAATTTAGCATACTCATGGATCAAAATAGGAAAAAAATCTCACATGATTATAGCAAAATTCTAAAAAACCATAAATGCTGCTTTTCATTCTTGAGTTTAAAACTTATAAAATGTCATCAATATTTTAAAAACACTTATAAATAAGATTATTTGCTTTAAATGTTTTAAACTTATACAAAAGGCAGCACTGAACTCCAGGGAGACACTAGGAGTGATCCCTTCAAAGTAGAGGAGTTCCATGATCATTATTATTCAAAGAAAATCATCCTTCCTCTTTCTGCTATAATCACTGCTGAAAGTTCAATAAAGGGATACTCTATCAGTAACTTCAGATGAAATTTAAGAAGTCCTCACTATTTGATTTTAATGATTTGGAAGTTCTATTTATAATGGCTATACAAGTACCCAAGATATTTACAGCAAATTAATGCAAGTAAGTAAAACAGAAATCAGAGTATCTGCCTGAAGTCAACGGAATCGGCTACGTCAGGTGCTCACGTTAAATTCTCAAAAGCACAGGGTGCACGTGTGCAGCCCCTAGAATACGGAAAGTCTGCAGTCATCTCCGAACCAACCTGACCGAGAAGAAGCAAGAGGCAGAGGGAAAAGGCTGAGGTGGACTTCACAGTCTGCTGCTTCCCTAAACCATGATCCTATGGCACCTGCAGCGGACCCTGTAATTCCCATCAGTTACCCTCAGTTTGTGTTCTGACACCTTGATCATACTCTCGGCACACAAAATACTACACTAAATACAAGGCCCTTCTTTCCTGCCCTTCCTAAATGGGGCACAGAACTCTTCTTCCTGTGTTGGTTGTTGGCTTTTGTTTTGTTCTGTTGATGCTGTCAGTAGACACACACTCATTAGTCAGTATACTTTTCGGAAAGCGGCAGAAGATGGCTTTTACGTGTTCTCTCCTACATATTGGACCTTTATAACTACCTTATCTCCTAGAATTAAACCCTTTCGGGATTAATGTTGTACAACAGTCTGGAAAAGGTAAGCATGTCTATTTGAGTTCCAAAGGGAAAGTGAGAAAACAACAGTAAATGAAAGCAGAACTACTACAGGGGCAAGAATGGACAAATGGGTAATGTGCACCCAAAGCTATTTACAGGTTAACTATAGGCCCACATAAAATGAAAGCTTGAAAGCTTGTGATAAAGAGACAAAGCAGAAAGGAACTTTAGAAATGCTTTTAATTTATAATACTTACCTTGGCTCTCAGTTCTGAAGGCCAATGATTCACAGGCATCAAAACTCGGGGAGAAGAAGGCTAAGTTATCCAGTCCTGCTTATTAGTCGTCAAGGGCCCTCACTCAGTGTAAAGCCGGGCATTCCCATGAAACCAAGTAAGCCTTAACTGGCAGCTCCTCTGAGAAGTTTCAGAATACCGAAACTCAAATTGCTGCCACAGACAGACACTTTACATTGTATCGGGAAGCTCTTGTAAACAGCCAAGAGGTGGTTTCAGGCAGAACAAGATGTGTATCTTTTTTTAAAGGTGGGTGGGGGAGAAAACATCACAGAAGGAATTGAGTTCTTTTGCCTTTCAAGGAAAACAACATCCCTAACATCCTTACCAGTAAACAACATCCAGCGGTGCAAAGTAATTTTTCATGATCAGGTCAGCAAAGTAAGCTTCTGTTTCCCTGCAGGCAGTTCCATTTCCAATCACCACTGTGCTGCAGCTTCAATGGAGAAACAGGAGGAGATGCTGGATGAGCTCAAGGCATACTTCCGTATCAATCAGAAGAAAAGGTACAGAATGCACAAATACGACTGTCCAATGCCCATACGCTCCCACCTACCCAAGCGACTTCGCCACTGTTTCACAGGGGAGACAGACTTAGGAAAAATGAAAAATACTGCCGCTTCATTTGGTATTGCAGGCAGTGGAGAAAGATTTTACTGTCACACACCTCAAGAACAGTCAGCTTTCCTCCCAGCTAGCAGGAACCAAATTTAGTAATGGTTAAGTGAATCTAAGCCATAATAAAGACATTATGGCTGAATTATGTGATAGGCTGTCAAATGGAACATCCATTCTTCAGATCCATGAGGGAGGGAGGGAAGGAGGGAGGGAGGGAGGGAGGGAGGGAGGGAGGAAGGAGGAAGGGAGGGAGGGAGGGTGGGAGGGAGGGAGGAAGGAAGGGAGTATAGGCCCAAACAGAAAAATCAAACGCTCACTTTGCTCATAGTACCCGCTTTATTCAGAGAAGGTGGTAGAGGAAGGGAGGAGAGCTCCTCCGAGCCTCCAAATCAGGGCTCTCCAGCAACTTGCCCCAGCAACTTGCATTGTTTTACTCCGCTCCTTCTCCCTCCCCAAGGCACTCCCCCCGTAGTCCCTCCCTCCAAATTAGGGGCTTCAAAGGTATCTCTGATTGGCTGAGCAACTGAAGTCCTCAAAAGGTTACTTATTTTCATACTTGAAATTCAGCAAAAGCCTCTTTATTTTCTCTGCCTCTTGGAAGCCTTGTCCACAATGCAAGTAAACCACATCAGTATGAAGTATCTGACCTTAGGAAAAAATGAAAAAGAATAAGCCAATTTATAAGGCATTACAAAACCTAACACACCAATGATTTCGGCCAGTTAAAACAGGAAAGGGAGCTGGTTTGTCTTCTGCAATGCAGTCGGAATCATCCATATTCACTAAATCAGATTCTCCCTAAGCACCAGGAAGTTTTGTTCCTTCCAAAGTTACGAGGACTCTACTTTGCTACATAAATCCATTATTAATTTTTAATGATACTTAAGATCAATAACAGTAAAAGCTAACATTTACTGAATATTTACTATATATAAGTGATATTTTAATGTCTCCTTTGGATTGTAGACACGTGAATAATTTCGTTCATGTATAATTTCTAAGCTCTACATTTACGAATGGTGAGCTTTTCTGTACTGTATTTTAGCTAAAAATATACTTAAAAAGTTGAGGATACCTAAAGAATAGAAATAATAATTAGGTAGGTGACTAATTTAGGAAGTTAGAAAAAGAGCAATAGAATAATCTCAAAGAAAGTGGAAGGTGGCAAATAATAAAGTTAAAAGCAGAAATTAATAAAATAAAAATTTTAAAAATCATAGAAGACCAATGAAGTTTAATATTTAAAAGACTTATGAAGGAAGAACTTTTAGTAATACCAGCCAGAAAACAAAAGGATAAAACATGCAACTAATTGTATTAAAAATAAAAAGATATTAAGTACAAATGCAGAACAGATTTAAATGATACAGAGAAACTATTATAAACAACTTTATGTTCATTTAGATTAAATAATGAAATAGTTAAATTACTGGAAAAGTCTTACTTAACAAAACAGACTGAAGATACGTGTGTGTGACATTTTAAAAAATTCATCCTATAAACAATACAAACACAGGAAAAGTTAAAAGCCATAGAATAGCTCAATAGACGCAGGGAAAAAGCATTGATAAAATGCACATCCTATTTATTGTCAAACTGCGTAGCACAAAAAGAGAGCAACCAGGACAGCCAATCGAAAACCTCACAAAACCTGCTCAGAGGGTGAGCAGGTGGGAACAGCCCACCGACTACTATCGAGGCCTTCATGCAGTGACATTTCTGTCGGAGGAAGCAGAGAGTATCATCTCACAAAGGAGGAATCCCAAAAATGTCAGAAGGTACTTTGCTGGGAACTACCACGGGTCGTTGGAGAACAGAGCTGAAACCGGAGGGAAAGCCCCTGCACACTCCCTTCATAGGTCAGTACGAAGGCCGCACTGCACAGCACGTTCAGAAAGGATTGGAAAACTCTGACCTCTATGAACTCTTGCAACTGAAAGCAGAATATCCTTTTCAGTAGAAAACCCCACACTGAAGAGAAATTGTTAGAATCATATCCACATTGAGCAAATTAAAAAGAGCATGAGCAAAGAAAAAAAGTCCAGGTAAAAGGGAAGAAAGCAACAAGGAAGCAGATTTCAGAAACTGTGACATTACTCTCAATTTACATAGATACAGAAGTTTTTTTTCCCAATAATTTTAGGAAAAAAAACAGAAGTAACAGTTCTAGGGATACACAGCTAGAAAACCATTCATGACCCTCCCTGAAGGTTGAGGAACACTAATTTTATGTAACACTAATCTATAGAAAAGGGTCATAGTCAACTATGACACAGAACAATTATTTTGAAAAACAAGAAATAAAAAGACTAGTTTGATGTCCTTGACTACAAAACAGAAAGAAACTATACCTAATATTTAAGAACTAGCTACAAAATAAATGATAGAAAATAAAATACCAAATCAGAAATAGAAAACCTCAGACATGAGATGAGAGAACTCAGGAATGAATTACATATGAAAGAAAGTTACTTCAGAATTGAAATTCTAAACCAAAAGAAACACAAAAATGAATAAGTAGTAAATACCTTAGGGGATACAGAGGGTAAAAATAAGACAAATTCAAAATATTCAAACAAGTTAAGAGGTGAAGAAGTTCACCACAGAACTGTAATCTATTTTTATAAGTATCGAATGAAAATTCCAGAACTTGAAAATATAATAGCTTGAAGAAAGAACTCAAGGGATGAATATAATAAGAGAAAAGACAGCAGAATAAGAGTATTAACTTAAAGCCAATCAAGAGAAAATAAAACAAAAGAATGGAAAATAGAAAGTTGAAAGGTTTAATACACATTTAATTGAAATTCCAAAAAAAGACACAAGAATCTCCATAAACCCAAGCAGAACTCATGCCACGAATAATAATAATAATAATAACAACATAAGAAAACTTCTGAAAACCATTAAGAGACAATCTCTGCAGGCAAGGGAAATAATAAGATTTCTGGCTTATTTCTCAAGAGAAACCATAGTTGAATGAATGAATGAATGAATGAATCAGACAAAACTAAAAATCTACATGAAATACATGCTGACAGAAAAAGACCTGACTTTGGGTGGTGGGAAACAACACAATACACAGATGATGTACCACAGAACTGTGCGTTTGAAACCTATATGATCTTATTAACCAATGCCACTCCAATAAATATAATTTAAAAATTAAAAACTTAAAAAATAAACCCACAAAAAATTGAAATGACATTTTAAAGTATTGCCAATCCTGAGTTATAAACCTCCAAAAATATTCTTCAAAAAAAATTTTTTTTTAATCTTTAAAAATTTTAAAGATTTTATTTATTTACTTTTAGAGAGAGAGGAAGGGAGGGAGAAAAAGAGGGAAAGAAACGTCTATGTGTGAAAGACACATTGACAAGTTGCCTCTCACTCACCCTCAACTGGGGACCTAGCCCTCAATCCAGGAATGTGCCCTGACTGGGAATCAAACCAGCAACCTTTTGGTTCTCAAGCCAGCACTCAATCCACTGAGCCACACCAGGCAGGGCAGACACTTTTTCAAACAAAAACTGAGATAGTTTGTCACCAACTGACACACATGGAAAGTAACTGTCTAGAGTTTTAGGTAGAAAGAAATGATCTCACATAAAAAGTCAAACATAGAAAGAAGATTAATAGAAAGGGTAAATATATGAGTAATAGAAAAAAACGTTTACTGGCCAAAACAATAAAAGTGCCCTGGGGTACTTGAAATGTACACCGAGAATTAAAATGTATCGCACGGGCACCACAATCAGGGAGCATCATCGCCACTATGACGAGGTGGCTTCAATGCAGACGAGGCCCACAGTGTTGCTGAAGAGTTTATAAACGGGGTTCTGGGTGGAGATTACAATCAGAACAACGTCAACCAATACAAGCATAGTAGAACTGTCCTTAGCACATCTGGTCAAGTTCGGAAGAGCTGATAAATATACTGGGACCCGGGCAGTGGTCCAGAGGGCTGTGCACGGCTATCATTAAGCCAGCTCATGATCTGGGGTACCACATCTGACAGTCTAGACCAAAAGCAAGATGGGGGAACCAAAGCACGAACTCTGTCATCAATGTTTGTGTCACTGCTATTGTCCTGTGACAGACTACAAATGTTTGGTCAAAGACATTAACCTAAGATTTTGTCAGCATATCCTTTCTAAAAAGAATAAGTTACTTATTAATATGCTAGAGGACAAGTGTGCAATATGCTTCAAAGCCATCAACAAAATCTGAAATATTATAAGCAAGCAATCTCATAAGCTGGCAGATGAGTTCATATTCTATACATAATCACTCTTCTCACAAAGCACTTATTTATTTTTGCTATTAAAATTTTTAATAATACTTTTCAGCCCTGGCTGGTATAGCTCAGTGGATTGAGCGTGGGCCTGTGAACCAAAGGATCGCGGTTCCATTCCCAGTCAGGGCAAATGCCTGGGTTGCAGGCCAGTTCCCGGCAGAAGACTCATGAGGGGCAACCACACATTGATATTTCTCTCCCTCTCTCCTTCCCTTCCCCTCTAAAGATAAATAAAAAATCTTTTTAAAAGTTTTATTAATACTTTTCAACTTTTAACTATAAGAGTTAAATCAGATATGATTACATGAAGGAATGTTTGGCACTACAAACTGCTACACCTTACAGTCTTACTTCCTATGTACCTAGGAAGGTGCATAGTCTTCCTGTGGACCTAGTCTTACCTTATTGAAATAATGCTACATTTGTAATTTTGTACTTTGTACGAAGTGTTAATTTTTACTCTTCACAGAATCATTTCAATAGGACAAATTTCATGTCGGCAGAAAACCAATACGGAGACGTGGCATGACATGAGAACACACCTCACATTCACACCAGCTTCTCACTAATCATGTACCAAAGGAGACGGCGAGATCCATCCAGATACTAAAGTTCTCTTTCAGCTCCAGAAGTTAACAGGGATAAATAAACATGTGAACAAAAAACACCACAAGGATAAATCTAGAGGAAATAATAATTAGCTAGCACTTCTTAATTTTGTATTCTCCTCAGGTGTACATTATGACTTAGTCATTGTTCTTTTTTTCTCTCAATTAATATGGTAGTAGCAACTACTGTCAACTTGTTTACATTTTCTGGGAACTGTTAAAACAGTTTTTAAAATTTCAAAATCTTGTATTAACGTTTGAGGGAGAATTAAGTCTGGTAACCTTGAACTCCCTTGTTAAGCAGTTATAGTGTATGATGAAAAGTCTCTTAACTTCAGGAGCTGCCTCCTGATCCGCACATTCCACTGTGACAAACATGTATTGAGCGCCTGTTAGGAGCAAACTTCTCTGCTAGTCATTATATTTATCAATCTGTTGCTCAAATTCAGGTTTCTTTTGGCACCTGTTCAGTTGGACAATGAACATTTATGTTTTGGGGGGAAGCTGTTTCACAAGAGAGGGAGAAGCGAATTTGGTTACCCATGTGGGAGCGAAAGCACTTACTGCTCACCGAGAATCATAGCTGCAATTTTAAGAATTGCTCCCAGCAAGTAAAAAAATGCATAAAATATGCAGCTCTCAGTTAAAGGCCTTATTAGCAGTTGAACTGTACAAGTAGTAAATTTTATCATTGCTTTAGTTACAACCATCTGTAAATAATTTTAAATATGTATGTGGGGTTCAAATTAATTGGAATGAAGTGTAAATTAAAAGTATACAATCATTAGCAGGTTATTGAAAATCTCTGGGCTTATGAAATGTAGTTAAATTTATTTAAAACATAAAAGATGAAAAATTAAGGTACACAGCTGGCCACCAAATGTGAAGCCAATCTGCTATTTAACCTTGAAAACAAAATCGAGTTTGCATATTACTGTTAACACTAATATACACAGGGAATGGAACCATGATCCAGTGAACTTGGGGGGAAACAAAAGCCTGGTAGTAACACTCACAATATTAAGATACTATTCTTGTAGGAATTCCGTGTGCATGCTCGATATTGTGCTGACTAACAAAAATTGTTCAGTTTGAGAAGAATGTTAAGAAACCGCAAAGGTAGAGTTTATTGCAGTGATCTACATTTTTGGCCCGTTGACATTCTTAGTCATTACCTTGATGTTACTTGACCCTGCTGGCTTTTGAGCCTTTGCAGACCCCAGCAGTGACCCACATATCTGTGCAGTTCAGACTTGTTTTGATTATTGTTACTGAAGCCTGATCTTTAAAATAAAGTAACCAAAACTACCTCGTGAATTTGCTATCTGCTCTGATTCCAGTTACAATATAATAAAGATTATCTTCCTGTGCTATAAAAAAGCAAATATATAAAAAAATAGATCAATAAAAATAAATAAATATATAAAGTAAAATGTATCACACGTAAATCCATCACAATAAAGCTGAAGAGTTGTTGGAGTCTGACCTCAGTGGGACATCTCCACAGCGACACAGGGAAAAGCATAAATGACAGTAACATATTGAGGATTTGGGTCATCAAATATGACAAATAAGAAGTTTGATTCTCTGGTTCCATATCCTTGTATCTGAGAAAATCATTTTCTAAGATGTGAAAATTAACATTATTTCCAAACCTCATGAAATACATAAAGTGAAACATATGCCCAACCAAACAACTGTAATACACAAGCTGAAGGGTATGCTTACTGGTAGGAGAAATTATAGCTAATTTGCAGCCGTGTCTGTAGCCAGGGTCCACTCCCATCAAGGTGCGCCCTGGAACAGGGCTTGTTAAAAGGAGCTGACGAAGGTTCCGTCCAAACATCATTACAGATTCCTTCTCTGCGTCTGAAGTTAGTTTGGCTCTTCAGAAATAGAAAAAGAAAAAGAAAGAAGAGAATGTATTTAGTTTTTCATTCACCCAAATTTTCTTCCAGAAGAACAACAGAATTCATTCTGTACAGTTATTCGTCACAGGAACATTTATTATAACAAAATTACTAAGAGAAAAAATAAACACAAAATTACACTGAGTCTATTTTTGCTAACTGCAGTAACATGGTACCACAAATACCTATGGTAACAAACCTACCAAGTTCATCATACCCTCACTCCACTCTCAGCTCATCCTTGTACACAAAATCTACAGGTATAAACATCTGTGTATGTGAGAGGCACAGGTGTGTAAAGATTTGGACATCACACAATACCAAAGTAAAGTTTGTCAGCAGATTAAAAATATAAACATGCCCTCAGAGTAATGTTGCTGAATCATAAGTTGCCTCCTCCACCAATACTGAGTTTTACAGCCTCACCTGCCCATATCTCAGTGTCGCCTTCTCACTCCACTCCATGCCCTCGCTGGTCAGCCCCACACTGATGTGATATGACCGCAGACACGAATGCCAGTCTAGAACCACGACTCATATAAATACGTCCCAATTTTATAAAAAGTTACTAAAAGTCTAACTTTAAAACTTGTTCTAGAATAAAAATGTCTATAATGAACTTAAAGATAATTGTAAACTAAGTTTTACACCATTCATCTACTTAATAAAACTTATTCTCTCCTGAAATTCCTAAGAAATTATAAAAAGTATGTCATCTCTATTAGACAAGGTTAAAAAAATGTATGTCACTGGCCACGAGAAAATTGAGAGTTCACACTGAACTGTGCAATTCAAAGCACGCTTCGTATTAGTTTTGAGGTAGAATTATTTACATAAGTAAAAGCACACCCAGCTAACTAATGTTTACTTTACTGGCTTAATTCAGTTCCCCGAGGCTTTCTCTCATCTTCTCTAACATTTCACGGCCATTTTGCCTGCATTCAGCCATGCAACATGAAAAATATCCTTACAGATACTTCTACAGCTTCACTTTGAACTTTATTTATGGAGCAAGCATTTGTTGTCAGCCTTACATAAGGCACCATGGTCGGGCTTGAGAGACACAAAGCTGAAAAGATCAGATCCCTGCCCTGAAGACCACTGTCTAGTAGAAGGAATGGAAAAATAAATAAACAAGTATAAAACAGTAAGTGCTATTCCAATAGGAACACTTACTTATGAGGGATAGCTAAATAAGGAAGACTTTCTAAAAGAGGTGTCTTCTCAGGTGAATCAAGAACAGTAAGAAATAGAGTTAGTAAACACAGGTGGGAAGAAAATACTTCAGGCAAAGGAAGCGGCTCATGGCTCACCACAGCAAAAGCAAGTAACTTCACATGCTAAAGTAAAAAGAAATGCCAAGACACTAGGCAAAAACAGAACAGACCACAAAGGGTCATGCACATTCTTTTAAAGAGGTTACATTTTTTCCTGGAGACAAGGATCCATGGAAGGGTTTTAAGTTGACGAATATGAAATAATCAGATGGTAATTTTAGGATGGCAACACGGAATATGTATTGGAAAATACAAGGCAGAGTCATCTATGACCTGAGTATAATAATTCAAACAAAAATGATGATGGCCAGAACTAACCATGGACAGGTACTAACTATCCCCTAGTAACCATGGAAATAAACAGGAGTCAAAATTCAAAATATAATAAAAGATGGTAACTGGTGGCTTAAAGAAAGAAGTAGGTGTGAAAAATGACACATGAATGAAGGATCATGACAGTCACAGAAATGAGAAATGCAGAAAAGTGGACTCTCCACAGTATATAGTCAAATGAATAAAGTGGCTACAAATAACATAGTCTGTATGTCCTCTTTTTTTTTTAAAGATTTTATTTATTTATCTTTACAGGGGAAGGGAAGGAGAGAGGGAGAGAGGCATCAATGTGTGGTTGCCTTTTGTGCGTCCCCTGCTGGGAACTGGCCTGCAGGGAACCGGCCTTCAACCCAGGCATGTGCCCTGACTGGGAATCGAACCACGGTTGTCTGGTTCGCAGGCCCGAGCTCAATCCACTGAGCCACACCAGCCAGGGCTATACGTCCTCTTTTAATATATACAAAATGAGCCCTGGCTGGTGTGGCTCAGTGGACGGAGCATGGGATGAGAAACAAAGGGTGGTCAGTTCGATTCCCAGTCAGGGTGTTACAGAACAAAGGGCACACATACAGGGCCAAGGGAGGGGACGATATACGGTTACCAAAAGGACCCCCTACCAGGTTCGTTATGTCCACAGCCAGACAGGAAAGACGTTTCTCAATGCCAGAAATTTGTGAAAAGGAAAGGAAACGTTTATTTAATGCTGTACAGACTTAAAGTAGTGACCTAATGTCTTCATTAAAATATCAAAACCCTTTAGGGTACCCACAGACGGCCACAGTGCTTCCTTCCCCCCACCCTAATTTACTGTAAGTCAGGATAAGAAGCAAACGAAGTTTCAGGCCACTGGCACCACCAGCTGTGTCGCTGTCCAGACAGGATCTCTGATTAATCCAAAGCCATGTGACACCTTCTTATGGCCTACTGGCAAGAGTTCTTTCACCCTTCTTCCAGGCAAAGTCTCTCCTGATTCCAAGGCCACGCAGCCAAAGGGAGCACCCCAAAGCCACGCCATCCTCTTCTACCAAGGCCGTAGGGGTCCCCACTCTGGCCAAAACCACATGGTTCTTCTCTCCACCAGAGCTGCGGGGAGAGGAGGGGTCGGCACTCTGCCAAAGCCGAGTGGCGGTTCTCTGCTAAAGCCACACTGTGATTCTCCTTCACATGGCTGTGGGAGTCCCCACTCTGCCAGAAGTGCGTGGCTCTCCCTGTACCGCCACAGCCACATGGTCCTCCCTCCAATGACTGCCGAGTCTGGGTTTTAAATCTCTGAGCCAAACCTCCTCTGCAGCCCCATTTCTGAGTCCTCCTACAATCAGTTACACTGGCCAGCACTCCCATATCCTTCCAAGTTTACTGGGCTGCCATCGTGAGTCTGGGCAGGCCTGGCCCCATGTCATGGAGCCAATGATCTCCAAGCTCTCACGCAGGTGCTGTAAACAGGGGGAGTTGCCTCCCTCCCAGTTACATCTTGGGTGGAAGTCACTCCCTTCTCCAGGCTCAAAGCATGGCCACAGCTAATCAACATATCTATGAAACCAGTTAAAGGTTACAGATATGTTAAATGACCATGCCAGAGGTTAGCTGCAAAGCTGTGGCTGTACAAAACAGCTCTCAATGGCCCTGCTCCATTTGTCCCTTCCCCCAACTCACATCCCTGGAAGGGGTAAGGACCCCTTCCAGGAAATCCTAATATTTTCTGGACCCCATTCCAAATCCCTTTTGGGAGCCCCCCTCTTGGCTGTACCCTGTTACAAGGCGCATGCCTGAGTTGTGAGCCAGTACCCCAGTAGAGGGCATGTGAGAGGCAACCACACACTGATGTTTCTCTTCCTTTCTTTCTCCTTCCCTTCCCCTCTCTCTAAAAATATATAAATAAAATCCTTAAAAAAATAATATATATACATTAATAGAGAAAATTTGGTTAACAATGATACGGTCAAGGTAGTAAAATCATGTGGTTTTTTTGTTTTACTGATTCTTTCAATTTTTCTGTATTAGGACAGATTTCTTAGAAAAATAAAGTAATTTTCTTTTCTAAAAAATCCACTGGGAGTTTTTCCCCTTAACTGCTGTTCAGGTGATTACAAGTATTTCTATCAAGAGACCCATCTATGGACTATGCATGAAAACCAACTTATGGAATGAAATAAGATATTTTTTTTAGCCACAGGCATTTTAGGAAAAGAAAAGTGCTCTTTTCCTTGCCACTAGTGGCAGTCAGAGTTTACAAGAAACAATTCCACAGCAAGGTGCTTTCATTAAATCTCCATGAAATTACTCCACAAGTAGTGAAGCTACACAAATCAAATACATACAAAAATGTCAAAAGTGCCATAGGATATTACATGCAATGAGAGAAAACAAGGTAAAGGAAATGAAATTTTAAGTAAGTTTCTTTTTCACTTCATTAAGGACAGAATCCCTTAGTTTTAAATTTGATGTCTGAGCACTCAAAATCAAGACATGTTACTTCGCACAGACTTGAACTAGAATTCCAAAAGAAACATTATTTTTAAGGGATATCTGGGTTAAAAAGGATAAACCAAAAAAATAAATGACATTGGTTTTTAAAAAAAGAAGTTGGACGAGACGCTGTGCATACTTTTTAATAGTTATCTCCTCACTCCCTGCTCTAAACCCCTCCCAGCTCAATGGCCAGGTCCCCTAAAAGAAGAACAGACAAATATTATAAAGGCTGCTATAAACTCTAGTAACTGAAGAGATGACTAGAAATGATCATTCCCAGGTAACCCCTGCTGAAACCTATAAACAACTGAGAAAAGCAAACCCATAGAACACAGGAAGCAGGGATGAAGAAATGGTTGCTTTCTAAAGACTGCCTCCCAAGACAAGGGACAGACAGAAAGAGGGGTTTTGCCCGACATCACTTTCCTTTCCATCTCTCCCCCTAAAAACAATTCTGCACCTCACCTCTTTTGCAGTTTTTCTTCTTTGTAACTCTGAGTCCTTTTGCTAGAACACAGGTGGCAAACACAAGGCCCGTAGACCCAATCCCACCCTCCACTTTATTTTATCTGGCCCAGCACCTTGTTTCTCCCCTGGAGGAGCACCGAGCTCCTTGCCCCTGGTTAAGGAGTAGTTCCATTTATACAGTCCTAACGTTACATTCGGCCTTTTGAGGGCAACCTCGAGGCTGCTGTGGCCCCGGGTGAAAATGAGTTTGACAGCCCTGTGCTAGGCCATCTACATGATCTCTTTCATAATCTTCTAATGTTTGCTCATCATTGCTGATAATTACTCACCCAAATGACTCCCATTTGAAGTGAAAAACGTTATATTAACTTTCTTTCTTTATAGTAAAAGATTCATTGTGTGCTCCACTGGTTCCCTTATGCTTTTTTTTTTGGCTCACTTTATCTCTAAAATCTACTTCCAACTAACTTCTCCATTAACTTCTTAGTTTGTTTCTCCCAAGCCAAATCTCTCATCAATAAAACCCTTTGTTTAGCTTGATTGTCAAACTGCAAGACTGGTATTGCAGAACTGGACAGGATACACAGTAAGGGGTGAAGATTTGATAAGCATATCGCAATTAAGAGCTATGTTTTGTGATCTATGTGTACGATCTACATGCAGATTGAAACCTAGGCTTAATTTTAAGACTTTGTGATTGTGACTCAGCGCTTTGGATTGGTTAATGGATCAAAAAATATTTACTACATGCTTTTAATGGGCCTATTATCATACATAGTAATAAACATTACACAGAACTAAATTAGACAAGATGCATACCTGAACTCTCTACAGAGGAGAGGATAAATAAGACGTTTAAAAGAATCATCCACTGAATTGTGTAAGATCTTCATCAACTCTGGCCTCGCAAAGCGACGTGGTCTCCACCTGAAGAAGAAAAAGTCTGTACTAAAGCTGCTGTACCGACAATAAGACCAAGAAAGTGCTCCTGGCAGAGGGGACAGGAAGGGGGACAGAAACGGGGGCAACAACTTTACTGGACCAAGTAACAATCTGTGAAGAGAGCCTGTGATGCCTGGAAATTATTAGCAGTGGCATCTGGAGTTATTTTTAAAACCCAGTAACCATGGTCACACATAAAACTTAAGCAAGGCAAAAACATTCCTATTCTGGGAAGAGTCTCCAAAGCATTAATAACAATGGTCAAAAGTCTTAAGATATAAGAAAGTTACCCCAAAAATGACTAGAGCCCTGGTATAGACTGAACTGTGTCCCTTACAAATTCATGTGCTGAAGCCCTAACTTCCCCCAGGGTGATACTATTTGGTAACTGGACCTTTAGGAGATAATTCACTTTAGGTGAGGTCATAAGGGTAGGGTCCTTATAATGGAGTTAGTACCCTTATAAAAGGAAGCATCAAAGAGCTCTTTCTCTCTGCCTCAAAGTGAGGGCACAGCAAGAAGGCCCTGGTCTATAAGCCAAGAAGAAAGCCCTCACCAGGAACGACATCAGCCTGCACCTTGATCTGGAATTTCAGGGCCTTCAAAAACTAAGAAAATTAATTTCTGTTGTTTAAGCCACCTGGTCTATGGTATTTTGTTAAGGCAGCCAGAACTAAGACAAACATCTTCCTTCTTCTCCCAGTTCTTTTGTCTCCTCCATAAGGTTACAGTGAATGGAGCAAAGGAGAAACTGTCTCAAGCCCTGCCTCGTGTCCCTCGCGGTCAGAACTCACTCTGGTACTCAGACTGCGCTGCTCTCCAGGCAGCACGTCTGCACACACACACGCTGATGAGTATAAATGCAGCGGACACTGGAGGAAAAACAATGAGAAAAAACACAAGCTAAAAATGACAAAGAAATTCAGCCCTGCCCTTTCGGTGTTCTCGTCCATTAACAGCATCTCTGCCCTTGCCTTCCAATGACCCTCAAATGATAATATATTAATGGTTTCTAATAAACCATTAATAGACTGTAGGGATAGTCTCATCTCCCTTACTTATCTCAGCAAGGATATTAACTAATTTCAGTGAAGAAACATTGAAGCATTTATAATGTAATACATCAAAAATTACATAATTACAACCAATCGATTCCCTCCCATAAAAGGGTATTATTTAAGGAGAATATAGTTGGTTTGTCTTCTAATTTGAATGAAAGCACTTTTAGGCAGGACACACTGTACACTCTTCCTTCTGCCCAAATCCCTATTACTCCCTAATGTCACCTTTACCTGAGGGTGTAAGAAATAGGGAGGAGTAGGATATAAATTAGACACACATTATTATTAGTATTAATTTGGGAAACCCAATGTTAAGAAAGACTTCCCAGAAGAAACATTTGAGGTAAATTTTAAGTAGATGAGTAAATAAAAAAAACTGTGGTGCATTTACACAATGGAATAGTACTCAGTTGTAAAAAAAGGAAACCTTACCTTTTGTGACAGCACGGATGGACCTAGAGAGCATTATGCTAAGTGAAATAAGCCAGTCAGAGGAAGACAAGTACTATATAATTTCACTTCTGTGTAGAATCTAATGAACAAAATAAACTAACAAAGTAGAACAGACCTGTGGGGACTGAATGAAAAAGGTGGAGGGATTAAATAAACAAAAAGACCCCATACGACAATACAGTGATTACCAGAGAGAAAGGGAAGTAGGGGGAGATAGGACACAGCAAAGGGAGGATAAATAGTGATGGAAAGAAACTTGACTTGGGGTGGTGAATACACAATACAATACACAGATGATATATTGTGTATTGTACACCTGGAACAACTCCGATAAATTCAATTTTTTAAAAAATCATGGTTTAGCCCTGGCTGGTGGAGCTCAATGGATTGAATGCTGGCCTGTGAACTAAAGGGCCACAGGTTCGATTCTCAGTCAGGGCACATGCCTAGGTTTCAGGCCAGGTCCCCAGTAGGGGGCGTGTGAGAGGCACCCCCACACATTGATGTTCCGCTCCCTCTCTCCCTCTCTGTCTAAAATTAAAGAAATACAATCTTTTTTTAAAATCATGATTTAGCAAGCAAGACAAAGAAATAAAAGTATTCTGGGAAGAAACCATGACTTATGTTCAGTGACATGAAAGAGAATGATAAGTAACTGCAAGTGCATTAGTACTGCAAGGGTATAAAATATCAGAGTTCAAGGGACAGGGGGTGGTTCAGACAGATAAGCTAGAAAACATAGCAGATCATTAAAAGTTGTATACACCATGCCAGGTAGCTTGGCAGTTAGGAAAGAGAGTAACAGTCCTGGGTCATGGGACAATGTGCTAGGAAGATAGAAGACCCTAATGGGGTGGTATTTTACAAATGTATCTGATGTCTGCTGGGGTCATTCTCTTCACGGCCAGATGAAGATCTCCCCATTGCATGTAGGAGGAAACCAGAAACCATTCATGCTACCTACCCAATCTCTCTGGAAGCCCCAGTAGTCCTCCTTAAACCTCAAGGCCCTTCTCTGGGGTGACTGCTCTGCTCCCCTCCCGGGAACAGAGCGCTGAGGGTCTACTTGAGACTCCAGGATGCCTTCCTTATGCCCACTCACAGTTCACCTGTTTCCCACTGCTACCGTCCAGTCCCAGCCACCATCATCCCTCACCCCACATTCCTTCCAAACTGTCCTCATGCTGCAACCATAATGATCTTTTAAAACTCAAACTGATCATGACACACCTCTGTTTAAACCCTTAACTGGCTTTCTATCACCTTTGAGGTAAAGAAAAAAATCCTTAACATGACGAAGAAAGCTAGATACGATTTGGCCCGAGCCTACATCTCAATCCTAACTTCCTGTTGCTTCCTCCCCCTCCTGTCTCTGACCTACACAGGCACCCAGTTGTTAAGGCTCCCTGTTGCAAACCCTTATGACACAATGCAGTTCTCCTTTCTGACCTCAGCTTACATACGCCTAACCATTCGTTCAATGTCTTTTTCATTAAAGTACACTGTCACCAAAGATGGTCAGTATATTTAGCTGATTTACGGGTGGATCCCCAACATCTAGCACATAACCTGAATGGTAAGTACAAGGGAAAGGTGGAAGAAGAGGAACAAAGAGAGTTTAAAAAAAAAGGACTAGGAGCCCTGGCCAAGTGGCTCAGACGGTTGGAGCGTCATCCGCTATACCAAAAAGGCTGCAGGTTTAATTCTCCACCAGGGCACATACCTGTGTTGCCAGTTCAATCCCTTGTCAGGGTGTGTATGGGAGGCAACCGATGTTTCTCTGTGTCTCTCTCTCAAGATCAATAAACATTTCCATGGGTGAGGGTTTTCCTTGTTTAAAAAAAAGGAGCCCTGACTGGTTTGGCTCAGTGGTTTGGGTGTCATCCCACAAAGGAAAAGGTTGCAAGTTTCATTCCTGGTCAGGGCGCATTCCCGGGTCACAGGCCAGGTCCCCAGTTAGGGGCACATGAGAGGCAACCTACTGACGTTTCTCGTACACATCAGTGTTTCTCTCTCCCTTACCTCCTCTCTGCATATAAATAAATAAAATCTTGAAAAGGATTTTCAAGCACCCATCTTCAGTCATTCCAATGTGTTTAAAGAAAGGAAAATAATAACTTGATAATAGTTCTTTAGTCTGGAAAAAGTATTCTAGCTAGCGCTGTTTCAGTTCTTTAGTTTCCACAGAAGTGTTTCTTCAATTGGAATGAGAGAAACTTCTAGAATACAACTGAAAATTATATCACTATACCACAGTGATATAAAGTATTACAGTATAGGTTCAATATTATTACCAATTATTCAATTGGAGAATAAAATAAAATAGAGACGGGCTAAGAAAAAACAACTAAATTATTGCAAGGAAAACCATTTCTTGACATTTATTTATTATAAAGATAACAAATTAAAAGTATAATTCCTTAACTACTGAAGACAAACCCTCATACTGAGTATTACAAATATTTGTAGGAAATGAGCAGAAGTTTTTCTCATAAAAAACATTTCTAAAAAGAAAATTAGCACAATAGATCACTGTAATAATAGATACCATCAAAAGCTACACAATTCCATGGAATATCATTTAACATCCTCAAATCTGTGAGAATGAAATTACTCGCCGTTTTAAAGATAACGACACTGAGAAGAAATATTAGGCAACACGCTCACAGTCACCATGGTGGGAAGCGACGCAACCGGAGTGCAGATGCGGATGCAGCCACTCAAGGTTTTGCTCTTTGCATGAAACTGTCTTACTTTCATCAGATCTTAAATTAAAATTATCTAATTTTTAACACAGTTTTTTAAACCTAGGATTTCATTTAGGTATTTATTTCTTTATTACTTTTTAATGGAACTTATTTATTTATAAAGGAAATAAGCATTGATTAAAAAATGACAACTACCCAAAAGAGTATAAAATAGACAATTAAATCTCACACAGAGCTAAGGAGTAGACCCTTATATGTTTTCAGATATTTTTCTACACTAATATAGAAATATTTTTGCCATTAATGAGATAATACTACAAATATAAATTATAATTGTCCTTTTAACCTAATGACATGTATATCTCTCACCTTTAGCTCTATCTCAAATTTTTCAAAATGACTGCACAGAATTCCATTGTATAGATTAAAACATAACTGGCTTAAGCAATTAACCTAGTGATTAACATTTAAATGTTTGCTTTACTTGACAGGTCTTTGGTTTCACCACTCAGTCAATTGCTCATTCAAGAAATTGGTTTGGCAAACTGGCTTCCGCTGAACTGACACAGGAACCACGTTGGGTGAGACAGCTCATCCCAGAGGTGCGCAGCACTTCTCCCTCTCAGCACGGTCCATCCAACTGCTCAGACAGCGTTCCCAGCAACCTCTCTAACCCAAGGTCACTCAGAACTAGCGAGTGATGAGCATCCCGAACACCCACGTCTCCTTACTGCTAGGCAACCCACTTTAACTCTGCATCCGTTTTCTCTTTTGTCGCATGGCAGCTACAAATCTGCTCTACCACCCAACGCGTCTCTTGTGAGGATCAAATATATTCTAAAAACTAAGACTGAAAGTGAAAAATGCTATACAATCATGTGGTGCTATTTTTAAAGGTTCCCTTAACAAACAAGAAAGCATAATAAAAAGTTACATAACACTGGAAATTTCTTAATATCCAATAAATTTAATGTTTGTCTCAATCATCCTTAATGTGTAAAATATTTTAGGTAAACTATATACAGCATGCTTAAAGAATTAAATTGAAAAATGTTTCAATTATCCTTAACAAAAGATTTCTGATATTATATATAGTATACATTTGTTAACTTATTTTTTCAGAAGAACAAATATGCTCTTTACAGAAAAAGTATTAAAGTCCATCCTAGTTGTTTCCAATTTAAAAAGATACTGTTTCTGCTGTGTGTCATTGTTCGTTTCTTTCTTTTTTTTTTTTACATAATGGACATCTTTCCATGTTAGAAGATATAGATCTCAGTACGGTGTCTTAGAAACAAGAGAAAGGAAATTCTATAAAAGTCTATAAACATACCTGTTTTGGATGCACCACCTACAGAATTCATTCTTAACTCCATCAGGAATGTTGACCTTGACTGTCAGTATCTTCAAATTTTCTCCACGGTTAATTGCCAGAATCTGAGTACAAGCATATATGGCAAAGTCAATAATCCACAAAATATACATATGATCAATTTACTCAGTCAACATTTATAAAACAAATCAGATGGTCACTCAACCTAGAGCTATACCCACTTGTTATTCATTTATTTACCAAAAATGTGTGTTTCACTCTGTATGGGGGTTCCCTGCAGACCAGCTCCAGAGCTTGCCTCTGTTTTGCCTGTATCAGGGTTTCCCTGGGACAACAGCAGCTTCCTGGGCTGCATTTCTTAAAAGTATTTAGAAGCAAACATATGAGCTGCAGTTTCAATTAATAAACAACAGTTAGAAATAAGGAATTACAGAGAGAGCAATCAAAAAGCCTGGGAAGGAAGAGGCTAGGAAACAAAAAATATTTGAGGGCAAAGGGGTTTTGTAAAGTTCCTGCATATATCAGGAAATCTGCAAGGCCACATGTATGCTCAGGACTATACGCCTGCTCTGAAAACACCTGAGCAGATCTTAGGCTTTCACCTCTGACTGACCTTTGGGCCCCAGGCAAAGAGGAAGTAAAGGCTAAGGCAGAGTAGCAAACAGCCCACTAAGCACTCAGAGGGCCCCAAGGAAGATCTGATCTGCAAGGACTGGGAAAGTTTGGTTTTTGTTTGGGCTCCAGGCATTAGGGGAATCTCTGTCAAGGAAGTACATCTCCGCTAAGCTAAAGGAACAGAGACTTCAGTGGTCAAACACAAGGATACAGACTTTGCAAAAACAGTTTAGAATTAACAAACTCACAACAGCAACAACAAACCCTAAAAAGGGGAAAAAATTGATTCTCAGTAGTACCAACTTACAACATTTAAAATGCTCATTTTTTAACAAAAAAGTTTACAAGATATGCAAAGAGATAAGAAAGTATAACCCACTTGCAGGAAAAAAACAAAATGAAGGGAATCTGTCCTGGAGGAAGCAGAATTGGACTTATTAGACACACTTCACACCAACGGTCTTACATAAACTCAGATTAAAGAAAATCATAGACAGAAATATAAAGGGATCCAGGAGAACACTGCCTCAACAAATATAGAATATCAATAAAGAGTTGGAAATTATAAAAATAAAAACAACAGGAATTCTGGAGCTGAAAAATACAATGACAGAGAAAATATTCACTCCCAGGGGTATCCAACCTGCAGCCCATGGGCCACAGGCAGCCCGGGATGGCTAGGAATGAAGCCCAGTACAAAATCGTAAATTTACTTAAAACATTATGAGACTTTTTTGTGATTTTGTGATTATGTATTGCAATTTATTAAATGTGTGGCCCAAGGCAACTCTTCTTCTTCCAGTGTGACCCAGAGGTGTCAAAGGTTGGACACGCCTGCTAGAGGTTCAATATCAAACTGGAACAAGCAGAAAAAAGAGTCAGCAAACTTCAAGACTAGTCAACTGAGGAAGAATCTAGGGGAAAAAAAAGGACATGAATAGAGCCTAAGAGACCTGTGGGACACAATCAACCACACATACAGTGGAAGAACCAGACAAGAAGAGAAAGGAACAGGAAAAATATTTGAAGAAACAATGGCGAAAAAAAATTTTCAATTTTGATGAAAAACATGACCTTGCAATCCAAGAATTGCAATGAATTCCAAGATAAACTCAAAGACATCCACAGCTAGATACATCAAAATCAAACTGTCAAAAGCCAAAGCCAGAGAATCTTGAATAAAGTGAGAAATGTACATCAGGTCTGCCCAGAAAAAGTCCAGCCACTGTTAAAATACAAACAGTTTGTGCAACATCGATGTGACCTGGCAGCCAAGGAGAGTGGACTGGAATGTGCATGCGTGAACAATGATGACTTCACTGTACTAGTCAATGAGGACAGTAGACACACTTCACTGACCATATATACTGTGTGGCTGTCACACTCAAAATGACTGAGCATGCAGAACAACAAATCTACATTAGATTTTAAGCTTGAACATTCCTCTGTGGAAACTATTTGGATGATTTAGAAGGCTGTCGCTATAGGTAACTGATGATTGGCAGCTTCATCACAACAATGCACCTGCTCATGCTTCATATTTCATACTGAGTTTTTTAAAAAGACATCAAATCACCCAGGTGATTTGGTGCCCAGATTTGGCATGCTACTGCTTCTGGTTTTTTCCAAAACTAAAATAACCTTTGAAAGGGAAGAGATTTCAGACTATCGATGAGATTCAGGAAAATACGACTGGGCAACTGATGGCAATTAGGAGAACAGTCCCCTCCCTACTTGGGAGGGGACTGAGGTGTCATTGTCCTATGTACAATGTTTCTTATATCTTGTATATTCTTCAATAAATGTGTCTATTTTTCATATTACATGGCTGGTACCTTCTAGACAGACCTCATAAATCATCATGTGCAAAAGCTCATTAAAATAAACAGCTAGTTCTCCATAAAAACCATGGAAGCCGAAGACAATGGAATGTCACACTCAAAGTACTAAAAGAAAAGTCAACTAAGAAACCTATATCCAGAAAACCTATCCTTCAAAAATAAAGGAGATTGTTAGTAAGTACAGAGCTTTAGTCTTGCAAGATGAAAGAGTTCTGCAGGTTGTTTGCAAAACAATGTGAATACACTTAACATTACTTGACCTACACACTTAAAAATTGTTAAAATAGTAAACTATGTTTTATGTACTTTACAATGATAAATTTTAAATAAGGAGAAATTAGGAATTTCCAGATAAACAAACACTGACAGAGTCTGTCACTAGTAGACCCGACCTACATGAAATGTTACCGAAGTCCATCGGACCAAAATGACAAGGCACTGGACAGAAGCTCAAACCCTCACAAAAAAGAACACTAGTAAAGGTAGCTACTATAGGTGAATGTAAGAGTCAATGTCATACTTTGGACTTGAACATCTTTTTTTTCTATATGACCTAAAAGCCACATTCCACAATGAACATACATCCTATCACTACAATCAGAAAAAAATTAGTAAACTTAGAAATGAAATTAAAAGTCTGAGGTATAATAACTATGATTTATACAGTTAAGTGAGATCTCTCACACTCTATTCTAAACCAGGTATCTCTTAATTTGTACCTCACATGGAAAAGGCCCAGAATACAGCTTACATCCCAGCATACTTGTAAGCAGGGTCTAATAAGAAAGGTCACCATCACAAAGACACCTGTGGTGTTACATTGTCAGCTATGCTAATAATTCTTAGTCACCTACTAACATCTCTGGGTCTTCAGTTCCCCATTTATGTGGAAAAATATGACAATATTACAAAAATTTATATGAATAAAAAAGAAAATAGTTGACTTAAAATTCTTTAATTCCTTAGTAAGTAGAGTAACAGGGAAAACCAGAGCGTTGTCATGATCACCCCACCAGCACCAGCACGCCAGGCGACTTCCTCACTTACCTGATGATGCTGGATGTTTCTTAGGTTGCATGAAAAATTCTGGTAGAGATGGAACTTATCAACATCTTTCTCATTTACTTTTTTTGAAGACACTTTTGCCAAAGATGACTGAATAGAAATATATCTATTTTGGCACCTGTTCAAATGCACAAATATTTTTTAAAAACAAGTAGTTATTAATATGTGTAGTAAAGAAACATATTATATATTGAATAGGTTAACAAAAATGATAAGCCACTACTGAATGTAATTTCTTTAAACAATGTCCAATTATAAAAATGTTATTGACTCATTATAAGGACTCTTTGCCTATTCACGCTACCATAGGTCCTACACATCTACTTGTGTAGCAACTCAACCCTCCCATAAAATGCCTAAATGAGCTCAGATACCATCTGCAGATACCGTCTGCATATAAGAGACCAAACTATCTAAAAGGAATCAGACCAGAAACCCTAGCCTAGACATCATCCTTCTCTAACCACCAAGTAAGCCAGTCAGAACCAATTAAAAGCTACAAAAAGGAGAAACAAGAAAATGTGTCAGAACAGCTTCCAAGGACAATGTATAAAACTGAACCAAATTTCTGCAGTATAATTACCTATAAAAACACACTTAAAAACCTGGGCAATTCTCCTACTTTCTTCAGCGGCTAGGGCCACTGAGAAAACAGCAAAGCTCTCTCCCTCAAGTGAACGAAACCCTGGCGAGCTGCAGCAGTCAACTGGCTCATGCCCACCTTTCCTCGGAGGAGAGGAAGAGCAGGCCTCCAGCGAAGCTCTGTCCTCTCTTCTGATGCAGAAAACATTAAAAATCGGTTTAAAATGAGTATCTATGTTAATGAGGCATGAAATCCACAACCCCAAGGAGGGTCTAGGTCAAAGGTTTTTGAAAATCTCTTACACACTGGGACTACTGATACCGTGGGCAAGCTGCTCTCCATTGGCTAAAATTCATTCTGAGATCAGTACTTTCAGCCATACTTGACATGAAATATTCTCATTAGCCTAATCACCAGGACCACCAGAAAGGGGATATTATAAAATTAAGTGCATACATCACAATGTTTTTTTAAAAATGCCACCAACTCAAAACGAACACGAATCTCTCTCCATCATCTTTTGTGTGACTCAGTGGCTTTTAAACGGTGTTCCTCGGGGCTCTCCGCTGAGGTGCTGAGGTGCAAGGAGAATGAGCAGGCACAGTCCCAGGCTCCCTTCTCAGAATTCAACGGCAGCAACTTTACTTGTACCTGTGTTATATACTAGGGTCCTGTTGTTTGTATTGAGTTCTGCTACTTAAGAAAATGCCTGAAAATCAAGTTGTTAATGAACACTGGTCTTGGCACTAACCATGCAGCCCGTAACAGCATAAATCTACAAAGAGGTACTCACAATTTCCTTATGAAGTCAAGTGTTTCTCTGTCTTTAGCAATCATGTCTGCTAAAATATGCTGCACCCCTGTTTCAATGTCCTGGAGTGCCGAAAGCCCTTTGGATAAAAAGGAAAACAAAACCAAGAACTGCAGATTGGTTTTTAAGTCTAAAATTAAATCACAATAAACTCATTCCAGTCAAAATAAAAACCTTAAATTGACAGACTCAGGACAGAAAAGTGTCATAGCAGTGTCTAATTTCCCTCTCCAACGAAAACAAGTCCCCAAAAGCAGGAACAGAGCAGCACCTTCACAGAGCACATAACCAAGTGGTGGAACGTGCAGCGCTGGGACCAGCTCTCCGCCCTACTCCCTGTTCCACCGCTCACCCAATGTGCGACTCTGGGCAAGTCGCTTGACCCCTCTGTGCCTCAGTTTCTGATAAAAGTAGACTAACACTTACTTCATGAAGTATTTACAAAGATTAAGCATGTTATGGAAAATATATATTAATTGAGTCATATCCCAAGACATACTTTCATTCCAGTTACAAAAATTCTCCTTGGCTTTTAAACCATGTTCTTATATTAATTTTAAAAAAGTAAGTTTCTTAATATTCCTATTTTGGCTTATGAGGCACTTCTTCATATTCTCAATGACTCATTTGAATCCCTCAAATTGCATAAGCATGAAACAAGACTCATTAAGTTTCATGTTCACATTTAAATTGTCTACCAGTGACACTTGGTGTCTACCAATACGAATGAGCATCATTTGAATTATGCTCATCTTCACATTTGAATTGTCTACCAATGGTATGTTAAATTCTTCCAAGTGCTTTCTTTTAGTTTGCTAACTTATAGCAGTAAGTCTTGTACATTATGACGCTTGCAATAACTCATACATTGAGCTAGACCATTTTCACTGTTTTCTTTCATTTCTTTTTCCTTTATTGTTCTGTTTCCATTAAAGCTTTCTTTCCTGCAGTAATGCTTAAATTACATAAGCACTGAGTATCATGTATTTTTCTGAAAGTATAGTTTTAATGAGTAACGGAGACAAAGACAGACTTACAGAGTAATTAACAAGGAGAAAACGCCCTGTTGGGTTGCATTATAACTACTCTTAACTATTGACATAATTACATTTATTTCAAGGAAATTTAAAGAAAAAAATTTGGCCATTGAAATTAATAAGAATTCTGTTTATATTTCAAGAGAATTTCTCTATGAGGGCATTTTCAGGAACAAATTACCTTTGAAAAGTGAAAGACTGTGTATGAAAGACTTGGAACAGCGGTGGCACATAGTAAGCAGTCGATCAATGTCTGCTCTCGTGTTAGCTGTCTCGCTAAATCGGTCCTCAGTTAAGGAAAACCACTCACTATGCACTAATTCCTGGCGCTCCAAAGCATCTCACAGTATCATCGTGCAAAGTCTAATGAGAGCACCATGGTGACAAGTCAGAAAAAGTATGTAACCCACAAACTCACTGCTCCTCTATTTACTACTACTACTACACTAGTCTTTCTATTACTACTCTCTCAATGAGAAACAATAAACGATAAAAGAAAGAGGGTATTAGAAAGAGGCTATTATAACAAAGGCCTTTGAAAACCCCCATCAGTGGGGAACACGATACGTAAACCTATATAATTAAAATTATTCTAGAGCTCTAGAGCAATGCTTTGTAAAGTACAGCCCAAGGATCCGAAAATAAATTTACACTAGGTACTTGTTAAAAACAGAAATTCTTAGTCCTGGCCAGATGACTCAGTGGGAGCGCCGTCCTGTACATCAATCTAAAGGCTGCAGGTTCAGTCCCTTGGCTGGGGCACGTATGGGAGGCAACCGACTGACATTTCTCTCTCACATCGATGTCTGTCTCTCTGCCTGTCTCTCTGTCTGTCTTTCTCCCCCACCCTCCCTCCTCTTCTTCACTCTCTAAATCAACAAATCTATCATCAGGTGAGAATTAAAATTAATTAATTATTTCATAGACTGTGGCCTTTTCCTGTTTTATAGACTATCACAGATATTCTGATACTCATTACTTTAAAAAAACCAGCCCTGGCTGGTGTAACTGAGTTGGTTGAGTGTCATCCTGCAAAGCGAAAGGTTACCAGTTCCATTCCCTGTCAGAGCGTATGACTATAGATTGTGGGTTCAGTCCCCGGTCAGGCACGTATGAGAGGCAACGATTGACATTGCTCTCTCACATCGATGTTTCTCTCCCTTTCTCCCTCCTTTCCTCCCTCTCTAAAAAAATCAATCGGTAAATAAATTGTTTTTTAAAAGGTTAAAACCCACTGCTAGGGCAAACTGGGTGATGGAAATACCAGGGGGTAATACTTTGTAAAGTACATAAGAACTGTCCGGAGAAAGTCCAACCACTGTTAATATAATCAGAATAGTTTGTGTGATATGGACGTAACCTGGCAGCCAAGGAGAGTGGACTGGAATGCACGTGCATGAACAACGACAACTTCACTGTACTAATCAGTGAGGGCTGTAGATGCCATTGACTGAGCACAAGTACTATGTGGACATCACATTCAAAATAACTGAGCAAGTAGAGCAATGAATCTAAATCAGTTTTTGTGTTAAGCTTGAACATTCCTCTGCAGAAACTACTCATATGATTCAGAAGGCTGCAGGTATGGGTAACTGGTGATTGGCAGCTTCTGCACAACAATGCACCTACTCATGCATTATGTCTCATGTAGTTTTTTGGTGAAACATCAAACCATTCAAATTACTCACCCCCCCTGTGGCCCGGATTTGGTGCCCTGCAACTTTGGCTTTTCCCCAAAACTAAAATCACCTTTGAAAGGCAAGAGATTTCAGACCATTGATGAGATTCAGGAAAATACGACGGGGCAGCTGATCGCAACTGGGAGAACTGTGTGAGGTCCCATGGTGCCTACTTCGAAGGGGACTGAGGCATCACTGTCCTGGGTACAATGTTTCTTGTATCTTATAGTTTCTTCAATAAATGTCTCTATTTTTCATATTACATGGCTGGTTACCTTCCGGACAGACCTCATATGACCATCTAACCACTACGCTGTATACCTAAACTAGTACAAAATAGTATCGAATGTAAACTGTCATTGAAAATAATCAAAAACAGAAAAACACTGCTGGGATGATGCCCTTTGCTACAGCAGTAGTTCTCAACAGGAAGTAGAAATTATCAGACATCCAAAACTCTCGTCCAAATTACACACCCAGTTCAGTCCAACTAGGAAGAGAAAGGACTAAAAAGATTCTTGTGTGTTTTGAAAAAGCACCTTCCCCCATCAAAGAGAATTGATCAGAGGAGCTTAATACAAGAAGGATAAGAAGAATTCTAAGAGTTTAGCACCTCTGTGAAATCAGGAGAAAATAAAGTCCAAGAACCAGAAAAGTATATCCTTTGCCTTGTGAAGGCTTTCCAGCTGCAGGTGTTTCAAACATCCACAACTGTAACAGAAATCGAAGGGTAGCACTTCTTTCTACCTCCTCTGCACTGAGGCCACCTCTTCTTAAACACAACAGAACAATCAAGCTACTCCCCTGTACACAACACAGGAATATTCTGGATCTTCCAGGATGTAACCCATTCGTGGCATAGTATCTTTTTCACTCAGACTGAATTCTTGTTGGTCAGTGGCAAGTACGAGAATTAGTATGTATCTTCTATTGGGGTAAAAAAACCAGGACACTGAAACTCTGGTTTCTTGAAAACTTTCTTGAAGAATGAGAAGGATGAAAATGCTTCTTTAGAAAAATGGTACTACAAACAAAACAGAAACCGAAGCAGTTACCGGGAACAGACTGATGGCTGCCAGAGGGGAGGGCGGACTCAGTGAAGGAAGGTGGAGGGACTGGCCAAAGAGCACACGTGCAGGACCATGGAAGGGGCAGCGATGACAAGATTGCCTGACAGGGGTCGGGGGCTGGGTGGAGGCAGGCAAAGGGAGAAAGAGCAAGGAAACTGTAACAGCACAAACAATAAAATACAATTTTCTTTTAAAAAAAAGATCAAATTCCAACTCTCTTGATGTTTTTAGAGAAGTTATAAAAAAGGCATTAATATAAAGGGAACAGAGAAATATCTTCAAAACAAAGGAACATTAATAAATTGAGGCTGATTATGGGTATCTATCTGTGTAGCATAAAGAATGAAGGGATGGCCCCAGCCAGTGTGGCTCAGTTGGTTGGAACATCATCCTGTAAACCAAAGGGCTGCAGGTTTGATTCCTGCTCATGGCACATGCTGGGTTGTGGGTTCAGTCCTCTGTTGGGGCACACAGTGCGAGAGGCAACTGATCGATTTTTCTCTCTCACATTGATGTTTCTCTCTGCCCACCTCTCTCCCTTCCTTCCTCTCTCTCTAAAATCAGCAGGCATGTCCTCGGGTGAGGATTAAGAAAAATAAAAAATGAGGGGGCCAAAAAAGGAGCAAACATTCCAGGCAAACTTTAAGTAGAAGTTATCTAGCTTGTTTGGAATTAATTATAATTCTTCTACATTTGTGATCAGAAAGAGGGAGTAAAGCAAACAGAAAGTCCTGATACACACGTCAGTACCACTGTAACTGTGCCGGACCCTGAATGGTTCCCATCATCAGAAGAGCCACCATGTGCCCATCATCACATGCAGTCCAGAAGCATCACCACACACGACGATGAAGAGCGATACCGTTACCAAACCTACCCAGTAGGAACTCAGCGTGAGTGTGCACTGAGGAAAATCTGCAGCACGGAAGGTAAGAAATAGAAGGAAATCAACCACAAGAGAAAAAATAAGCAATAAACCTTTATGTATCTAACATTCTAAAAGCTTCGACATTGGAGTTTATTAAAACATATCCTGACTGGGCCAATTTTAATACATGGCTATAGAGTGTCAGCTACTATTAAATTATTAAATGGTGCAACCATTTAAAAGTCCAACTAAAAATACACATTAAAAAAATTAAACTTGAATTTTACTCATTTCAAGCCATCTCTATACTCAAATAATACTAATTTGCATTTCCTTTTTATTATTGTCTTCTTTAAAACAGACATTGAGGTGTGTTTTGTATATGAAAAGATATATGTAGTTTTACAGACACATACTCAATTTTTTTTTTGTCGCAAAGTCGAATTTACTGAGTTACTTTCTTAAAAACAAGGTCACCACCTGCTGCGATTCCCTACAGCTTCGTGCACACTCTGCGTTTGTGGTCAGACACTGCCCCCTACGGGTACTCACGGCTCCAAGCCCACAGAACAACGGGTGAAAGAGACTGGAATGACTGCAGGGGTCAGTCCCCTCGGAGCACGCCCGAAAAGGCCACTCTTCCTCAACAAGCTCACACTCTCAGGCCCCCCTTTTGACAATAAAAACCATGCATCTTGACATGTATCAGTTGTCACTTTCCTCGGGTTTTTCTCAGAAAAGCTCCGCCTTCCTCCCTGTCTCTCTCCTGTGCCTGCCCACACAAAAGGACAGGCAGACACCGTCCAAGAGAAGACAAACCCTTCACTCCTGGGGAGCAGGAGAGTGAGCATCGGACGTCACTGGACACTTCATGTAGGTCAGAGCTGTTGAAATTCTTTCTACAGATACGACTTTGTAATTAAATAAATTTTGAGAAACAGGATAAAAGTTTTAGAAGACAATATGAGAATCTTTATAATGTGAAGAATCATTATCATCCTTATAACCTTAGGATGTAAAGGGATTTCTTTTAAAAGAAAAAAAACCAAGTATCTTAAAAGTAAAGATCAATATGTTGCGAAGATTCATATATTAACTACAATAACTACTTAAGACCTTCTATTTACCAAGATACGGCATACAGAAAGTGAAAAGTTATAAATTGGGAGGAAGAATCTGCAACCCAGATAACTGAAGAAGAATACCTTAAAGTGCTTATAAATTAATAGGAAAAAGAGAAACAACACAATAAAAAATGGGTAAAAGTCTAGAACAGGCACTTTATCAAAAGAGGAAAACTGAATGGCTAAGCAAGAGGTACATTGGGATTTATTTTGTGAGAATTCCTCATTCTTTACATGCTACATATTTTTTTGTACAGGTATTACTTAAATAAAAATTCTAACATACATTTTCAAACGTAAAAAGAAACAGGGCTCATCTCTTTAAGGGGAGCAGGTACCTTTCACATCGGGTCGCACGTAAGACAGCAGGTTGAGCACCCCTGGATTCTCCAGCAGCGTCCTGGCCGCATCCTCTAATCCCAGCTGCCTTGCTCTCTGGGCTTTGGTGCCTTTGCTCCCCGTTTTATACGGAGCTGACTAGAAAAAGGAAATGTCAGAAAACACACCACATTGTTCAGTTTTAAAAAGCAAAAGTTAAAATTAGGACGCAAAATGAGATGACGTGGTGAGAATGCTAAAGACATCCTACGTCAGCCCCGTTGTCCGCCACCGGGGACGAACCAGTACTAACCGGATAATACTGGCTGCACAGAGGTGGCTGCTCCTTATCTGACTCTTGACACTTTTATATATACTTAAAATTAGGGTTTTTGTTTGGATTCAGTCATTCTAAAAACCCAGTGCCTGAAGCCAACTCTTCTAAATGCTGTCAACACTCAATGCCTCCACTTCTTGAGACACGTTCACTCCTCGGCCTGCTGACCTCCGGCTCCTCTTCCCACACGGCTTGCTGAAGGTGATATCAGGAAGGCCCTCACTGGTCCCCTAATCCCGGAATATACCTTTTAGCTTCGCATCTTCTCAAGCCTCTCTGCTTCGTATCTTGTCAAACCTCTCTGCTCATTTAATCACCAAACGATTAATCGTTACCTCCTTCTAAAACGTCTCTTCCTGGTCTTTCATGGTGTCATCTGATTCTCCTCCCGCTTTACTTATTCTTCCCAAGTCTCTTTCTTAGGCTCCCCTTCCCCCACCCACGTTTCAAAAGTGGGCGTCCCTCAATGGTCAACCCCGACCTGCCTACCCCGCCAACTCTCCTTGAGTGAAATCTTCCACTCTCACAATTTCAAATACCAACGACATGCTGAAGACATTCATAACTAGGCCTTCAGCTCAGGATTCTCCCTTCTGCTTCACATTGCAATAACCTCATCTCCTTGTTCCCTGCTTGACTGGGAATTCCTTGAAGGCAAGGGGTACATATTACTCATTTTCATAAACCCAAGTGCCTAACACAAATATGCACATGATAGTGATTGAATGAAGAATAAATCTTTTGTTGAATTCAATAATGATGGCTGATGGTTCAGCTTTTTATCTCCAGGTCTTCTTTAACTATAAACAGACCTAAATCATAATATAATCAGGTCTACATTAAAAGATAAAAAGGGCTCCTTACCACGTGTTCTAGTTCTTCAAAAGTTTTACAGTCCAGCAAGGCTCTTAACAGGCATTCAGACATCTTTCCCTCCTTCTTGATTTTCTGGATTGTACTACGAACTTTCTTGGCAACAGCCCTGAAAATAAAAACTTTTGTAATATACAAGACCTGCACGTCAAAACCTTCCTTTTGAAGCTATCTCCGACTTACAGAAAAGTTACAGGTCAAGTAAAAAGAACATCCCCCCCACCCCTGCTCTGAACCATTTGAAATAAGTTGCCATTACTTTCAAGTATTTTAATGTGCATTTTCTAGAAACAAGAATCTTCCCATCCATAACAACAGAACCATCAAAATCAGTTCATTAATACTGGTGTTACTATCATCCAATCCTCAGATTTCAGATCTCATTTAAGTTTCACCCACTGTATCGATAACATCCATAGTGAATTCGGTAAGAGTCATGAGTTGTGAGATTGCCAGGTACCTAGTGCTCTCCCAGCTGACACCACATTTCAGTCTCTCCTTCCCCTCAACACCTTAATTTAGAAGGTGTGAATCAGGCCAGTTACTGTGTAGAATGTCCCAAATTTGGGATTTCTCTCATGCTTACTCACACTTTGATTCGGATAATAAATCTGAATATCAAAGAAGTCATGTTCTCGCTCTTCTTGTGTGACAAATAGGTATCAAGATGCTTTATATTTGTCCCATTACTAATTAACTTTAATCATCTGACAAGGTAGTATCTGTGGATTTCTCCATAATACAGGTATTCTGTATTCCCTTTGAAATTAAGTATTTTGTGGTGAGGTACTTTGATTATCCCATTCCTCAATAAACTTTCAATGTATTCATTAATTTATTTATATCACTATGGACTCATGATTTCTTACTTTTTTAATGATTATAACCCATTGCTATAATTTGTTTTAATGTTTAAACTGTTCTCTGTTTGGCTGGAAGTAACTCCTTCAAGCTAGATTCTGTGTCCTTTTGCCATATCTCCATCATTTTTCAAGCACTTCCTTATTCTCTGGAACAAGTTATTTTAGACTCATCTTTTACTCTCCGGACCCCAGTCCTGGGGGAATCAGGAGAATGGTACTTAGACACCAACTTATGGGTGTCACGTGTACTCATTGCTGTTGAGTATCACTACTCAGGATGAGTATACCTGGCATTCATAATCAGTTTCTAAATACAGTGGAACCCTGGTTCCAGAAGGCTGTTTGAGAAGCGATTTGTTCAAAAACTGAATCATATGGTGACTGATCACATAGATATCTGCACAAAATGGCTGAGGTTTGGCTGTACCATTTTCCATGACAAAGAACCAGGATTTCATGGAGAACAGCTGATCCCAGGGATCAATGCACAGACAGGAGCGAGAACAAGACACAGTTGTTCTACCGCTTTATAATAATGTTTCACTGTGAATATGCGGTCCTACTGCTCTACTTAGCACCTCTCATCCCATTTCATTACCTGTTCCTATTTACAGGATCTGCCTAATGATGGTATTGCTAAAACGAGGGGCAAAATCAGAGAGATGATGAATTATTAAAAATGATGAAAAAATCTAATCTAATTATGGAAACAAAAATCCAAAGGCAGAAGATTACAAATGAAAGGTGAGGCTATGCAGTCCTTGGACTGCAGCCTGCAAGCCTTGTACAGCCCTGGCAGCCCAGGGTGGGGGCCTGCCAGTCACTCCGACAGAAGACCAGCTATCCCACTGGCCCCCGTGGGAGGCAAAGGCGGTGCATCTTTACAGAAAATACAAAAAACTCTTCTTACTATCCAAAATCATGCTACGTAATTTACTTTTTTAATCGTAACCTCTCAGTAAGAAATATATCTCCCCTTGCAACGTAGTGTGTGTGTGTGCATGGATGTGAGAATATGGGTGTGTGTCTGTGTGTGTGTGTGGAGTGAAACCAACTAAGTAGGTCATTACCACTTAAAAAAATGAAATAGAAAATATGAGAGTGCAGTTTATAAAGATAAATGTTGTTTCATAAACTGTTTCAATTATATACACATAAATGTTAATGTTTACATACACATATTATAAACATATTTATTAAACAATATTTATCTTTAGCATAAAACTTACTCATATTTTCTATTCGCTATATCACTTCTTAAATGGTAATGACCTACTCATTTATGGGTAACAATTAACAGATTGCAAGCCAATCAATGCTCTAGACACAGAAAATGCAAAGCTTAAGAAAGAAGAGATCTTATCTCCTTACCACAAAGAAATCCCTGCCCGGTATCAAAGGACCTTCTAGGCCCCAGTTAGTGTCCCCAGTTACTTCAAGAAGCATTCCTCCACTACTGTAAGAAAGGAACTCTCTTGCAGAAGTGTTTTTCTTATAGAAAAAGAACATAATAATAATCATCACAGTAATAAACCTGTAAGTACAACCAAATATTGGTAGAATAGTTTAAATTTTTTTTAATAAACTACCCTTGCTTGTTTGTGACACTTCACAATTCAGATCCCCAAACCCTCAGATTTTCTTCGTTACCTTGCACTCAACCAAACAGAAAGCTTACTACAGAAATGGCAATACTGGCCTTCCAGATGTGGTCCACAGATGACTCTCTTGGGCTCCAAAGTTTTATACACAGAAACCCACACTAACTATCAGGTTCTTTTCGGAACAGAAAGAGCTGTCAAACTGGGTAGATAACACTGTGTACCAGCAATCTGCTAGAGAAGAGTAGAGGCTGGCCCTCCGAGACAGGACTGTGACCTCCAGTTCTTATCCCTCGCTATTTGATTATACTAGCCTGGCCCTGGAAGACTTAAATCTGGGACTGTTTGGTTAGCTAGCCATTTATACTCCTGAGTTGGTAACCGATCTTGCTCTCAACGAAATATAACTCTCCACATGGTGGAAAAGTTAGTGAGCTGCATGGTCCCCCCAAATCACAGGAAGCTTATTAGGCTTGTAAAAATAACTCAATGCTTTTAGAATGGCTTACTGGTACTATTACATCCAGTTCTAATCAGATTCTTTTTGTAGACTTGAAGAACACACACATCAACAACGTGGCACCTGGCATATAGGACAAATGCAATAAATGCATGAACAATGAAGAGTGTTTTCCTAACTTCACTGAATAATAGTCTTAGTCTTTCTAGTTTCTCTATGTGTATTTCAGAGTTATTACAGTAAGCCCATAGGCATAACTTTTTAAAGGGTACTTTCCATTCTATAACCATACACAATTTACAATCCCCTACTATAAAATCACCATCCACTCAAAAAAAAATAGAAAAAGAAAATATACACATTTCCTACCAACCTCTCTACTGCCAAAGAACTTTCCATTTAGCATCTCTGTAGTATTGAGAGAGCAGTTTTGTGTAAGCTGTTGAAGACTGAGACCAAATCGCATTTTTCTGAGTTTCCGCTGCCAGTCCTAATTCTGTCACACGAATCATTTCCAGGAGAGAAGATGACACTACAACTCTCAGGCACACACTCGCAGTGCGACCCACCCTTCTGACGCATGCCCACGCAATGCACGAACATACCAGCAGAGGGACCCTGACACCTCACATAAGTAAAATAGAGCTGGCTTCCTCCGTCAGATTAGGACTATATCCAGAAACAGCCCTGGCAGGTGCTGCTCCATGGATTGGGTTCACACTGTCCCACAAAGCGAAGAGTTGCCAATTTGACTCCCGGTCAGGGCACATGGCTGGGTTACGGAACGGGTCCCCAGGTGAGGGCATGCAAGAGGCAGACAACGGATGTTTCTCTCTCTCTCTTTCTCCCTCCCATCCCCTCTCTCTAAAAATAAATAAAATCTTTAAAAACATTTTTCAAAAAGACCAAAACATTGAAACTCTTGAAATACAATGTCACTCACTTCCTCACGGTTGCCCCTCACTGGTTCCCCTGCCCTCCTTCCCCTCACACTGGGCCCGCCTCTCCCCGCATTCCTTACCGTAGCTCCTCTAGAGTCTGCTGGACTTCTCTCAAATAATCAGCATCAAGGTTATTAATGAGCTCTTTCCGATAACGTACAATGAAGGGAATTGTGTTATCATCATTAAAGAGACGAATGATGTTGGCACAAACCCAAGGTTCAATATTGGTTCTCTCGGATAAAACCTGTAAATTCAGTATACTTAGTGATTTAAAATCCCCCAAATTAAACATCTATATTGTAATGTATAGTTTAAAATGCAGCCATCAAATTATATTCTCCAGTCACTTAGAAACGACTTGCTGTAGTTAAAAAGTAAAATATAATTAAAAACTACATAAAATATGTATATAAACTGAAAATCATAAAATAGTCATCTCACTAAGTCGATAAAATCCAATTAAAGCCACTCAGTCATTTATACTCTGCAGGGCTCAGTGAGAGATGCACTGGCATCGCTCAGACTAACTGCAAAGACCAAGGACGGGTAACTCACTTCACTGGCATGAGTGACAAGAAAAGACACTGTCGACCACTGCTGGTGAGAAAGTATAACAGTTTAACCTCCGAGGAAGGCAATTTGACAACATCTATTGATATTTACAATACATAAACATTTCGATGGCAATTTATCCTGATATATTTAATCCTCTGGATAAAGAAATATTTATAGTGACTTTTTGGGAAGAATTGTTTTCAGCAGACTAAAAGTCTGACAAAATCTAAGTGTGCAGTGGGAAACTGGTAAATAAGTTATGACGCGCCCACACAGTAGAATACCAGGCAACTACTCGTATATGAACTGACAGAGTGATTGACAAGCATGGGAAAGATGCCTCACTTTCAGGAATGAGAACTGGTGGATGAGAATTAGGATACGAAGATCCGTATCTTTTGAATTTTGTATCACACACATATGGTGCATGTACTATATGGATGTACTATACAGTACATGTACTACACATTTGCAGCACATCTAGTACTACATATTCACAATTATTAATTCTTTTTTAAAAAGTCTACAAATTTCAGCAAAATGTACATGTAAGCCGAAAAGCTGAGAGAAGTCAGTCTGGAGAATTAAAAAAATGAAATGCGCTTTCAGTAACTCTTCTCAAAACCTAAGCAGATTTTTCAAAGTAAAGCCCTAAAGGCATTAAGTTTTATTAGTATTTCAATCTTGCTGTGTAAGATCTGCCAAAAATGAAAGGAAAAAAATAAAAATTATTAAAGAATTATCATAATCAACTGGCTAACAAAACAAGTCAATGTATAAAATACACTAAGTTTCAAAACTAAAGATGAAATAAGTGGCTGATCTCCGGAGACCGTCAGGGACACTCTCGTTCCCCTGGGCACCTTAAAGTACAGGCGGAGGCTGCACACACCTGCACGATGTCCCAGCTCATTTCCATCTCCTCTGCAGCATCGCTGGCATTTGCCAGAATCCTGTCAGGCTGCCCCTGGGGTGCTTCGGTCTTCATGGTCTTTAACGGGGACTGACTGAACGCACAGTCATCCGCATCTTCTTCCTTTTTGCAGGCCGCTTCCCACGGGGTGCTTGTGGATGGTGTCTCTAGACTGTGACTCTCACTCTTGACATCGCTGGCTTTGCTGGTTTCTTCAACTTTCAGCTTTTTGGTCTTTGGAGCTGAAGATGATTGAGCTGAATTTTTCCGTTTTGTCCTTGCTGTTTTCAGAGTCTGCACAGTTACTGATTTATTTTTTCTGTCTTCCAAAGCAACATCAGCCACAGCCACAGAACTATTCTATCAAACCACAATGAAAACATGAGAATTAGAAGATAAAAATGAACTGCCATGGAATATTACTCATCAATAAAAAGAAACAGGCCCTGGCTGGTGTAGCTCAGTGTATTGAGCGCGGGCCTGCGAACCAGAGTATCATGGTTTGATTCCCAGTCAGGGTCATATGCCTGGGTTGCAGGCCAGTTCCTGGCGGGGGACACACGAGAGGCAACCATACATTGATACTTCTCTCCCTTTCTCCTTCCCTTCCCCTCTAAAGATAAATAAATAAAATCTTAAAAAAAAAAGAAACAAATTATTCACTTAACAACCTGGAAGAATCCCAAGGATATGATCGGATGGGGGGAAAAGCCAATCTCAAAAACGTTCTGAATTATATAACATTCCTGAACAAATTAGTGTTTGCCAGAGGTCAGAAATTGGGGGCAAGGAGCGGGTAAGGGGGAGGGAGGTGGGGAGGGAGCTGGGTGTGGCTATAAATGGGCACCACTAGGTGCCTGCGGTGACAGATACGCAAATCTACACACATGATAAAACTTCACAGAACTAAGGATACACACACATAAATGCACACAAATAAAACTGGGGAACTCTAAACCAGATCAGTGGATTTTATCACATCGATATCCCCGTTGTGATTATTTTATTGGATTTTGTGATATGTTACCATTGGGAGAAACTGGACAAAGGGCACGAGATATCTCTCTGTATATTTTTTATAACTGCATGTGAAATTATCTACAAATAAAAAGTTTAATTTTAAAAAACAAGTAAAGGGCTTGGGCCAGGCGGCTTAGTCGGTCAGAGCATCATCCCGTACACCTAGGACTGCAGGTTCTACCCCCAGTTGGGGCACGTGCAGGAGGCAGCCAATCAATGTTTCTGTTTCTCTCTACCCCCACCCCCCCACCTCCCGCCATCCCCCAACTCTCTCTCTCTGTCTCTGAAATCAATGAGCATGTCCTCAGTGATGATTTAAAAATAATAATAATAACTAAAGGATAAGCCTACACATGCCAGAGAAACTAAGATTTAAAACTTGCAACCAAGCCCTGGCCAGGTGGCTCAGCTGGTTGGAGTGTCGTCCCATTCGCCGAAGGGCTGCAGGTTCAGTCTCCGGTTGGGGACCACACGGGGCAGCAGATCCACATTGCAACACTATTTCAATGCTGCTGTCTCCCTTCCCTCTCTCTCTCTCTCATCCTCCGCCCCCTCCCTCCCTTCCTTCCCCTCTAAAATTAATAAACATATCCTGAGGTGAGGATTAAAGGGGAGAATAGGCAAAAAAAATCTAGTTTTAAAAATAAATAGCCCTGGCTGGCGTAGCTCAGTGGATTGAGCGCGGGCCTGCGAACCAGAGTATCGCGGTTCGGTTCCCAGTCAGGGCACATGCCTGGGTTGCAGGCCAGTTCCCGGCAGGGGACACATGAGAGGCAACCACACATTGATGTTTCTCTCCCTCTCTTTCTCCCTCCCTTCCCCTCTCTCAAAAAATAAATAAAGAAAATATTTTAAAATAATAATAATAAATAAAAATAAATAAAACTTGCATCAAAAAATCAGTCATTTAGAGAGAAAAGAAAAACACACACTGATAAAATCCAACAGACTACACCTTCCACCAAGTTCTGCAGAAGGACACAGGACAGATGAAAGTATGGCAGCAGGGTAGTGTCAGGCATTTTCCTTTAACAGGAGTGGGAACAGGACTTCCTACGTGTCCAGAGGCCACTGGACACATGCTCCCACCCCCCTCCGCCACCCACACCCAAGTGACACCTCGGGTGGAAAGGAGTGAGACCTGGCACTCATTTGGGCACTAAACGGGGCACAGACCCTGACCACGCGGAGTTTACCATTCCACAAGCCAGCTTGTCCCTATTTACCTGAGCGAGGCAAATGGCACAAACCGCAACAGAAGGACAACTCCCACACTAAATTCAGTTAAAATTCAATTTTCTCTCGTATCAAATACTTTTTCACAATTACTGACTACTGAAAATACTGGGAACTACTACAGTAAAGAGCGCCCCATCCTAATGCCCACCCACTACCACCTGAACTGGGAAGTGATAGACAGTCAACAGACCTCCGAGGATAACAGTCGGCTGAAACATAATGGGCAAGAACAGAGAGATAAAAATAGAATGACTCCATCACAGTTGGTGATAACCTGATCAAATGAACTGACTTGGTTAAAGAAGCGTCAATCACGCAGAGGGTTGTCAGCCACAGAGGAGCAAAACACCGTAAAAAGCAAGTACAATCTGCATGCCTCTGAGTAAGGTACAAGGAAGAGCAGAGCTGAGCAGCAGATTCCGGGTATTTTGGTCCCAATGGTAAGACAAGCCTCCTGCCACATGGACACAGACGACCTCAGATCCAGGCGGTGAAAACGTTCAACAGGCACTGCGACGGCCAGGGTGCTGGACCACAGTGCCCAGACCACAGCAGGCATTCGGTGAACCCAAGTGAATGGGTTTGTCTGACTCTTGAGTCAATGGTCATCGAGCAAACTTCTGATTCCTATTTAATTCCCTACTTCAGCCTCTAAGGAGAGACAGTGCTAGTCATAATAATTCCAAGTTCTTATGATTAGACCAAAGTATTATTAAACCAACACTCTGGTTTTATATATCACTGTTAGGAGCATCGCTGACGTAAAAACGCCCGTGAGAAATGTATCAGTTCCTGAAATGCTGACAAAATCATGTTCCTGACTTAGAAACCCAATTTTATCACTTACTATCTATGGTCCATGAGCAAGTCACTTAATGTCCCCTGCCTCGGCTTTCTTGTCTCCAAAATCAGGACAATAACAGCACCTGCCTCAAGGGGCTGTCGTGAGGATTAAGGAAGACTGTCCGATCAAGGACAGTGTTTAGCATATTGCCTGGCTAGTGATAAGCACAGCACAAAATATTTGCTGATATCAATATCATTACCACCATTACCACACCGAGACCCCCTCCTAATGGGGAGAAAAGAAGTAGATGAAGAAATGAAGAAAAAAATAAAATGACTAAAGGTGAGAGATTTAAAGTGAGAGGGGGAAAAAGGACAATAATTTTAAATTAGATACTTAAAGATATCTTCTCTGGAGTCATCAGGCAAGATCTATCTACTGTTTCTCAGTGTTGTTCACAGAGCTGCAGGGGACGCTGGGACCCTTCCAGGGGGTCTGTGAGGTCAAAGGTACATTCACGATAATGCTGAGACACCACTTGCCTTCTTCACGAATGTTGAAATGTGCGAGGATTCAGCAAGAACAATGGTAGCAAAACACAGGGCAGCGTCGCCCAGCTGCGATTACAGTCGCTGCTCCCTTCACCACCATGCACTTGCAGTAAAACAATGTCAGTACAGCAGGAAAAACTATAAATTTTAAAAATATCGACCCCTGAAAACATACCCTTTCGATAATGTGAGCTGAAATCCGTGCACAGAAAGCACCCCCGCTGCACGCAACGCGTGCTGACAGCAGCGGCCGTCTCCAGGAGACGCCCCGGGGCAGCCGGCTGAGCTGTGAGTGCCTAGCTTCTGTCCATAGAGCACCCCCTCACTTGAAGAGTGACTGACAAACTGTGGCTAATCAGAGGTGGGTTTCTGTCAGACTGTCACCTCGGACAAATGCCTGTCTTTGGGCCGATAATAAAATTTAGCCTTTAAAGTGAAAATTAGAAATTTGTATTTGCTTCCGTGAGCTGGACAGTTTTCCAACACTGTGACGAAATCAGTGGGGTTATTAACAAATGTGAATTTCTGACATTGCATGATGAAAGGTAGTAATGTTTAGAAGATATGCATAAATCAGTGCACCAATATTTTCCCAATGACCAATATGTAACATTACAAAATTATGCTTAGGTAAAAGATCGATTCATATAATAAAACAGACCAATGACTTTTAATATAACAGTATAAAAAGTTCAGTAATGTGGTGCCAGCTACCACCACAAGACAAATCTTTAAGAAACTACCACTTACTCCAGGCCAGGTAGCTCAGCCAGGTGGAGCACCGCCCTGACACGTCCGGGTTGCAGGTTCAACGCCGAGTGAGGGCCCACAGGGGAAGTAACTAATGAATATGCATAAACAGGTGGAACAACAGATCGATGTATGTGAGTGTCTATCCCCCTTTCTCTCTCTCTGTCAAAAAATCAGTAAATTTTTTTCTTTTTTTTTTTACACTGTTACATATGCAGCTCCTACACCAAAGACATCAATTCAAGGGCAGGAAAGGGCTGCAAAGTGTTTAGTTTACGCCTTTCCTGACAACACATTCACTAGTTTCCAAAAGTGAACGGGCAACACAAAGGCAACAAAAATCAGTAAATTTTAAAAAACAAAGAAACCACCACTTAACTGAGTTTTGGTAAAGAATCGAATATGAATATCCACATTTATTTGAAAAATCTATTTTCAAGTAGCCATATTCCATTTCCCAAAAACCAGGGAAATATCTGTGTGGAGGCAGGGTTTTCTTTAAACAGTTCAGTTATTTTCTGTCACACGTTAAAGGCATTTGCAAAAATGTAAAACAATATTGTTCTCCTCACTATTTTCTTGTGTTGAAAAAATACTTATTTTTCATTAAAGTGTTATATGTATCAACATGTAACACCTTCATTTTTAGATTAATATTTTTAAATATCTCATTAATTTCTAATACAATAAATATTGATAGATATAATCTACATAAGTAAAAGTTCTTTGGGGTTCTCAATAAATTTCAAGAGTGTAAAGGCATCCAAAGACCAAAAATTTTGAGAAACATGGATCTATACTATCAAAAACATATGGAAACATCTCTCCATTTTTCTGAAGCTTCTAGGATTCTATAGCTCCTTCAGTGCTTAATAAGTTTAATAAGCCTCCATGACACACTATTCTTCCTTTTTATAGTTAACCTGAATCTTTGACAGACTGAATAATCGAAGTTTATTTTCTTTTGCCTTCATGGGCTTTTAAAGTCACTCTCAACAAATGGTTATTATGTAGCCTATGACTAAATCCAAGACTTGTAGAAGATGCTGACCATTTTCCTCTTTGCTATCTCTGTAAGCAGGAAACTGTCTAAACCAAAAAGTGGCTTGTTGTGTTTCTACCAGTCGAATCAGTCGGCAGGCCTCAACCTTAACCTTGCCTTGTGTCCTGTGAACTTGACCAATAACTGAAAAGGAATATGGAGTCAGGGGGAAGCTCCTTAAAAATTAGATCTATAGGAACATTTTTATACTGTATAACGATTGAGCCAATGGAAGAAATGCTGACAGAAAAAAGGGGATGACAAGGGAGCACAGACCTCTCACTGGAAGGCACCAGGAGGTGGGATCTAAAGCCCAAGCAGTAGGACCAACCCCTGCTGGGAGCAATGACATTTCTTCCACTGTCGTAGGGCAGAAGATGAACACAACATAGCTAGCTTGGTCATGAAAATGAGAAACTTCATATATTCTCAAACTTGTAAAAGGCAATGTCATCAGCTGAGAGAGAAAATAAAGAAATGCAAGTAAGTTTAAGAAAAGAGAAAAAAGTGGAAAAACAAACCTGCTAGGGAAAAAAATAATGAGTGTACTATATATGTGAGTTCTGAGATTACAATCTAAAAGACCAAATTAGGTCATCGGTAAGACTGCTTCTGGCTGCCTCAGGGTTTGATCAGGTGTGTATCATTGAAGGTAAGAAGGGCAAAAATAGTGAAACTGTTTAATGAAAAGTGATTTAAGGGAGAGATTATGGAATCCAGGGTAGATAAGGCAGGAAAGACAGCTGCTGAATGCCGGTGATGGAGTGCTGGCGTCGAAGGGTTGGGTGGTGGTTCTCGGTGTTTGCAACCGAGAAAATACGTAACTGCGAAAATACGCTACCACTGCTCCTGCCTAGCCCGCTATTCCTTCCAGATTTGACCAGTCTAGAAACAGGGTCTAGGAACTGGCATGTTCTCCAAGGGAAGCTAATGTGCAGCTAAGACTGAGAACTGCTGACGAGAAAGTGTCACAGGGTGCAAGACCATGGCGGTGGGAGCACTTGAACAAGTGAGCTGGGAGCACAGAGCTGGCGACACACAGGTGGAACAGCTAAAAAGAAATGTCGGACATAGTGCCACGTCCAGTGATGACAAGATTCGAGATGAAATCATCAGATGGCTGTCAATGCGGAGAAAAAACGGCCACCAGAGATGAGATCAAAGAACAAAGAACAGCACGGTATTAGATCACCCAAGTGGCAGGGAAATCGCTGACAATCGTGACAGGGGATGGCGGGCAGAGTCTGTGCAGCAGGAGCTAAAGTCTTCAGTGAATGAAGAAGAGTGGCTAGTAGGCTTGTAAATGCCAGCAACCTGGAGGGAGGGGGGCTGAATAATGATGAATTTTACCTGTGGTGTTTGCTAAAAACGGATTTTAAAACCATTAGAAGGCTACTAATTCTAGTTCTACCCAAAATGGGGCGTTCAATTATTTTCTTTAGTGGTGGTTACACCAAAGCAAAATGCCAAACCTAAGGAAATAAAATCTGACGACATGACCCACATGCTTTCAGTGAGTTATCAACATGTGAACTTCAGCAGTTTTGAGAAAAATGTATACATACCAAGCATCACTGGTAAAATCAACAAGTGACCATGACAAGGCTTGTTAAGCTGGACCCACCTCGAACTGCACTTTAAAACTTAGAGGATGGACATGTGTACACTGTACTTACTTCACTGCAGAAGGTCCTTAACTTTTATCAAATTCTCAAAGGGTTTGTAAGCTCTACACAAAAAACCAATGAACTAAGAGATATTTTCTGGGTTAAGAAATCAGTCTACTCAAGTACAATAATAGCTATGCCACGCTTATCGAAAAACCTCCAAATTCTGCCAGTGATAATGGAAGTCAATCCTTTCTCATCTATAGCTAAAGCCAGCCCACCCACTAAAAAATGAGTTCAGTGAAAAGCTTGAATGCAAAGATTATGCAATACAAGTACTGGATAGCAGGAGAAAAGAGTAATTCCAAAGCCCTATCCAAGGGCACAGCAAGGTCTAACAATAAGCCCTATTATACACAGTAAATGTGTCCCTGGAAAGTCAGGCATCCACTGTGCATTAAGAGTATTATTTTAAATGTACTGGGGAAGCTGCCACTTAAAGGAATACCACAGAGAATGGTTTTGGAAATGCATAATTCTCTTTGTAATGTATAATCCTTTTTATAATCCAGGTTGAAGTACACACAGTGTGCTTATGGCAAGGTACACATATACACCAGCTGATAAATATTTCTTCTCCTCCAGCACGGAGGATCAGAAGATAAATACTATTAAAACCCATGGCAGAGGACACCACTGTCCTGAAGTCGTTATCATCTATCTGCTTTTTCCTACTATATATGAGGGGGAAGTAACATCGCTAATTAGGACAGCAACAGGGTCCCTGTATTCAGCTAACACCTACCAACACCTCCTTAACAGCCACGCCTTCCGGGCCATCACTGGTCTGCAGAGGACTCTTCCTCACCCGGGGCACCCTCTTCGGTTTGGACTCCTTGCGCACAGGCTGCTTAGGGTTCCTGGGGGCTTTCTTTGGGGGCTCCCAGGCACTATCGTCCTTGTCATCGTCTTCAGAGGCAGATGATCTAGGAATAAATGGCCGGAAAAAATTTTAGGAAAACCAAAGCCAAATGCTAAAGGCAAAAAAAGACAGCCATGTAACAATTCTTAAAAAGAATAAGGTAAGACGTGTTTAATGTAAAATGGAGACATGTGAGCACAGGCTATGAACAGATACTAACAATTAAACCGAAGAGTTAACCAGAGACCAATGTAAAAACACCCCCTGATGTACTGTAAATCACAAGTCTCTCTCGATTCACCTGTCACCTAGCAGACAAATACACATGCACTCAAGACGCAGGAAATCATTTATTACCTTAAGCAATTTACTGGGTCATGTCACACCAAAGTCACTGTGAGGTTTTCCATTTTACCAGTGAAAAGCACTTAAATAATTTCCTAAGCGCTAATCAAATTCATTTAAATTATATTAAGTTATTCAAACCAACCTAAAAAGTGGAAAATGGCCCTAGGAAACACCCTCAATTACATAAAAAGCCAGTACCAAGACCCTTCCAACTGTTTTAGCCTTTGGTTCCTTTCGAAAAATGCACCCGTTTCCTTATTAGACAGCATAGGCGCAGCTGCAGTACTTTCTAACAACCCAAGAATTAATCTCATAGCAACAGCAGAGAAAAAGCAGTGTATGAATCGTGGTAAAGGAACATCACGCTCCTGTCAACCCCGTCAATTGTACTTCCATCCCTAATGTAAAAGGTCAGTATTGGTGGGAAGGACAACCACGTCCTTCAGCGAGACTGGTGAACTGAGATGTCTGGCTTTCTGAATGGTTTAAGTTCTGCTAGGGGCAACCACCTGATTGGATGACTACTTAGCTAAATTACGCTCTAGGAGAGCATAGTTGTGCCACAGAGAGTCTCCCACTGAGTTATCTTCACAGGTAGATGCTAACTAAAGCCTACAAGTAAGCAAAAAAACCCACAGAAAATCATGAAACTGGCACAGCACAGTAACAGTGGAATTCAAGAAATGGGATTTAGAAAACCAAGGAATCAGAAAATCAGGGTTCTGCTCTTCACGCTCTCACCAAAGTGAGCAGAATGACTTCTTTCCTCTTCAATCTCATCATCTGTCAAGCAGGAATTACTCACCTTATTCCGCATAGGGATATTGCAAAGATTACATGACGGGCACAAAAGTGACTTCAGTCACTATGCAGAAAAACTTAGTACAGGTATTACTTTATTAAACATGAGGCAGACACTCCTAAGCAACTTGACCTCTCGGCAGCATCTGGCACTTGCTCCTTGCAGCTCACCTCCCCCCCCCCCCCGGAACACCGCCCCTCTGGTTTTCCCCTACTTCCCTGGCAGCTTCCCCTTAGCCCCTTGGCTTCCCCATCCTCCTCTGGCCAACCTTTCAATGTTGGGACCCTCTAAGACGTAGTCCTCAGCCCTCTGCTCTTTACGCTCTTTTACTAGATAGATGACCTCATCTCATCCTACAGCTGAATATAGAAGAATCTTTTATGTCTTCAACTTGACCTGAGCTCAAGTATGTCCATTTTCATTTGATTTCTAGCAGTTGTCTCAAACTTACCAAGTCCAACAGAGAACTCTTGATTTCACCACCCTCACACCTGATCTTCACACTGTCACCAGATTCCTGTCTTTCCTTCACACCCCAAATCAAATCCATCAGCACATCCCACCCACTCTATCTTTAAAGTATATCCCAAAATAGAGCACTTCTCACCATTTTCTCCTCTAGCACCCAAGGCTTCTATAATAATCTCTTTCACTGATCTCCCTGCTTCTGTTACGGCACCCCTACATTCCGTTCGCCATCAAGAAACCAGAATGATCTCTTACAAATATAAACAGGATCACGTTACCTCCCTTCCCCCAAACCAGCCAGTGGCTTCCCATCGCACTTCAGATAAAACCCCAACACCTTGTCACAGCCCATTACCTATCATTTCACTTCCAGTCCCTCTCTTGGTAACTCTGGCCTGGCCACACTGGTCTTGCTATTCTCCTAATACTTCAAGTTCATTCCTGCCTCAGCGTCTTTGCACTTGCTGTTCCTTCAACTTGGAACACCCTCTCTCAGCATTCCTCAGATCTCTAAGCTGCAGCCCCAAATCTCATATATATTTCCTGCCAAAGCCTCCGAAAGAAGTTTCCCAACACTGTATCCAAAACGCCCTCCCAGGACAACCACTCGCCGTGCTCTCTACCCCTTCTCCTGCTTTACGCTTCTTTGCAGGACTGTTACTGCCTAGCACTGATCCTTCCTTGCCCTGCTTTATGCTTCTTCACTTTTGATTGTCACGGCGGGCGGTGGTGCTGGGAGGGAGACGGGAGGACACTATCGGCGTCCAGTAGGTAGATACAACAGATACTGCTAAATATCCTACATTGCAAAGGACAGCACCCCCGCCCCCTGGCAGATTATCCACTCAATAGTATTCAGATTGAGAAACCTTGCTCTAAAGCAATATAAAGTGTGGCAAAAGTAGGTTAACAGTTGTTCATATGGAAAATACAATAAAAAGTTAATCATACAAGAATAAACTCAATGCTTCACATACTCACAATTATAAACCTACTTTTGCCCCACCCTGTATGAAAAAACTCCCTGCTCTCATGGAGCTTATGTAAATACTGTTGTATTTTTAGTTCATCACTTTCTCCTTGTTCATCAGTACCAACACCTGAACAGAACTGGGACACAGCATGAGCTCAGTAAGTATCTGCTGCATGAATGATGGAAAGACATAGCCTTCTTCAATCGAAATAAAGTCAGTGAAAGAATGCATTAACTCCCTAAAATACCTGTCACTCTCCCACCCCCATTAAAAAATATGTATGTGTATATGCTTACAGCTCAGAGAGGGAAGAAAATCCATCCTGGGGTTCTGCAGGCTGGACCTTTACTTTTGCTCTTCTTGGCAATGATGACATCTGGAAGAAATGGAACATGAAATCAGCATGACTTGAATCACTTGAATGACTGATGGTTTATTTTGTCTACAGAATGAGGTTCCATGCAAAACTAAAACCCCAACGGCTCTGCTGCTAGAAAATGCCATCAGTGGGGGGAAAAAAGAGGGCCACTCACAAGCCCAAACACTGGTTTCCCCTCTTATGTGGGTGCCAATTATAAGAGCAGCTAACACCCTTAACAATGGTTTCAAAAGCCGGACCAGTATGAGCCATCTTTGGTAAGATGTAAGCTCCTAGAGGGTGACAATTCAGTTTTTCAGGATTATATCCAGGAGTAAACTGTTTTTGATGGTTTATCAGGCACCAAATTATAAAGTTCTTTATTAAACTATAAACTATATTACACTATATAAGAAATATTTTCCACCCTGGCCGGCATGGGTTGGTTGGCTGGAGCATCACCTTGTATACTAAAAAGGTTAGGGGTTCAATTCCTGGTCAGGGCACATATGGAAGGCAACCAGTAGATTCTTCTCTCTCACATCGATGTTTCTCTCTCTCTCTCTCTTTCTGTCTCTCTCCCTCCTTTCCAGTCTCTTTAAATTCAATATACATATTTTTTAAATACAACGCCACCGGCCCCGGGTGGTATGGCTCAGTAGATTGAGTGCTGGCCTGTGAACCAAACGGCTGCTGCTTTGATTCCCAGTCAGGGCACATGCCTGGCTTGCAGGCCAGGTCTCTGATAGGGGGCATACCTGAGGCAACCACACATTGATGTTTCTCTCCCTCTCTTTCTCCCACCCTTCCCCTCTCTCTAAAAATAAATAAAATCTTTAAAAAAATAAAAATAAAGCCACCAGTATTTCACAAACTAGGTTTAAAATAAAAAAGAAATATTTTCCCTCTTCTATAACTTCTTACAGTATATTTTCTTCTGACAGTCTACCTATAAAGTTGACTAACAATGCTGACTGACTGAATAAGCAGTCACGTTATTCCTAAAACAAGATAATCCACTCCCTTATAATAAAAAAAACCCGATAGTGCCCTAGCTGGTGTAGCTCAGTGGATTGAGCACAGGCCTGCGAACCAACGGATCGCAGTTCGATTCCCAGTCAGGGCACATGCCTGGGTTGCAGGCCAGTTCCCAGCAGGGGACACACGAGAGGCAAACATACATTGATATTTCTCTCTCTCTCTCCTTCTCTTCCCCTCTAAAGACAAATAAATAAAATCTAAAAACAAAAACAAACAAACAAAAAACCCCAAGAGTTAAATAACAATCACTGAAGCCACTAAATATTTACCAAATTCAAAGGCGTAGCTCTAAAAAAATTAAGACAAATAACCAGACATCGTATGATACAGGAAATAGATTTACTTTTGCTAATAAATTACCTAAACAGTGTATGTCAAACCACAAAAACTATATTAGATCTGACATAAATACAACCCTTTAACAAGTTCCTAAACCACACACATGTTATAATGCCTCTGGTTCTACCTTCCACTCAGAGGAGAAATACTTGCAAAGGGTTGTCACAAAAGGGAGCATGTTCTCCCAGCTGCCACAGCTCAGCTCAGTCCAGACAGAGGCACTGGCAGGAGAGTGCCCAAAAGGAACCAGGAGAACAAAAGGAAAAGTCTCTGGGAAGTGGAGAAAATGAACTTACATCTTTTCCTTCACCCCCTTTTTGCGATTTTATGTTTATACAGGGCCTTCCTCCTGAAATGAGTGCTTCCAGATACTGATCATAATGAGCAGGTAACTTGTGATGCCTTTGTTGTGTGTATTTCACAACAATAAAACAAAAACAGAGCAAGTTAATGTGTGATGGCTGGCAGTTCAAACCAGGGCAGAAATGAATGATTCAGTAAGTGGTACTAAGACACCCAGCTACCACTCTGAAGGCAAGCAAGTGTTTAATTCCTACCACCAGACCATGAACAGAAATATTTTCCACGCTGACTAATAATTCTAAATGTACAAAATAAAATACAAATTACTACAAAAAATAAAGACGATTGTCATGATTTTGAGTGGAGGTGGGAGAATGAAGGTTTTCCAAAGCATGATTCAATTCCCAGAGCCAAAAAAGATAAACAGATTTCACTATGTAAATATTAAAATCCCAAGTCAGCAGTGGGAGCCATTCAAAACCAAACGAACTTACTCTGCTGCATCCTTAAAAACAATTATATCTCAGGAAGCAGTACCTGATACCTTGAAACTAAGGGTAAAGGGACTAAGACTGGGTGGAAGCTGTCTGAGGCGAAGCACTATCTCTAAATGCCCTACTCTGCTTCGTGCTCCGGAGGCTTAGCCTCTGAAGACGGTATGACAGTCTCTAGACTAGAGCACACCAAGGACAGTTTGGGGGCACGGGTACCACACAGATGCAATGCTAACCGTAGAGAACTCCTGCTCCTACCGCCTCATCCCCATCCTCCGCCTCCCCTCCCAGTGAGCTCCCAGAGAGCTGCCTGGAAGATCCTCAGCCTCTAGGGAAGAGAACAGAAAGGGTCTTCTCTGCAGGTTCTTACCAGCCCAAGAATAAAAGCCTGAAGGTACACCCCAACAAACAGCCAACCAGACAGCCAAACAGCCACCGCCACCACCCCCTTCTACGATACACCTGAATTCAGAACATCCCCACATAGACCACTGTGCCCCAATTCTAGCTCCACACTTCAGCATTAACATAAATATGTTTAAAATGGGGTTAGGCAAAAACTTGGCAAGCTCATAAAATTGTGATTACTCATTAAGGAAGACTCCTCTGAAAAAAATATTTCAAAGTGCCCATTTCGGACAGTCCAGAGGCAGTTACCATAGAAAGCTGAGTAGGATATAAACAAGTGGGAACGAAAGTACGATTTTGAAAAGGGAGGTGAGAAAGGAGATATTCATGAACACACAGGCCAATTTCAAGCAGATCAGTTTAAGCAAGAATATATATAGAAGCTAACAACCTAGAAATTATTCCTAAAAACTATCTACACCAGGCGTACTCCCAGGGGTATGCAAACTCCAGCTCAAAGACCAATGTTCCTAGGGACCATAGCTCCATCTCCATTTTCCAAGTCTTCCTTATGGCATGTCATAGGATTTGTTAGATAGGATTTGTTTAGTTGGATGAACCAAAACTTCATCCATTTCCATGGTTTTAAGCACTTTATCCCATCTCAGTAAATGGCACCACCATCCATTTAAGATGGGTAATTTTTTGCTAAGCCAGAACCTTTGAAAAATTTTAACAGCTTCACTGAGCTATAACTGACATGCAACAAACTATACATGCTTAAAGTGTACAAATTTGGCTCCCGCTGGTGTGGTTCAGTGGATTGAGCACCCGCCTGGGAACCAAAGGATCACTGGCTCAATTCCCAGTCATGGCACAGGCCTGCGTTGCAGGCTGGGTCCCCAGTGGGGGCACATGAGAGGCAACCACACACTGATGTTTCTCTCCCTCCCTTCCCCTTTCTAAAAATAAATAAAATCTAAAAAAAAAAAACTTTAAAAGTGTACAAATTTGGAAAGTTTTGACATATGTATATACATCTCCACAACCAAAATAACGAACACATCCATCATCCTCCTAAGTTTCATTCGCTATGAAAAAAGCCTTGCAAATCTTTTTTCCTTTCATCTCCCACATCCTGTGTACCAGTAAGTCAAATAAATTTCTCCTCCAAAATGTATCTTAAATCTCAGTGAGTCTGTAGTCCCCAATATCTCTCAGTTGGACTACTGTAATGGCCTTTTAACTGACGCCCCTTCTTCCACTCTTGCCCCTTCAACCCATTCTCCACATGCCAATCCAAAATATTCAGAAAATGCTTAAAAACCATTCAATGATTTCCCACCCTCCACATAGAACCGAGTCATATTTTTTACCATTGCCTTCGAAAGTGCCCTACAGGACTGACACCCCCTACCTTTCCAATCATCTTTACCAATTGCTGAAGCTCTGCAGCCACAGTCACACGCTTGTTCCTGGAACAAGCACGACTCTTTTCCACCTCAAGCTCACTCTGCCTGGAGTACTATTCCCCCTGCGCATCTCAGTAGGTAGGCTCCTCATCTCCTCTTAGAGGTCAATACTTCACTCCTAAAACGGGTATTCTGGAAATATCATAGGACCCTGTTTACTTCCTTTATAAAGCACTATATAACATAACCTATAACTTATCCTTATTTATTGTCTGCATGCCCCACGCTTACTTCATGGCAGTAGTCACCATGAGGGAAGAAACCACATTAACCTTTTTCATGTCTGCATCACACAGAGACTGGCCCTTAACAGCTGCTCTATAACCACCTATTCAATGAACATAAGAACACCTTCTTACAATGGTCTCTATAGAGGAATATACACTTATCTTCCCCATCACTATCAGGCAAAAATCACACATGGCACTCATTGCTTTCTTGTGGAAGTGATAGTACAGAACATTCCTGTTCTTAGTGGCTTGAGATTTTCCAGTCTACCAAGCTGTCTTACCCCTGTGGGCATCTGAGCATAGTCAAATCAATAACTTGGAGGTTTCTGTGATGTTGCTAAGTGAGAAGGCACTAAACTAGAGCAAGTGAAAATCTGAAAGGCGGCTCTCTCTATGGAGCACGTCCATATGAAGCCTTCCCCCACCCGCTTCACCCAGGGCATTCTTCTTGCCTCTCTCTCCTAAGCTCCAAGGGCCCTTCTTTTGCCTTTGGGACTTATTTCCTGAAGCCATTTGTTTCTTCTACAGCTCACTTCTTCTACCTCTGTGACTTTCTAAATAATCTTTGCTTGTATATAAAAAAAAGAAGAAAAAGAAAATCAGGAGAAGGGCACAGGGAAATCTGCATAAGACAAATATTAAAATAGGAAAAGAACACAATTTAAAAAATTAAGGAGAGCAGAGGGGAACAACTCTTTCAGAGACACCTAAAAGTTTCCCTAAGGGTACTGTCAGAAGTGGTCAGAATGTCAGCATAAATGCCTGAGTAATGAAAACAAAATACTAAACGTGGAAGAGCCTCTATATTTTCTTGTCTTTATTTTTTATTTATTTAGATAAAGGAAAGGAGAGAGGTAGGGAAGGGGAAAGAGAAAAACATGGTTTTGTTGTTCCATTTACTTTTGCTTTCATCGGTTGATTCTTGTGGGAGCCCTGACCAAAGATGGGACCAGTAACCTTGTTGTATGGGAAGAACGCTAGCTCTACCCAGCCAGACCAGGCCAAGCTCTACCCAGCCAGATCAGGTCAGTGAGTTAAATGGTTGATTCAAAGGGAAGAGCTATGTAGTAGAAGGAATAGAACCCAAAGCTCAAAACACCAAGACCAGGCTTGTTTCCCATTCCACATATATTAAATTAATACGTGCTGTCACATGGGAAGTTGCAGGAAAGTTGCCTAGAGTTTCCATTCATTCCTTTCCTCGGCAGTTATTCAACGCCTCTTAAATGCCAGGCACACGGCTGAGAATGCAGTTGATTCTGCCATGATCCGATAGTGAAAAGACGCTTCCTCCCCATCTCCAAAAATTTGAGCTATAAACACAATCTGGGTTTGCCAGGGCTTAATTTGCCGCCAGGCACCAAGAGCTGCATTTTGACTAAGACGCGCCTGGGTGCTACGAGAGGTTTTCTGATGTAAGTTGGTAAATAGAGACCGCAAACAGTAAAAACGTCTCACTTTAATAAGGGACGTTATTTTCCAAATGAGCACTCAAAACTGTTTACATCGCCCCAAAAATACCGGAGCCCGAGCGCCGGGCTCACCCGAGCCCGCAGGAGCACCGCCTAGGCACACGCTCAGCTCACCTTCCCGCACCACGTATCCGAAGGCCCGGGATTCAGTCTGTGACTACATCTTCCGGTTCCCGCCGGAAGTTTTTCAAATGCCGGAAGTTCCGCCTCGTTTCTCCCCCGACTGGCTGCAAAATCAGTGAGCTCGTAGGGCAGGGTGGAGCCAAGCTGGATAGAGGCGAGGCTGGAGGGTGGGGTGGGAATCACTGACTTGGGGGGCGGTGGAGGCGAGGCAGGAGGTGTTGCAAACACGGACCCGCCTTCCTTTTTTTCTTTTTCTTAAACTGCTTCATTCCCTTCTCATTACATTCTTTGAATTTGCGGTAGAAGAATGAGAAATAGTCATGTTTTATTCTTTCTAAAGTCAGTTTTTCCGAACGTTATTTAACTTCTAGAGGTGTTTTTACTGTATTTCGTTAATTCCTAAGCCCCGAGACAAGGTGTGCTTCGATCTTATGAAAATACTCAAATTTTCAGGTGAGGACTTCTGGTAAACTTTCACACGACCCAAAAGATTCACTTTATCTTAATGGAAGAGTTTAGTCCTAAGGTCATCATTACCTTACTTGGGTCTCAGGCAGCTTGGCGCGCCGGTTTGGAAGCCTGGTTCTTTCTGGAGCTTACTTAGTACTACATTTGTCTTTGAACCTGTTTCCACTGCCTTTACCTGATAAGGTACCAAACACAAATTAGGGGTGAATACTCAATTAATTGAGGCAAACGCAGGTCCCAGTTACCTAAACTTCTTGGGCAAGAAGGGAAAAGTCCTGCCCCATTTCGTCTTCAGAGTCTTTGAAAGCGCTAATAACCTAGTATCCTAGGTGAGCCCTTCTCTGGATCCAGTATGTCCGTTCTGTTCCTACAAAACACGAAAGTAGCTCATGTTTGATTTCAGTGACTCCCAAGTATCAGCCTCATTTTCATCCCTTAAGGCTCACTTCTTTTTTTTTTTTAACTGATCCAACTTAAAAGTTGTAAAGACCTTCCTGGCAATTCTTTCCCTGTGCCTCGAACACAAATGTCTCAAAATCATTTCTCAGTAGAAATGAAAAATGACTTGTTTTTTTTTGGTGATGTGCTTTTAAACTTTAAATTTATAGAAACAGTCAAAAAACAGATTGTATGGTTAGGGAAATAAGGCTACTGCTAGTCTAGATTAGAATTTCACATACCATGACCCCATGGATTTGTTTAGAATATTCTAAAAAGCGGCTTTATGTGCTAATAACTCATTTCCTGGGACTCTTTTGAGTATGGAAGAGCTGAGCAAGCTATGGAAATGACCCTTGAGTGGACCTTACTACACATAGATTTACCCAAAGTGAACATAAATTTCACTGGATAATTTTTGCAAAGTACAGGAAAACAAGACTTTCTAAATTTCTCTTCTACATCTAAGATCTACGGTCAGCAAGAATCAATTTCTGAGATGGTTTATAGATTTGTTTTTCCTTCCTAATCTGTAGTCTTATGTTGCCTCTTGCAGTAGTTTCAGACTTCCAGAAGGTCTGAAACTGCCTGCTCCACAATTTCTAGTTGTGAAAGAATACTAGAGCCCTGGCCAGGTAGCTCAGGTGGTTAGAGCATTGTCCTGATATGCCAAGGTTGTGGGTTTAATCCTCCATCAGGGCACATATAACAATCAACCAATGAATGCATAAATAAGTGGGACAACAAGTCAATCTCTCTCTCTCTTTGTTTTCCTTGTCCTCTAAGATAAATACATACATACATACATACATATATAAATACATACATACATACTAGAGAACACGTTACAGTTTGGAATTATGGAAAGGGAAACCAGATCATCACAACGAACAATAGTAATTTACTATCTACTGTTCATCTACTTTTGATGTCAAATTGTACTATACAAGTTTAAGGTAGAGAATAATAAGGGTCAAGGTGAATCAATATTTTACAAAATCTTTTGACATAATTCCTGCCCTAGAGGAATTTACAAGCAAGACTGGGGACTAGATACAGTCACAATAGACAGACCCATACAAGGTAGTCCAGATTGAAGAGTTAGGTCGCTAATGGTAGTAACCAAAACGCAAAGTGAGGATGAGAGTAGGGATTGGCCAACATAGTGTTGGACCTTGCTTCTCCTTTCTTGTACCAAGAATATTTGCCTTTCAACTGGGGAAGAAAAAAGAACTCCTAAACTAAGGAACCCAATAAAGTTTTAGACATCAGACATCTGGGAAAAATAAAATCTGGGGCTGGGTGTACTAACATTATGGTAAGAGGTGGCCTACGCTAAAGGTAAGTAAGACCATTCAGAAAACATCTCCTTTGGAATTTTGCAAGAGAGCCACTCCTGCTAAAAGCTTTAAGGGAAATTTGTAATCACTAAGTATAAACCAGGCCCCACCATAAAAGCTACCTTTTCTCTCTAGGACCTTGCCCAAGCTATTATTCGGATAAGTATTGAATGCCAAGAAATTCATGGCTTTAGCCCAGAATAATCTGGACACCCACCTGAAACTATGCAGTAGGGTTTTGGAATAAAAAAACATGTTTTGGAGGTTATTTCTTTTGTTGCTCCAAAGTATACATCTCCTCACATAATATTCATTGGTATGTTATCATTTTTATGTTACTATGTTTTTAAGTCCTTTCTCTGTGGATTCTCTCTCCCCAAGAAGACTGTAATAATAGTAATTTACATTCATTTATTATCTACTATGTGCCAGGCACTAAGTTAATGCTTTCATATGTATTTGTGTGTTTGATTCACCTATCAGCTCAATGAGGTGTTACTACTATCCTCTTTTTATAAATGAGAAGTTCAAGCTAAATAACTCTTCCAAAGTCACATAAGCAGTTAAATTGCACACCCAGGATGTAAACCTCTTAAAGACATCTTAAAGACATCCGTATAATCCATATACCACCAACTCGAAGCTAAGATCTTTAAAAAAATTTTTATGTATTGATTTTAGAGAAGGAGAGAGGGAGAGAGAGCAAGCGGGAAACATTGATTTGTTGTTCCACTTATTTATGCATTCATTGGTTGATTCTTGTACATGCCATCAGGGATGGGGTAGGAGGGACTCAAACCAGAAACCTTGGCATATCAGTATGATGCTCTAACCAACTGAGCTACCTGGCCAGGGCAAAGCCAAGACCTTTCCTTTTCCCACTATGGTAGTTAGTGCAAGACCCTGAATCATGGAGATGCTGAAAGAAATGTTGAATCACCAAATACAATACAAAAAACTGCTATCTTCCCATTTGGAACATAACCAGGCTATTTTCCCTATTAGCTTCACACTAATTGAACTTCCATAAAAAAACCAATTCTTAATATCGATGCAACAGTTTGCACTGAATTTTGCACTCCCTAAATTGTAAGATACTTGGATCTAAGTCTAGGAGACAAGTATTAGTCACATTGGTCTCTCCTTTACCCACACACTGCCTAATAATGCTTAACAAATTATAAGTACTCAATAAAATAGCAGACTAACTTCTAGACTGAAGAATGAACCTGGAGTAAAGAAAAATTCTTCCTTGCACTAGGAAAGTAATCTAAAGCTCTTGCCACACAGTAAGTGGGTTGCCATTTAAAAAATCAAGTGTACTTCTGGAAATTCAAATATTTTTGTCCCTTAGAACTCTAAGGCATACATCATAATTACCTTGCAAAATCAGAGGGTCTGTTTCAGATTAGAGAGTGCACAAACTGAAACTGAGCCCTAGTTCATGCATTTGCATATTAGCCCTACCCACCCACTTTCGCACTATCAAAAACTCTCATTCCTAAGCACCAAAATACATTGGCTTCAATGGGTTTTAATAATTCAGCCAGGAACTTGGAGATTTCTTTTAAAAAAATATGAGATTGGTAAGCAGAGGAGGGACTGCCTCTGTTTCCCAAATGAGAAGGGGCTTCCTGTTGAGTGAGGCCGGTAGGTGCAGTCCCCCATTGGCTTTGCCCTGTTACCTTTTCTGTCCGGCTGGGAGCAGCAGCAGCCCTTCCAAAGTGCCGGTCTCGTGGTGAGGACATTGTTATGGCCTCAGGTAAGTCTGTCACCTTACGTGTAAAACAAAAAAGATTCAAGGGACTAAAACCCTGAGTTTTGACAAATATCGAATGGACCTTGAGGAGGCATCGGGTAAGTCTGAGAAAATTCACTGTGCAGATTTTTCAAAGAATTGGATATTCAGGCATCATTCAAAGGAACTACATACATTTAAATGTATCTTACATGAAGTACAACTATGGGACCTACATATTAAAGTAGAATGTAATTTTTACCTTTAGTTGAAAATTGAAATGCAGTTTTTCCCACTTGTTTTTTATTTTTACTTATTTACTTTGTAGAGAGTAGGGAGGGGAGAGAGAAAGAGACAAAGGGAAGCATCAACGTGCCAGAGAAACATTCACGGGTTGCCTCTCACATGCCCCCAGCTGGGGACCTGGTCCACAACCCAGGCATGTGACCTGACTGGAAATGGAATCAGTGACCCTTCGGTTCACAGGCCACTCTCAGTCCGCTGAGCCACACCAGCCAGGCATCCCACTTTTTTTTTTACAAGTCCTCAGAGTACTTTGCCATGAAGCCTACTAAAAGTAAGGTTGTTTAAAAAATTCAGAATCATAGATAAAATATTTTATCTATTACATGGCTCACTGTGTTACTCATCACCTATCTGTTAAATTCACTGGCTAAAAGTCAATCAGTTGCATTCATGAGCAAAATTTCCTCCTCATGAATTTATCACCCTTGAGTAGTGTCCAGGGACCACCTTAAAGGCCTAAAATATTCATTAAATAGCCTGAGATCCAAGCATTGAAACCCCAGGGGGCTCGTTAGGATCCTAACGATGGCATGGCTGCAAAATGAGGCCAAATTTATTTTCTTCATCACCGCAGGGAGCCATGTCTGGAGACTCTATCTATCATAATTAATACTTTGTAGCACCTTTGGTCCTCCTTCCAGCTTAATGAGCTAGAACTATCCTGCAAACTTGAAACACTTACCCAGAATGCCTAGGATCAGAATTTTAATATCAGAAGCGTCACACACTAACCGGAATTCAAATTCGGAAAAGCATCATGTGTCAGATTAGCCTACATCCAAGTGTGTGTATGTTGTTGTTTTTAAGTCTGATTTATTGAGTATAATTTACATAAAGTAAAACAACTTTCTTCCTGATGAACACATACAGCCATGTGACCATCACCACAAGCAAGGTGTGAAAGATTTTCATCACCTAAAAAAATGCCTTTTGTAGTCAGTCTTCTCCCCCATGCTCGGGCCCTGACAACCACTCCTGTGTCGTCTGTCCCGATATTTACACATTTTCTAGATCGTCACGTAAACAGAATCACACAGTATGTAGCCATTGGAGTCTGCTTTCTTTTACTCCATATAAAGTGTGTTAAATTAATCCATGTTGTTGCATGTATCACTAATTTGTTTCTTTTTATGAAAGCCGGTTAGCATTCCATCATGTGGATATACCACAGTTATCTATTTAGCAGTTGATGGACATTTTCTACTTTCGCCATCATTAATGATGCTGCTATAAACATTCATGTACAAGTTTTTGCATGGACTTATGTTTTCATTTCTCTTGCATAAATAAATACCTACGAGCAAGACTGCTGGTTGTATGAGTGTTTAGTTTTATAAGAAACTACTAAATTGTTTATTAAAGTGGCTGTATCATTTTGCACTCCCACCAGCAATGTGTGAAAGTCCAGTTGCTCCACATCCTTGCCAGGACTTGATGCCGTCACATTTGTTTGTTTCTGTCTTGTTGCCATTTAATTGGTGTTTGGAAGTGTCTCATTAAGGCTTTAATTTCGTTCTTTAATGACTAATGTAATGTGTTTATTTGTCACCTATGTATCTTCTTAGGTCAAGTGTCTGTTCAAATATTTTGACATTTAGCTGGATTTTTTTATTGTTGAATTATGAGAATGGATACTAGTCCTTTATCAAACATGACAGTTGGCTTAAAGAATAGTAAATTATCATAGGCAGCTGCCAGGATCATAGCACAGAGAAAAATGATCCCTTCAACAAGCTAGCTAACAGATGATGTCAAAACCACACACAGGAATTTTCCTGAAACCAACATCACTGCAGACAGAAAACATTCTTTGTAGAAAAATGACCTCATTCACAGAGAGATGATAAAAGTATGAGTCTAAAACACATAAATTTATAACCTAAAGAAATGCATTAAAATGGAGAAAGTGGCACCCACAACCTTCAGCAAATGCTGTGGGAAGTTAGATAAGTCATAATGTTCATACAGCCTAAGGGGGATTTTGTTAAGAATGGTGCTGTGATCTGAGTGTAAGAAAACTCAGATAGTTTACCAAGAAACTCCTATTGCATCCTGTAAGTTACAGAGTTTAACAGAAATAGTTACTGCAGGTATAAGGGCCTTTGATAACTTTCTGCCATGAGCTTTGTCAGTTAGGAAACCCAGGTCTATAATTCCTGTAACTCTCAGGCCTATTTCTAAAAAGCATCAGCAAGTCTCTCCCAAATTTAAATACACATAAGAATCACTAGCGGAGCTTTTTAAAATGATGATTCTTACCTCAATCTCCCAATTTAAGGAGCATAAGGTAGAACCTACATATGTAAGAGGACACCAGGTGATTCTGCACGTTACAGAAACACTGGACTAATTCCTACTGTGCTCTTGATTTAGGAAACTTAGAGGACTGAGCTATAGAAATATGGATTCTAAATATGTGTTTTTAGTCCTGAGCTGGTGTGGCTCAGTGGATTGAGCGCCAGCCTGTGAACCGAACAGTTACTGGTTGGATTTCCAGTCAGGGCACATGCCTGGGTTGCAGGCCAGGTCCCCAGTCGACGGCATGTGAGAAGCAACCTCACATTGATGTTTCTCTTCCTCTCTTTCTTCTTTCCTTCCCCTCTCTAAAAATAAATAAATAAAATCTTTAAAAAATAAATATAATGTTTTTATGATACTTAATCTTAAACTTGCCCTTCTGACAGGTAGACCAGATATTCATAGTTCCATACCAACTACTATGGTGTAGTTTGTTAATTGAAAATAGGTCACACTTACAGATTGCTATTTGTAAGATACATTGATTTTGTTTTTAAGATAACCCTTTGAGGCAGACAGGTGATATGCATAAAGAAATAGAACAAATCAATCTTTCTTCCCTCTCTGTTTCTCTAAAATAAATAAATAAATAAATAAATAACATGAAAAGCCACATCTACAGAAGTGACAGCCTGACAGCAAATAGTACTGATTATACTTCATCTTTACCATCGTGGTCGCCTTTGAACACCACACTGATTCTTTTAAATTATGTCCATAAGCACTTTGATGCTGTTCCCTTCAGAATACGAGGCCAAACTTCCCTTCTTGAGTGTGGGCTGGCCTAGTAAATGGCTTCTACAGAATGGAATAAAAAGGAAGTGTGATTCTGACCTTGGGACCTAAAACATAGTACGGCTTCCCTCTTGCACTCTCTTTTGGGTCACCATCTCTGGAGGGGACAAGCTGCCATGTTTTGAGGACACTCAAGCAAGCATCCTACGGAGAAGCCTACATGAGGTCCCCTTCCAAAACCCAGCAATAGCCTACCAGACATGTGAATGCCCTTTCTTAGGAGCAAATCCTCTGCGCCAGTCAAGCCTTCAAATGACTAAGGCCTTTAAATGTTTGACTCTTGACTGGGACCTCATGAGAGACCTAGAGTCAGATCCGCTCACCTAAGCCCTTCCTGGATTCCTGACTCTTTCTTTCTGAAATGGAGAAAATGTTTTGGGATTACATAGTAGTTATGGTTGCACAGCCTTGTGAATCTACTAAAAAGAATTCATGGAATTGTACACTCAGAAATGATAATACACGCTCAGAACTTTAAGCAATTGTTTAAAGGTAATTTGTTTCACAGTAAAAGATCTCTAATACGCAACTGAACTGACACTGACAAATTTAAGTGTGTCCCATGAAACACAGCCAGGAGGGTACTAGGCTTTGAAGCCCTGTCACATGAAGAATGCACTTGATGTATTTTGTATGGAGTTGGGAAGTCTTACAAGGACCTGGTCTGTGTGTAAGTACCTTCCAACTGGAGGACATCAGCAACATGGCTGAACGCGACATCCCTTGTTGTGTCCCCCTCCTCAACAGCAACAACTTGGCATCCGTCCATAGGCAAAAGTGCCTTTGTGGGAGCTGTAGGGTCTGGCTCCACATGCCGAGGGGCTTGGAAGGAGTCTCACCCTGCTGGATGATGGACACACAGACCTCAGTCCCTGCTGCGGGCCCTACAGTGGCCTGGGAACTGGCTTCAGCCCTCCTTGACCTGGGAGCCCTTGAAAAACACTGTCTGAGGCAGTTACCCACTGGCTTCAGATGAGAGAGCGTTTGTGGATCCAAGTTTGCAGTGTAGCTGTTCCAGCACACTGTTGGGGGGAAAGGATTGGACACATTGGGAGGTTAGTAAAGACTGGAGGAGGTGGCTGCTGTTTCAGATACAGCAGTGCAAACTTCAAGGAACATGAGCCATGGCTGGTAGCTCAGCTGGTTGGAGCATCGTCCTGACTGTTCTAAGATTGTGGGTTTGATCCTTGGTTGGGGCACATGCAGGAAGCAACCAATGAATGAATGAAATGACAAGTCAGTGTTTCTCTCTCTCTCCATCCCCCTCCCTCCTCTCTCTCCCGCTTTTCCTCCCTCCCCCTCCCCCCTTTCCTCCCTCCCTTCCTCTCTTGTCTCTAAAAAAGAATCAATATATAAAATTTTTAAACTTTAAGAAACATGAAAAACGTTTCCACCAAAGGATAAAAATAATCTAGTAATGGACCCCAACAACATGGAGATCTTCAACTTTGCTAATGAAAAATTCAAAATAACTATTTTAAGAAAACTCAATAAAATTAAGAGCCGTTTTTTGAAAAGACAAACAAAATTGGCAAACCTTTGATTGACTAATTAAGAAGAAAAGAGAGATTCAAGCAAATAAAATCAGAAATGAGACAGTATGACTGATATTATAGAAATGGAAGTGATAGTAAGAGATTACTATTAATAATTATATGCTCACAGGAACAAGTATAAAGGACACACGGACAAAAACTAAGGCAGGGGGAAATGGGAGGGAGGTGGGGCGCACTGTGGGGGGTGAGCTGGGATGGGAGTATAAGACAGAAAACTGTACTTGAACAATAATTAAATTTAAAAAATAATTATATGCCAACAAATTGGACAACCTAGAATAAATGGATAAATGACTAGAAACATACAACCCACCAAAAGTGAATCATGAAGAAATAGAACATCTGAATGGACCAATGAGTAAGGAGATGGAATCAGTAATCAAAAATGCTCCAAAAGAGAAAAGCCTAGGACCAGATGGTTTCCCTGGTGAAGTCTACCAAACATTTAAAGAAAAATTCACACCAATCCTTCTCGAACTGCTAAAAAAAAAGAAGAGAAGGAAACACTTCCTCATTTTACTAGGACCAGAATTACGCTGCTACCAAAGCCAAATAAGGACACTATGGGAAAAGAAAACTACAGGCGAGTATCCCTGATGAGTATAGATGTAAAAGATCTCAACAAAATATTAGCAACCCAAATTCAGTAACACATTAAAAGGACGATATACCATGATCAAGTGAGATTTATCCCTGGGATGTGAGAATGTTTCAATATATGCAAATCAATGAATGTGATATATCACATTAATAGAAAGAAAGATAAAAATCATATGATTATTTCAATCAGTGCAGAAAAATATGACATATACAATCTCCTTTCATGATAAAAATTCTCAGAATGGATATAGAAGGAACATATGCATTGCCATATGTGACACTTCAACAACTAACATTATACTCACTGATGAAGAGTTGAAAATTTTTCCTCTATGATCAGGAAAAAGAAAAAGATGCTCACTCTCACTGGCTGTATTCAACACAGCACTGGCAATCCAAGCCAGAGCAGTTAGGCAAGAAAAAGAAATAAAAGTCATCCAAATCAAAAAGGAAGAAGTAAGATTTTTCTCTGCAGATATGATTTTTTAATATAGAAAATCCTAAAGACTACACCAAAATTTTTCTTAGAACTTATCAATGAATTCAGAAAAGTTGCAGGATACCAACTCAGCATACAGAATTCAGTTGTATTTCTATATGCTTACAATGAAATATCTGAAAAAGAAATAAAGAAAGGAAGGCTCTTCCAGCCCCTAAAGGAATGGACAGAACTTTTTTATGTGACTCCAGCAGACAAAATAAAGGTGGGTATAAGTTTTGATTCTCATTTATGAAGCATTTCCTAACAGTCACAAGTGATCTACACAAGAAGGTACCCTTAACAAAAATTAACAGAAGGGTCCTAGCTGACATTTGATGGCAGTGTCAGAAATGTTGTGTAGGTTGCTACATAGGACAAAGGATGTCTTCTTAGGGACATCCAAAGGCATTCTCCCTCCACCCTAACTTCCACACTGTGCTATAATATACTGTTCTATGTTATTCAATTGCAACTCAGAGTGGACCACAGCTGAACTATTGGGGTAAATGGATAGACCCCTCCACCACCTCCTCACAGCACCTCGAAACCACCCAAGGCCCTTTTGCCACTCCAGTGCCTGACAGCACCTGGCCATCACTACCTCTTTTCAGCTGCAAGGTAAGAGCATCGTGTCCACCTCGCAGGTGCGCCAGAACTACGGCCAGGACTCTGAGGCCACCGTCAACGCCCAGATCAACCTGGAGCTCTATGCTTCCTATGTCTACCTGTCCATGCCTTACTACTTTGACTGAGATGATGTGGCTTTGAAGGACTTCGCCAAATATAGTTTCTTCACCAGTCTCATGAGGAGAAGGAACATGCTGAGAAACTGATGAAGCTGCAGAATCAATGAGGCGATGGAATTTTCCGTTAGCTATAAAGAAACCAGACCATGCCAAATGGGAGAATGGGGCTGAATGCAATGAGGTGTGCATTACCCTGGGGAAAAAGGTGTGACTCAGTGGCTGTTGGAATCGCATAAACTGGCCACTGATAAAAATGACCCCGTTGCTGTGACTTCATTGAGACTCATTTCCTGAATGAGCAGGTAAAATCCATCAAAGAATTGAGTGACCACATAACCAACTTGTGCAAGATGGGAGCCCCTCGAATCTGGTGCAGCAAAGTATCTCTTTGACGAGCACACCCTGGAAGATGAGGAAGAGAATTAAGCCTCAGCTGACTTCCCATAGCCACAGGGATGACTTCCCTGATCACCAGAGCAGCACGTGCATGTTGGGGTCCCCTTACCTTTTCTATAAGCTGTTCCGAATCACCCACGTATGTGCTTTCATTTGCACCATTCCTTCAGATAAAGTAATTTGGTATCCCCCACACAAAGTGTTGTTCTCTCTACATCAAATCGTGAGCTGCAGGAGTTACATCAAATCGTGAGCTGCAGGAGTTCAGGATCTCTGACCAGTGCTGAACGCTGAGAGATGAGACGACAGTGCAGGGACCAAAATTCTGCCACCATGAAGCTACTTTGGGGGATATTAATTTTGAGCTGTTTATTAGGAAACAAAAGATTCAGAAAGAACCTCTGACCCTTCCCCCCCTTTCCTGCTCTGGATTCAGATAAAGAAACCAGCTTCAGAAAGAAAATCTTAAGATGCCACCTTCGCCCAATTTGAGTTAAGTGGTGAATAAGAGGGCAGGCGACTATGTACTAGATGACCCGTGTCCCGTCGTTTGAGTCGCCCAGCAAGGATTTTCCTACCTTCTGTGCTCCCCTCCCCCTCAACTACCTGCAAACCTCGCATTCTCACTTGTGAGCCTAACACCCTGTTCCCACTTCCTCCTCTCCCCCAAAACGTCTTATATACCCAATGCTGCCTCACGGACTTTGGAATTTTTATGGAATGATCATACGCCTATGTGAATTCCCCATGCACATGTATGAAACTTTGGTTTTTCTCCTGTTAATCTGTCTCTGTTAATTTGGTTATTATCCCAATTAACATCCTGGTGGGGCAAGGATTTTCACAATGATCTTATTTACACCTGCCCTGGCTTCTGTAGTTTTTGACGTACTCTGTCTACCTTCTGTTGTTTGACAGGGATGCCTCGCTCCTTTGTATGGATGAGGAGGACACCCAGACTCGGTGCCGCTAAGTGATTCACTCTGAATCACCCTGCTCCCTGCCCGACCAGTTATGCACAGGGGACTAGAAGCTGGATCTAATCCATGTTCTGAGAGAAACGTCACAAGGAAAGGTGAACTGCAGGGAAATAGATCCTGCTGGGTGGGACCAGAGGAGTTTTGGGTAAACCTCAAAGCTAATTAGAGCAAACAAGCCAGTGAAGGAAAGACTAGTCTTAATGTGTGTTCCCAGAACAATTTGCCAGATATAGCCTTCCACCTGTCTCTTCCGAGCCAAGCCTGGTAAATGAAGGAACAAATGTGTGTTTGCTCAATTTGAAAACGGGACAGTTGGACAGCTTCCTGGAAAAGGAAAATTCTCTCCTGAGGGAGATGGGAGGCAGTGAGGAGGAAGCAAGATTTTAGCAAACTATGGGGTGGAAGGAGGAAATTGGTGATAATAACCAAGAAAGTTGGGGGGTTAAAAACGACATTCCTTTTGGCAAGCTTACTCTTTTTCTTTTAAAACCTTAGCTGGGACTCCTGGGAAATTTGTCAGAAGAGTTGGAGGGAAAGGGAGACTCTGGGTCTGTTCGTTGTTATGCCACCCGGCAAACTACTGGCCCAGTTACACGGGATGAGCGTATCTTTTCCAGGGGAGCGTTTTCCGCAGGCGGAGGGAGGGTGGACTGCAAGCAGCCGGGCAGGGCAGTGGAATAGGAAAAGTCAACAGCACAGCCTCCTTTGACAAATAGACTGCCGGGTCACACCTGTACTGGTCACCAGACCTGGGTTGGAACATGCCTCCCAAACCTGAGGTAGGCGACTATTCTTGAAACTTTTTCACTTCCAACTGATCTGCGGTCCCTCAGTTACTGAGTAGCTCAGGTCTCCAGTGAGCCAGGTGAGATTCCACATCATTTCACATTCACAGTGGCCTTCCTTCCTGAACAACAGCCCAGACGTGTTTCATCGGAGGCTGATTGCTTTTCTGCAGGGACTTTGGAGACATTCGTCCGCCGTCTGTGGAGAAGGAGCAACAAAACTGCATGAACCTGATGTTTCCCTCATTCGTCCTTTGCCTTTGGTCTTGAGCCTTCTCAAACTTCCACAGGAAGTAGCAATTTCTTGTGTAGAAAACGAGCTTTAAAGCCAAACAGACCACCTTGAGTTTGCTCTCTAGCACTTACAAACTGTGTGATCACGGGCACGTGATAGCCCCTCTGAGCCTCGGTTTCCCCATATATAAAATGGGGAAGATGCTACAACTTACCTCATGTGATTTTGTGAAAATTAAATGAGATTGTGTATGTAAATACCTAACACAAGACCAGGCTCACAGTACTTGCACAACAAACATTAAGTTCCTTTGTCCTGAATTTCTATTCCTAGCTCTTTGCCATTCTCCAATTATGTCGGTTACCTGGGTAGAGGCACCTGGGGGAGTGAGTCTACCAACTATGTCCTTCTTCTTATGGAAAGTTGCAGTCTCTGAGGGACAGGGGCTGCTCAGTCATAACCCCAGGAACGAGAAAAGTTTGTCCTGAACGGTCTACCATACTGTTTCATCCGATTTCCCTGTGTTAAAGGGCTTGCACCTGGAAAACAATCGGCCACGGTGAAGAGCAACATCTACAGCCAGGGCTGGGATGAAACGTGTGGCTAGAAGGAGTTGTAAGTTCATGTACGAGTAGGGAGCAAGGCACAAGCTAACTGGCCCACTTAGGGTCGAGGTGAGGGCTCTGAAGAAAGGCTGACTTTTGTAGAGTTAATGAACTTGTCATGACTCAAAGACTCCATTTTCTGGGACTTTATTTCATTACAACACTCAGCAAACCAAGAGTGGCTGCTGCAGGTAGTTACCATAAACCAGAGTTTTATTTTATTTTATTTTTAAAATACGTTTTATTGATTATGCTATTACCGTTGTCCCATTTCTCTCCCCTTTCTCCCCCCCATCCTGCACACCCCCTTCCACCCACATTCCCCCCTTTTGTTCATGTCCATGGGGCATACATATAAGTTTTTTGGCTTCTACATTTCCTATACTATTCTTACCCTCCCCCTGTCTATTTTCTACCTACCATCTATGCTACTTATTCTCTGTACCTTGCCCCCTCTCTCCTCCTCCCATTCTCCTGTTGCTAACCCTTCATGTGATCTTCATTTCTGTGGTTCTGTTCCTGTTCTAGTTGTTTGCTTAGTTTGGTTTTGTTTTTGTCTTAGGCGTGGTTGTTAATAACTGTGAGTTTGCTGTCATTCTACTGTTCATATTTTTTCTTCTTTTTCTTAGATAAATCCCTTTAATGATTCATATAATAAGGGCTTGGTGATGATGAACTCCTTCAACTTGACTTTATCTGAGAAGCACTTTATCTGCCCTTCCATTCTAAATGAAAGCTTTGCTGGATAGAGTAATCTTGGATTTAGGTCCTTGCCTTTCATGACTTGAAATACTTCTTTCCAGGGCCTTTTTGCCTGCAAGGTCTCTTTTGAGAAATCAGCTGACAGTCTGATGGGAACTCCTTTGTAGGTAACTGTCTCCTTATCTCTTGCTGCTTCTAGGATTCTCTCCTTCATTTTAATCTTGGGTAATGTAATGATGATGTGCCTTGGTATGTTCCTCTTTGGGTCCAACTTCTTTGGGACTCTCTGAGCTTCCTGAACTTCCTGGAAGACTATTTTTTTCTTGCCAGATTGGGGAAATTCTCCTTCATTATGTGTTCAAATTAGTTTTCAATTTGTTGCTCTTCCCCTTCCCCTTCTGGTACCCCTATAATTCAGTTGTTAGAACGTTGAAAGATGCCCCGGAGGTTCCTAAGCCTCTCCTCATTTTTTTGAATTTTTGTTTCTTCATTCTTTTCTGGTGAATGATTCTTTCTTCCTTCTGGCCCACACCATTGATTAGAGTCCAGTTTCCATGCCATCACTGTTGGTTCCCTGTACATTTTCCTTTATTTCGCTTAGCATTGCCTTCATTTTTTCATCTAATTTGCAACCAAATTCAACCAATTCTGTGAGCATACTCATTACCACTGTTTTGAACTGTGCATCTGATAGGCTGGCTATCTCTTCATTGTTGCTTGGCTGTATTTTTCCTGGAGCTTTGATCTGTTCTCTCATTTGAGCCCTTTTTTTCATCTCGGTGCACCTGCAACATATAAGAGGCAGAGCCTTAGGTGTTCACCAGGGCAGGGTAACCCACGTCTCTGGGTTGTGACCCTGTATGTCAGGGAGGGGCCCAAAAGGGAACAATGGTGCTTACTCTGCTCTCTGCCATATTTCAGTCACTTCCACCACTACCTACAAGCAAATTGGGTCCTTCTGGTGCTGATTTCTGAGTGGGCGGGTTTGTGTATGTTCTAGATCCCTGTGGGTCTCTCCAGTGAACTCTCCTATGAGGCTAGGAGTTTCTCCCACTGCCTCCACCCCCACCGGTGTTTCCAATCAGAGGTTTGAGACTTTATTTCCCTGTGCTGGGACCCAGGGTTGTGAGGTCAGTCTGGCTCTCCAGGTGGTCCTCCCAGTTTATCCGCACATGAATGTGGGACTGCCTGCTCCACCAGCCACTGCCTCACTGGGAGTCCCCTCCCAGTCCATCAGGCTGTCCATCTCCACCCCCTCCTACTGGTCCGGATGAATGTTTCTACTTTAACTCCTTGGTTGTTGGACTTCCATACAGTTTGATTTTTCTGTCAGTTCTGGTAGTTTTTTGTTTTTAAATTGTTGTCATCCCTCTTTTGGTTGTACGAGGAGGCACAGTGTGTCTATCTATGTCTCCATCTTGGCCAGAAGTCATAAACCAGAGTTTTAAAGCATCAGAAATTTTATTCTCTCACAATTCTTAAGGCCAGAGTCTGAAATCAAGACACCTACTGGGCTTTACTCCCTCCTTGCGTCTTCCAGCTCCAGGGGGTGGTCAGCATCCTTTGGCTTTCTTGGCTTGTGGCTTCATCACTTTTCTGTCTTCACATCACCTCCCCTGTGTCTGTGTCAATTATGAAGGCACTTATCATTGAATTTAGGGCCCACCTGGATAATCCAGGATGATCACCTTATTTCAAAATTTGTGGCTTCATTATACCTGCAAAGACCCTTTCCCTAAATTAGGTGATAGTGCAGTTCCCTGAATTAGATTCCAGAGATTAGGACATGGACACACCGTATTGGGGTGGGGCTTGCAGTACACTGCACCACCTCATCCCTATTAGCAAGCTGACCAACTAATTTGTGACAATGTATTGCCAGGTATTACTCCTTCAAGGGATATCTGCATCAGACCAAAAACAAAAGGGCAGTGATTAATTTAAAAAGAAAAATAATTACTCATAGCAGTATTCCATGCACTAGCAAGGAACTGTTTCTTTTCAATACTTTCTTCCCAGAAAGCTCCCCCAGAAGACACCCACCCGCATCTCACTGAAGAGTTCTGTGTCACCTGCCCATTACTGAACTGATCACAGGTTAAGGGGATGCTTTACACTTCCCATGACTGGCACAAGAGCCTCAGACTGACCAGGAATTCACTCCTGGGACTGGGGAAGTGTCGGGGGACCCAGCCTCCGAGAAACACCTACCATCCTATCGATAGCAGAACACAACGATCCCAGCAAGGAAGTAGGATGGTTGTTGGAAGGCCACCGCCAGTGTCCACACGCCACGTGAACTACCCCCCATGCACTAGCTGTGAGGTGACCCCTGCTCCACCACATGCAACATATCTAGTTGGGGGCAATGGGCTAGATGCAAAAAAGCATTTGGGGCTTCTGCAGGCACCATCCTGACACTTCTGAAATTCAGGAGATTGGGGGAAGGCATTTGAATGTGTGGCAATGGATCCTTCTTTCAATATTCTTTCAGAAGACACCTACCTTGTCATAGGGCAGATAGTCAAGCATGTCCACTCAGTATTTTAAAAATACTGAGATTTCAATGCACGGGGGGAGGGGGGGAGCTCTTTTTTTTTTTTCTCAGAACTCAGAATACCTCCTTAGAAAAATGATTGGCCATTCATATACGGGCAAAATGGGTTGGCAGCAAATTAGAGGAAGAAAGATCAAGATGTGTGCATTTAAATCAACTTGGAGGCTGCAGGAAAGCCAGCCAGATCTGACTCAGCCTAATTTTGAACCTGTGACCTGCAGATAAAGGGTAAACATTCTCTCTCCAGGGAAAATGTCAAAATGGCAATTTTCACGGCACACCCCTAGCCCTTGAGTTAGCCAGAAACTCATCTCCTTCTAGCTCACCACTCACGGGGTTTGTATCTGCACTTGATACCATACAAGTTATGCCCCATAGTATACGGCCTTGCATTGCTCTTGTCTTGTTATGACTCTTGCTTTTCTAGTCTACTTCAAGTTCCATCAAAGTTCAAAGTAGGCTCCAAGTATCTTACCCACTGAGCAGCAATGATAAGGTCGGAATTGGGGCAATGGAGCACTGGGAGAAGAATTGCTTTATTATGTAATGGTACTGGCATGTGATCCAGCTCATCTTACTCATCCCATTATGCTGGAGACCTCACACTGTCAGCCCACTGGCATGCCTGGCCTACAGTAATCGTTTTACTTTTTAAATGAGTGGCCCACATTTCAAACTTCAAAAATAAAAGAAGGAAGAGTTGGATTCAAATATCTATTCTGTCCCTCCCACTTTTTCCTCTCCTCCCAGGGTATTGGTTACATATACAGTACATAGAGCTGTGTAAAGTTGTCCTACAGCTCGGTGATGACCTTTCATTAGAAAGATTTTTTTCCCCTGTGTGTTCCATTTGGGATCCTTTCTATTGCTATGTCTTCAAATTCACTGAATCTCTTCTGCTACAACTCTAATTTGTCATTAATCCCACCTAATGGGTTTTTATTCTCAGATATTGTCATTTATATCTCCAGATGTTTGATTTAGGTCTTTCCAATATTCCCTGTCTCCATTTCACCTTTTGAACATATGGAATTTAGTTATAATGGTTGTTTTAATGCCTTTGCCTCTAATTCTACCATCTGTGCCAGTTCTGGATCAGTTTCCATGGATTTTTCTCCTCTTCTATGGGTATATTATCTGGCTTCTTTGCATGTGTGGTGATTTTTGCTTGGATGTCAGGCATTGGGAATTTTAACTCATTGCACAATGGATTTTTTTGTTTCCTCTTAAGTATTCTTTTTAAAATTGAATTTATTGGGGTGACACAGGTTAACAAAATTGTACAGGCTCCCTAAATATTCATAAGCCCTGGGGCACAGTTAGGTTACTTGGAAATACCTGGACCACTTGGGGTGTTATTTTTTTGAAATTGTTGGGCAGAGCTAGAGCAGTGCTCAGCCTCGGGGTACTCATTCCCCACTACAAAGGTGGGATTTTTGCAAGCGCTCTACCTGACGTCTGCGAATCATGGGGTTTTGCCTTCCAGCTGGTGGAAAGAGGTGCCACTCCGGGCCCTGGAGGGGCACCACTCCCTCTAATCCTTGCAGGTGGCTCTCTCCCAGGCAGGCAGTTTCCCCACAGACACACACTGATCAGTGCACAGATGAAAACCCAGGCGGGCCTTCTTCACACAATTGGAGCAGCCTGTCTGTATAGTTGTCATCTCTTCAACGCTGTGCCATACAAGCTCTAGCCCCTGGGACCTCCCCAGGCCGTCATACCTACCTGTCATTTCTACCCATCAGTCCACCGGGCTCAGTCTCTCTTCCCCCTCACTGCACTATGGCCCAGAGCTTCTCCCCAGGCACCCAGCTGGGCCAATGATATAAAGGCTCACTTTGTTTGTTCTCCATTCCAGAGCGTTCACTTTCATTGTTGCCTGACATCCAGCACCTCTTAATCCACCTGAGTTAAAAAATGGAAGTTTCTGCCCGGCTGGTGTGGCTCAGTGGGTTGAGCGCTGGCCTGCAAACCAAAGGGTCACCAGTTCAATTCCCAGTGGGGGCGCATGCCTGGGTTGAAGGCCAGGTCAACTGGTCGATGTATATCTTGTACATTGATCTTTCTCTCCCTCTCTTTCTCCCTCCCTTCCCACCTTCCTAGAAATAAATAAATGAAATTTGATTTTTAAAAATGGAAGTTTATCTCCTTTTAAAATGTTACTATTTATTTACATGTCACAGAATGCAGGAAAGTAGTACATGTTTAAAATTATTAAAACTTAAATGTACAAAGGTTGGACCTCCTAATTCTCTCTGTATCCTCACTAGCACTTAGTGTTTTCCTTGGGTTTCTTGCTGTTGTTTTAACTTGGAGAAGCTGTCTGAGGGCTGGAAATGAGTGGCAGCGGACATAGGAGACGCAGGAGGGAATGATAACCTGGCAGTGGGTCCTCTCCGCCTTCTCGTCCACACCTCTCCTCCATCTGGATTCAGACAGAGACCAAGCCCCCCAACAGTGTGCCAGGCTGGTCCTGAGGAAAGCTGTCTCTTTCCAGCCTGAGGAGCAGGAAGAGGGACTCCAGTGGGATTCAGAGATTTGAGGAAATCCCCCTGCCTTTTTGTTTCACTTTCCTTCCTAGCCCAGCCCAGCCCCAGGCAAGTGCCAGACACGAAACTGTAATTCTGTGATGAACAGATGGCAGCCTGGGAAGTAAAGGCAGTGGCACCTAAACCCCGGAGGGAAGGGACTGTTTCTCTTTAATCACGGGAATAAGATCCTAAAAATATAGGGAGAATCCGCATTGCCTTTTTCCCCCCTATACACCCTCTTGCCATTTGGCCCCAAGTGTCAGAAAGTAAATGGCAGAGCAGCGAGGCCAATGCTCTGGATTCTGACACAGAACAGCAGGAAGGCGGACTGTCGGAAGCCAAAGAGGGAAGGGATTCCGTAACATGTGTGTCAATTCCTAGGCTCATGCTTGAGAAGCACATGTGTAGACGGGGTCCTAACTTCCACCAAAGACTTAGTGAATGGACCTGCAGAGTGGACCTCCCGCCCACAGCCCAGACTGGTCGCTGGGTGGCACTCTCATGGGACAGACCTGAGTAACGCAGCAACGTCCTTGAAAGTTGAATAGATGTTGAGGTAATAGCCCATGGAAGGCAAGTTAGAACTTACACCCTGAACTTAACAGGTGTATTGCCAGTTAAAGCAAACAGACAAACAAAAAAATTGATATTCTCCATAGGATTTGAATCAGACACAGAATCTTATAACATAATATTTAAAATGTAGTTCAGATGTTTTAGATGCAGTCTCCAAACATGTGAGAATCTGTATGCTAAAAACTATAAAATACTGATGAAGGAAATCAAAGAAGCCCTAAATAAAGACAAATACTGTGTTTATAAATCAGAACATTCAAATAGTTGTGTTAATTCACTCCAAACTAGAGTTTCCAGATTTAGGGGAAAAAAAATTACAGCATGTCAGGTTAAATTTGAATTTCAGAGAAACAATGAATAATTTTAGTATAAGTATGTCTATACAATACTTGAGAATTTATATTTAAGTATTCATTTTTTAAATCTTAAATTCAAATTTAACTGGATGCCCTATGTATTACAGGGCCAACATTGATTTTATGGATTTAATATAACAATCAAAATCCCAGCAGGATTTTTTGCAGATGTAGGCAGGCTGATTAAAAAATATATACAGAGAAGCAAACGGCCTAGAATAAGCAAAATCATTTTGAAAAAGAAAAGCAAAGTTAGAAGCCTCACACTGCTTGAATGTGAAACGTGACCCAGAGATAAGCAAGAAGACCAGGCTGTGTTGGTGGGCGTCTGGGCACGAGGAGCGACAGACAGGGCAGGGTGAGAGGCCAGGGACAGGCCCTCACAAACACAGCCGATGAGCCTTTAAAGAGAGATTATTTTATTAAGACCAGGTTTACATAACGTCAAATTCGCCAGTTTAACCATTTTAAAGTGCATCGTGCAATGTGTGACCAACTGACTTTTGACAAAGGCAGGAGGGCAAACTCAACGGGTGATGTGGGTAAACCTTCCACCAAATACAGCAGCCAGACATCCGTACGAAAAAATGAAGTCCAACTGACATGTAAGAGTATAATTTATAGAAAAATTAACCAGGAATGGGCCATAGATTAAAATGTAAAACCAGACGTACACATTTTTAAATTAAAAAATAATAGGAGGAAAAGATTGTGATCTTAAGTTGGGCAGAGTTTTTTAGATATGACATAAAACATCATTAAAGAATGCCCTGGCTGGTGTGCTCAGTGAATTGAGCATGGGCCTGCGAACCAAAAGATCGCAATTCCGTTCCCCATCAGGGCACATGCCCGGGTTGCAGGCCAGTTCCCTGCAGGCCAGTTCCCAGCAGGGGATGCACCAGAAGCAACCATACATTGATATTTCTCCCCTCCTTCCCCCCCCCCCCCCCCCCCCCCCCCCCTCCCCCCTCCCTTCCCTTCCCTTCCCTTCCCTTCCCTTCCCTTCCCTTCCCTTCCCTTCCCTTCTAAAGATAAATAGATAAATAACCTTAAAAAATCATTAAAAAAAATGATAAATTGGACTTGAGAATTAAAACTTTTTTCTGCAATAGACATTGTTAAGAGAATTAAAAGACAAACTGTAAACTAGAATCAAATATTAACGAATCTCATATCCAACAAAGAACTTGTATTTAGAATATGTAAATAAACTTCAAAACTCAATAGTAGGAGGCCACCAGTTTTAAAAATAGTCACGGACCCTGGCTAAGGTGTGGCTCTGTGGACCGAGCGCCAGCCTGTGAACCAAAAGGTCGCCAGTTCTATTCCTTGTGGGACACACGCCTGGGATGCAGGCCAGGTCCCCACTGGGGGTGTTTGAGAGGTACATGGTCAGTGTATCTCTCTCACATCGACGTTTCTCTCTGCCTTTCTCCCTCCCTTCCCCTCTCTCTAAAAATAAATAAAACATCAAAAAAATTAAAATAGGCAAGAGATTTGAATAAACATGCCATCAGCTGACAAGCACACGAAAAGACAAATTCACAATGAGACACCACTATACACCTATTCCAATGACTTAAGTTAAAACAACAACAAGCCCAGTGGAAAATACCAAGTGCTGGTGCAGATGCAGAACCGGAACTCCCATACTCTGCTGGTGGAAAGGCAAAATGGTGTAGACACTAAAAACAGTTTGGCAGTTTCTTATATAGTTCAGTATGTATTTACTATATAATCCAGTAATCTCCCTGGTAGTGAACCCTTAAGAAATGAAAACTTACGCTCAGTCAAAAACCTATACAAAAATGTTTATAGTAGCTTTATTTGTAATCACCACAAGCTAGGGACACCCTAAATACTCTTCAGGGAGTGAATGGCTAAGTAAAACAGTATGCCTATTCATAGTACACCGTAGTACTCTATGGGTTACTGCTCAGCAATAAAAAGGAACAAATTATTTACACACTCAACATCATGGATGAAGCTCAAAGACATTTCACTGAGTGAAAGTGACAAAAGGTGACATATGGTATGGTTTCATGTAAGTGACATTACGGTAAAGGCAACACTGCAGGGATGGAGACCTGAACGGTGGTTGGCAGACTTTCACTACGAATGGTAAAACCAGGGAATTGGGGGGAGGGGACAACGGGACTGTTCCATGTTCTGGCTGGCTGGTGGTTGCATGAATCTGTACATGTACTAAAACTTACACAACCATACACACATACCAGTACATTTTCCTTTTTGTCAATAAAGGGGATACATATAGTGAAGATGTGTGCTCAAATGTTTTAAATGTTAAGGGTGTACCATCAGAAAAGTCTGGAACTGGCACAGGCCTCTCATTTTATAGTTGGAGAAACTGAGGCCAGAAAGGGAAAGTCACCCAATCAAGGCCAAAAGAAGTAAGAGGCAATCACGGGAGTGGGTGTTCTTCTGGGGAAACATCTGATGCCCGCCTCTCCCCCCAGCCCCACTCAGCCAGGTTTAAGTCAGCCTCCGTTTTTCTGTAGGTAGTTTTTAAACAATCAGAGGTTTCTGCAAGAGGCAGAATAGAATCATGGTTACATGGGCAAGTTAAAACTAGATTGGCATGCATAAAAAAATACATATCCTGCTTTACAGAGTGTGTGGTCGGCATGAGCCTGGCTCCTATTGGACAGACATAGGGCGGTGAGGGGAAGTGGTCTGAATGATGCCTGAGATCCCAACACAAACAAATGTGCAGTGGGACTGGACAGACCGCTGGTGTCTGAGTCCAGGCTCTGCTGCCCACTAGTGGTAAGAGTCTGGCTGCATTGCTTAGCTTTTCTCTACCGCAATTGCTTCATCTATGAAATGCACCCTACTTGTATGCCCTACGAAGAGGTTTAAAAAAGCCTCCCCTGCAATTGTGATATGTCATAGTACTTTCTTACTATGTGCATTATAAAATGTTAAAATGTGATTTTTTAAAATGTCTTAGAATTGGAGAAATATGGTAATATCTACTGCATTGGGTTGTTTTAGTCATTAAGAGTAGTTAAATGTTACTGCCTGGCACAGAGTTTTCAACCAACAGTTGTTAGTTAGCTATTATCATTGTTACTGTTGCTACTACTACTACTGCTACTGTTACTATTGTAAGAAACAAACACATCCTAAAGTGCTCCTCCCACTGCACCTGCCTTCTGTGTGCCCAACCCATTTTTCTCTTGAGGTGCGCTCCGGCACAGGCAGGCAAACACAGAACGTGTGGATGCCACCAGAGGACAATGTGGGAAACACTCACCACTTCTCTGTTTCTCTTGCTAGAAAAAACCACAATGATACGCTATATGTTGTGTTGGCAAGGTCAGTTCTTGCACTAGCACTTTTCTCGCAAGGTCATTTGTTGCACTGTTCCCATCTCGTGGGGACACTGGGTCCCATGAGATAAGGGTGTCAGGGTAGGAGCTCGAACAAATGGAGCAATGTGTATGTCCATCACGCACAGAAGGACAGGGGACAGGAGCTGGTGTCCAGAGTGCTAACGTTAGGCGAGTTGCTCAGTGCCCGCTCTATCTCAGAGACAGAACTAAGTAATTACTACTTCTTAAGTACACATAAACTAGGGTTCTGGTGGGTTAAATGGCTGGCAAACTCAAACACACTGCAAGGGGATGCCGGTTAGCCACATGTGTTGTTTCCTTATTATTTATATTCTATTCAAGTAACTTGAATTTTTTCTGCAGTTCCCTCTCTTATTGTACAAAGGAGCAGTGTATAGGGGGGTGCCCCCTACCTGGTCTCAGGGCCGTTCTTACTGGGGTCCTGGGCCCAGGGCAAATCCCTTCGTGTTCCTGGACCCTTTGTACCGAAATCCCAAGATACCTTGGGGCAGCTATCATTGCTAGAGACAGAATGGATTAAAGAAGGAAATGTCCCTGCAGGGAACACAGCATGTGAAGGGGTTTCCTGAGAACTGCTCTGTGCCAGCCACTGTACCTACCTGAAACAGCACCCATTGTTATTCTATAAGGGAGTTGTTACAACCTCCCTGTTACATTTGAATAAACTAGGGCCCATTTAGAGGCAGGTCATTTGACCAAAGTTCTAGAACGAAGTTCCTGAGTTTCCAAGCTGGATCCCACCCCTATGGCTCTGTGCTGATGTGGATGCACTGCAGGCCAGAGGGGGTTCAGCTGGTGATGGAGGAATGATGCTCATTCTTTCTTATTTCCTAAGCGTTTATTGGGTTTGATGGCAAAAAGTCGAGTGAACCCCCTGCTGTTGGCATCTGTTGTGGTTTTTTTTCTTCTAGGAAAGGAAGCCAAGTTACCTGCAGGGATGAGAGGAGCAGCCTCTGAGGGAGCCCCAGTCCCTCCCGTGTCCAACGTTCTCCATTCTGGGGGTTCCTCAGCCGTTCCTCACAGCCCTTGCCTTAGTTCCAGAAACGGACCCTCGGTCTAAGTCAAGAACAAAGCAGGGGCAGTGTCTGCGGTCTTTGTGGAGGTCCCTAACTTTCCTCTGCCTTCAAGTTTTAGCTTCTCGAACATCTGGACTGCACTTTCTTCATCTCTGTTTTTCCTGAATCCAGCATTTGCCTAACTGGCAAATGGATGGCCTGTTGCTCTAATGCAGTGATAGCAACAGAATTCTTCACTTTGAGAAGCCTAGTTATTAAAAAAAAAAAGACAGCACTTTTTTTTCATACAGCAGGTATGTATTTGTCCAACTGCATTTGCTCCTGCTTATGATGAGCAAGTTAATAAGGCCAGTGGTCCCAGGCCACGTAGTCTTGCTCCTTGATCTGTTCACTCCTATTGCTTTGGAGCCAGAGCTCCTTGGTGGAGCAGCAGACGCCCAGGGGGGTCAAAGCCAAAGGATGAACCGGGCTTGGAGCGCTTATCCCCGCCAGAGGGCGCTGTCGGCTCGCAGAGCCGGGCACAGTGGTTGCGGGCTCCAACCTTGCGGTCCGGACACCGCCCAGCCATCCGGTGCCTTTCTCACTACAGTACCCGCTTGCGGTGGACTGCGGCGGGGAGCCAGTCATCACCAAGGAACTCATCCGGACGAGGAAGATAAAAACGAACAAGATTTGTAGCACTCTTATTTCAAAGTGACATCTTTGTAACAAATAATTATAGAGCACAAAGTTGTGCCTACTATGCCCAAGCTACTGGAGAGGTAAGTATTGAGATGAGTCCTACTGTGTCTCCAAACTCAAAGATCTTTCAAAGAAGTGGCAGAATGAAAACAGGTTCCAAATAAGTAGATTGCAGTGCAGGCAGAGGTAAGGGCTGCAAGGAGAAGTGAGAAGGAAAGGGAGGGAGATTTCAGGGAGGAGGAGTAAGGGCCAGGCCCACGGAGCGCCGGGGCCTTCGGAGAGGACTGGCCAGCCTGCGTCACACATGCACGGGTTGCAACAGCTCCTGTGATTTTAACCAGCTGTTTCATATTGGTTATAGCCACATAATTGTTTTCCATGACAAAGACACTATCCCCTGCCTGGAGTCTCAGCTCCTTGATTCTGAAAGGTAAATTAGAAGTAGCAATGGATTAACCAAAGGTCCAGAATGTGTGAAAGCTGTATAACCTTATCGAAACAGATTCATCATCCGCTAATTGATGAGATATCCACCCGGAGCATGGAGAAACAGCTGTTGCACTTGATACAGGTACATAAAACCATCCGCCGGAAAGGTAGCTCATGGGTGTTAGGAGAGAAGATATGGAGACACGAGAAACAACACATCCCTTTTGTGTTAAAGACACGTACGACCAAAACAGTCTCAGGAAGAACTCTTGTCAATAGCATAGTCCTCTGAGCATTATTATAAGTCTGTAATGCACTAAGGTCAGTTAAATTTGGAACCAACAAATAAAACAAACCTAGACCTTGGATTTACAGAAATTTTGTTTCTAAGGAATTACAATGTACTTGGAGTTATTACCACTCCATGGCATTGCATCGTTTCCAGCATGATAATGTAGAAGAATCAGGAAAATTAAACTAGGAAGTGAGAGTTGACTTTAGACCTCCAATTAGTGTTTTGGTTATTCAGACTTTTGTGTGGCCAGGCAGTTCATTTCTCCATGTCTCGGTTTTCTCTAATGGAGGAATTTAATCGTATTCAAGAATGTCGTTCTGGCTGGTGTAACTCAGTGAATTGAGCACAGGCCTGTGAAATAAAGGATCATGGTTCAATTTCCAGCACATGCCTGGGTTGCAGGCCAGTTCCCTGCAGGGGACGCACAAGAGGCAACCATACACTGATATTTCTCTCCCTCTCTCCTTCCCTTCCCCTCTAAAGATAAATAAATAAAATCTTAAAAAAAAAAGAATATGTTACTCAAATCCTGCAGAGTATAACAAAAGTCTCAGTTCTGTGGCACCCGAACGCCCGTGAACTGCTGAGGGGGCTCTGACGTGGCCGGAAGGCCCTGCGGATCCTGTGAGGTTGGACGTACCCAGGGAAGTGGAAGAGGAGCCCAGGCGGCCACTAGTTCTGATAATCGGCAGGATTCTCCACGGCATCTGAAGTCTTCAGTTTGCAGTGGCCTCGGCCATTAATTGTGATCTCTGTGGCCTCTAAATTACTATAACATGTTCTGACAATGACATTTATCTGTCACTTACCCTGAGCTACCTTGAGTTATCTTTCTGCACCAGATGCTTGAGGATAGGGTCAGTCTTCAGTGCTACTCACCAAATATTTCAGGCCCTCACCCCTGCAGATGGGAGAACTTCTCTGCCTCCTTATGGTTCTGGGAGATGGGCTGTGTGACTGGTTCTAGCTAATAACTCACAAAGAGAAGCACTTCTGAGGACTATTTAATTGCCTGAGACCCTCAGGAGGTTCTTTTGTTCTCTGCCTGTGACCAGCCATGTCCCAGGTGAGACTTTTCTGTTGGCTTGGATGCAGGAGTGACAATGCTGCCGATGTGGAACAGGCCTCCCAGCCAACCTGCCGTGGACTTGGAGCATGCTTGAGAATGACCTTTGTTATTTCAAGAGCGTAGGATTCAGGGATCATCATTACAACAGCATGCCCTGGCCCATCTGACTAATAAACAGTCATGGTGTGTCATTGCCTTTGCTTGCCCAATGTTGCAAATGACATGGCCCTCAATAGCGACTGCTCAATAAATGACTTAATTGCTCTCTCTGTCCCACTGGGGTGGGACCATCCATAGATTGATTTGTCCTCCCTAGAGCACTGGCCCCAGGGTCCTGGACACAGCAGGTACTTAAAGGCCTATGGGTTATTTACATCCCTAAAAGCCCCAAGATGCAGCCCAACATCCAACCCCAGAAACGAAGATGTGGAATGTAATGTTATCCTTCCGTATGATGATTGAAAGACTGGGTCTCAGGGTTGAGAGGACTGAGGAAGAAGGGGCGCCGGGTCGTCTGCTGCCCTGGCTCATCTTTAAACTCTATGGGGTTGCATCTGATCCCTCCACTTCCTTGCAGGTGTGAGTGAGGCTCGGTCTCTGGGTCATTGCAACAGAGTCCAGAGAAGAGATGGAACCAAAATTAAGATGTGGCAGGACAAGCATGATGGGCTCAGGGGTTAAAGTAGGGCTGGGACTCAGGTGGGTGTTAGGCGAGAGCAGGGCCACGCCAACAAAACTCTGGCAGGTTTCTGGGTCATCCCGCTGCTGTAGCTTCCACCCTGTGGCCCCAGTGGCTGAATTCTCTTCTGCAGAGCATGCGTGGAATATGTGACAGATCAGGACCAGGCAGATCTTTGCAGAGGCCATTGGCATTCTATGAATGGCAGCAGCCAGTGCAGCAACAAGGACCTGAATATTAGCATGCCAGTCTAGGGGTCTGGCACCCCTCCCTGCCTCCTTTAGCTGATTGAAATAAACACTCTCCACAGACTGTATCATTTTTTAAAGATTTTGTTTATTTATTTTTAGAGAGAGGGAGAGAAACATTGATTGGTTGCCTCTTGCACGTCCTCAGCCCGGGACCTGGCCCACAGCCCAGGCACGTGCCCTGACCAGGAATTAAACTGGCGACCTTTTGGTCTGTGGGATGACACCCAACCCACAGAGGCACAGCAGTCAGGAATGTTTGATTTTTGATCAGATGGAGCATAAATCATCTTTGGCCTTGGTTCTTCCAACGTCCTGGTTTGGAGTGAGTCTTCTGGGGGAAAATTGCAGAAGAGAGAAATATAGCCATTCCCACAAAATTGCTTTTTTAAAGTGTTAACTCTGGTAACCCTCTTCCCCACTTTAGCATGATCTTGTCTCTCAAGAAAAAAGTTCAAACACATCTGCAGGCTCTACAAGTCCTTCATTATCTGCTCCAACCTGCCTCACCCCATCTTACTGCCTGCCACATGCCAGGTACATCTGGTCACTCGTTTCCATTTTTGGCTCCAACGCCCTTCCCCTCCCTCTTGGCCTCTGGAGGAACTCCTCTGGGAAAGCCTTGACCTTCTGGGCGGGGCCCCAGGCAAACGGCTGATCCTCTCTGTTCTTTGAGAGGCTGGTGTACCCCTACGTCTAGGGCAGCACTTATCACATGCTTTGGAACTCTTTTAAAAATATTTTACTTATTTATTTTTAGAGAGAGGGGAAGGGAGGGAGAGAAATATGGATCGGTTGCCTCTTGTATGCACCCCAAATGGAGACTGGACCTGACACCCAGGCATGTGCCCCAACACAGAACTGAACCAGCAACTTTTTACTTTGTAAGACGACACCCAACCAATGAGCCATACTGGTCAGGGAATGGGACGCTTGCCCTTTCAGTCCTTTTTCTGATGAAGCTTAATTTTAAAAGGAGAGGGCCACAATTTGATCATCTTTTAAAAATTCTTGTATCATTTTTCTTCCTTTCCTCTTCCGTCTCCTAAAAATCACCAGATGACTAAGCCGTAGCTGGAACCCGAAGGGCATTTTTGTCAATGTCTACATCAATGCTGCCCTGTCTTTCAAGAATGGAAGGGACCCCCCAAAAAACGGAATTAACTTCTAGAGGGTGGGCCTGTTGTAGCAGGCTTCCCCCACTAGGTAAGTAAGTGTTCTGGGAACCCATCTGTATCAGTATACCAGCTGGTATTGTTGTGAGAGGCTGCCTTCGGCTTCAGTGATTTTTTTTTTAAAGCCTCTTTCAATTCGTTTGCCCATTTCATGATGGGTAATTTATGAGAGCACCTGCCCACACCACGCTGAGTCTTCAGCAGTTGTTGACCGACCGAAAACAGCATGACTCCCATTCCCCACCCTCCCTATTCACCCAAAGTCAGGCCAAGTGACCTTTTTTGTTCGTTTCCCCAGATGAAAAAACTCAAAGGGAAACATTTTGCTGATGTGGAAGAGGTGAAAGAAAAAACCGCAGCACTAAAAAGCATCAAAACTGATGAGTTCAAATCTGTTTTGAGCAGCGGAAAAAAGTCTCGATGGGTGTATTACATCAAATGGAGAGTGCTTTGAAGGTGGCTGAAGTTCAAACATGTGAGAATGAATGCACAATTTTTTTATAAATAAATTTGGGGTTTTTTTGGTCTCCCTTTGCATATACAGGGGCCAAGAGAAGAGGAAGTAAATACTGATTATTGATTGGAATTTTACATTTGAAATCTTCCTCCCCTCGAGTGCTTCTTTTCCTTTTTGCATGAAATCTGGAGCAGACAGTCATCTTAGACCTTCCTTCCCAGGTAAATTTAAGGGCTTCCTCCTAAAAAGCCTCTCACCAGGTGCCTGCATGGGGCCCCCAGAGAACACATTATTTTCATCCAGCCAAGTTTAAGTGTAGGGAGGTGAGAGATTTATTAGAAAGAAGGAAGTAAGAAGGGCAGGGAATTAGCAATGTTTGCATGTAGACTATCAGCATTCCCTCTTTTTACATAAATATTCACTCGATACGAAGCAGGCAGTTTGGCCAAGTCTTTAGTTATACTACCCCCACACTCCCCACGAAGAGAAAGAATTATAATTGAGAGGTCACACACTGGTACTGGAAGATTGCAGTATAATTATTCACACGTGTAACAAACATTTTGCTAAGAGGCAGCTGCTGACTTCCTGCAACCTCACGTAGGTCATAAGGAAGAAGAAAACCAATGCTTTTAAGCATGGCTACTTCCTGAGATGGCAACAGGCCCTACTTTATATATTTGGGGGTCGTGCCTCGGAAGGGGTGGGATAGGATATTATGCAAAAAGTTCAAGTTCTGTGGGTCTATAATTCTAAACGTATTTCTTATTTAACATCCTGGAGAGGAAGGATTTGAGTCCCTGTTGTTCAGACCCCCTGTTGGTATGGCAAGACGGAACTCACTGAGAGGAAGAGCAGGTATGGAGCATTATTCACTCAAGGCTCTCTAACTTCATGAAATCCTTGCCTTTCTTGACTTCCCCACAGGGCCAGGGCTGGAGAGAGGCAAATAAAGCACTCACCTTGGACACAAGTTCTCAGGGGTGCCAATAATCCCAGGAATAGAAGTCATATTTAAATGCAGCATTTAAAGTGATTTAAGCTTTGGATATGTTCATGCTGCCTTTTTACATAAATTTAGAGTTTAAAAAATATTGCATTACAGTATGTTTTATCTTGAGTTGATTGGCACCCTTTGCACTTTGCCTTTGTTGGGTAGGTCACTCACCACATTCTCTTGCTGTCTCTGCTTCCCAAGGGCATTTTCTGGAGATCAAGCCCTTTCTGCTGGTTGCCGTCAACTACATGCCCGGTGAAGGGGGGGGGAAGTCTAAGACAAATAGAATGGTGAAAGTGAAAACCTAGGAGGAAAAAGTTCTGATGTCCAGAAGATAACAATTAAACAACATCGGTGTATCCCTGTTTGGCTTTGTCAAAATGACAGATTTTCAAACATAATCTCCAGCTGCTTGAAGTGGCCAAGGAAAGCATAATTTTTTATACATGAACAATCTCGTTTGTCTCTAAGCCTCTGTTTTAGCAGTCTCTCTGCCCTGTGGCCCGATTCTCAGGGCAGGCTTCTAGAAATGACTCACAGGCCCCTGGCGGGCAGCGACTGCAAGGCTGAGGAGACAGAGGGTCTGTCACAACCACCTTTGGACTTTTCTGATTATTTTTGCGACCTGTGTGCTGCACGTGGTATATCCTATTGTCCCCGGGGACTGTCTCCTTCCTCACCTTTAACTTTTTTTTTTAACCCACAGGTAATGATAACTTTTTTTCTGCTGAGAAAAAGTGATGGAGAGGTGGGTATAACCAGTCCCGCCAGATAAACACTCAGCTTACAACGATTTCTACAAACTCCCTGACTTGACTTGGCACACTGGTGAGGTCCGAGGTTTTCTTTTTCCATCTGCAGCCCCCCTCCCTACTTCCCCGGCTCGCAGGTTGTGGAGACCTCTTCCTAGCCTTGCCCTTCAGAATACTCCATGCAGGGCCGCGCCCCAAGCCTCCGGATCGCGGCCCCGCCCTCCCAGGTCTGCGTCCCACAGCGCCAGGCAGTCCCTCCCGGGGGCCGCCTTCTCGGTCTCCTACTCCCCAGCGGAGGAAATTCTTCCCCAGCAGCCCAGGGATCACCTCACGTGACTGGCCTCCTAGGCCGCTTCCAGCAGGAGTTTAAAGGTTATGGAGGAAATTAGCCCGGACACAGTCTCTGGCCCCGCATAGGGCGCGCCCCGTTTTCCCGCATCTCGGACGGCAGCCGGTGCGCTGATTACAGTCATCTCCCCCCAAAGGGCAGACGAGGTCCAGAGTAAATGTGAAGTCACTTTGAAGAAAACAAGCACACAAACCGAGCCGGGGTTCCACTAACTAAGCTTTCACTTGTCAACAAGTTCTCGCAGCCTGAGAACTCCAGGACAGATCCCAAGAGGGAGAGTGCCCCCAAGAAAGGGAAGAGAGAATAAAGAGAGAATACACGTATAAAAACCTCACAAGGAGCTTTGCATACCCCTCCCCGCGCCCCCCACCTCCACTCCCAGCCGAGCCCAGGGTCTAGAGACAGGATGACAGACAGTATTCCTCCGGCTGCCCTCTGCCTCCGAGGCCCAAGTGAGGCTTGGGGTGGGGGAGGGTCCCGATTATCTTTTCCGTAGTGCGACCCCGCTGCTCTCCCACCCGTGGTTCTAAACCAGCGTTGGCCGCAGAACCCAGAGGAGACGCGCACGGCCTGCTCGTCCCGGGCAGAGCGTCAAGACCAGGTCACCGCAGCACGCAGCGCCCGCACCCCGGGCCCCAGCACCGCCACTCTCCCGGGTCCCACGCCGAGTCCCCGCCAGGCTTCCCCGCCTGCCGCCACAACTCAGGCCGGTTGGCCCGCTCTTCTTCTTCGTCCTCTTTTCAGCTCACTTTTCCCGTATTGCTCCCCCAACCGGCAAAACTTTCTATTTCCCTAAACACTGGGGTGCACGCGCACGCGCGCGCCCGTGGACACACACACACACACACACACACACACACACACACACACGCACGCACTCCCTCTCTCGCTCTCTCTGACGTCTTTTGCGCATTTCCTGCATTAGAGGGAGGGAGACTCGCTCACATATCGACCCTGCGAGAAGGGACCGAGGGGGAGAGCGGGCGGGCCGCTGCGAGCTGCAGCTGAGAGCGGGGCCGCGGGGAGCGCGGCGGGCGGGCGCCCGCGCCCAGGAGGTGGGGCCGCGCAGAGTCACGGTCCCGGCCCCGCCGCCGCGCTGCGCACCGCCCGGTGCCGGCCTGCGCCCGGAGTCCGCGCGGATGTGAGATTCCGGGCTCCTGGAGCCTCCTGTTCGCCGACTGTGGAGCGGCGCTGTTTCGCCCAAGAGGCGGCGGCCAGGTTGGCTGTGAGGCTTGTGGATTTTTAAAAAATTGGCTCCGAGGCGGACTATTTCCTCTCGACATGCATCCCTCCGGATAGACTGAACATCCCTCGGTCCATCCCCCGCCCTGCGCGGTCAGAGGCGGGCGCTGGGTGTGCGAAGAGGATCCGGGTTGAAATCTGCGCCCCGGGTTCTCGTCCCCGCCCCACCGCCCCCTCGCCCTCCCGGAGTCAAAATTTCCCGGGGATTATGTTTCGGAAAGGTAGGTAAGCGCCCGACGCGGCGCTCGCTCCACGCAGCCCGGACGCGGAGAGCCAGCGAGGCTGCGAGACAGTCCCCCGTGGCCGGCAGCGGAGCCGACAGCTCCTCTCTGCTTCTGGAGGTGCCGCTGGTGGTAGGGGCGGAGGGACTCGCTCCTCACGCGAACATCCCCCAGCTCTCCCCCACCACCCTGTTTTCCGTTAGGAACCCAGCGAGGAAATAGATGCACTCGCTGCGAATCGCCCTCGCCAGGGTGCAACCCTACAAGGTGTAGGCTGAGTGTGGGGTGGGGCGAGAGGGGACTCGGGAGTCCCCGAGGCTCGGAGCACCGGGCGTCGGTTCTTCATCCTGCCCTCGGGGCGGACGGAGTGACCCGGACCCCACTCCCTGCCCCGACCATGGTAGTCTTCAATGGACTGCTCAAGATCAAAATCTGCGAGGCCGTGAGCTTGAAGCCCACAGCCTGGTCGCTGCGCCATGCAGTGGGACTCCGGCCACAGACTTTCCTTCTGGACCCCTACATTGCCCTCAACGTGGACGATTCGCGCATCGGCCAAACGGCGACGAAGCAGAAGACCAACAGTCCGTCCTGGCACGACGAGTTCGTGACCGATGTGTGCAACGGGCGCAAGATCGAGCTGGCCGTCTTCCACGATGCCCCCATCGGCTACGACGACTTCGTGGCCAACTGCACCATCCAGTTTGAGGAGCTGCTGCAGAACGGGAGCCGCCACTTCGAGGACTGGGTGAGTCGGGTGCCTCCCAGTCCAGGAGCCCCGCCGTGGGGTCCAGGGTTGGTGTTGGTGGTGGTGGTGGTGGGGGACACACGGCCTTGGCATTGGTAGTGGAGTGTGGGGACTTAACTGTCATCCGGAGTGTGTGTGTATTTGTATCTAAGTCTCAGCTACCTTGGAGAAGCACATTCTGTCTACTTCGTAGCTGGGGAGAGGTTGCCCTGGGGGGTGGGAGGGCGGAGAGGAAGACAAGACTTGGAAAGAGGGTCTGGCTCTCTGCCCTCTCCAGCACAGCTGGTGCTACAGGGAACTTGCAAGCTGAGAGAGCCCTGAGCCTCCAGTGCTTGAAGGTTGGCGAGAACCCGGTGCCTTCCACAGGCGCGTGGTGGGCTGGCTGTATGTGACTGTGTGTGGGTGGGTTCCTCTGCCCTCGCAGTGGCACGTGGAGCCCTGGACTGAAGGCTTCTTGCACATCCCGGTAAAGGGAGCTGCTGTTTTCCCTTCAAAGAGGAAGACATCTCCTTTCCATGCTGTGGCATGGTGGTTAGCTCATCTTCTGACATAGGGGAGAAAAATGTGTTCTCTAGAATGTCCCCTCCGGGGTCCAGAAACATCAGCCCAGCTTGCTTTGCCCAGGGCATTGGCCATCCATCCAGAATGTGTTGTATCTCAAACATGGTTCTGCTTGTGAGTAATTGGAAATCTGTGCTTCGAAACCTACTTATAGTGTTTCCCTGTTTTGATTTTCAAGATACTGTGTACGGAGATGCCATTTCTAAGTCTGAGGTTGAGTTAAATTGGTGACATTGTCGAAATACTAGGAAACAGGCCTTGCCTGTGTACTATAAGCCAAATGCATTCAACCTTAGCACCCAGAGAAGCCGGGAGAGACAAGCTCTGTTTTAGCTGTTCTTGGAGGGATGGTGTTAAATGAGGAAGTGAATTTCTGTATCTTTAGACTTGTTACCTGTTTCCACCTAGCGCAGATGTGGTTCTGAGTGTGTATGTGTTCAGGGTTCTCTGAGCCACACAAAAAGAGAGGCATCTGCTTCTTATGGAGAGATGCAGAGAAATCACCTTCTCATTATTAAGAACAGATAACTTCATGATTGTCCCAGGGTCAGAGATTGCCTATGAATCACGTTGGCAGATCACCTTACATATTCTTTCAAGGAGGTAGAGTTTTAGGGGAAAATCAGAAAATGCCTCTTCCCTTTATGCTCACAGCTGTGCTGTAGCCTGTCCGAAACCATGGTTACAGGACTCGCAGGGGAGGCCACACCGAGTGCAACCCTGGATGATTTGTGACTTACACTTTGGGAAGCGGGCAAACCCTGATGGAATCCCAAAGCACACAGGGGCATTCTGTCCCACCGGGGCCCCCGACCTCTGCCTGCCTCCTGCCACCTGAGTTCGTTCCCACCCTGCGCCCTTTCTACATGTGACTGTCAGTCCTTTACTCATGAAAGCAGTCTGTGTCTGAGGGGGAGCCGGAGGAGTAGCTCATCTCAGAGCCAGGCCTTAGCACTAAGAAACTATGGTTCTCAAGTTGTGGTCGTTTAGAACAGGAAGGAGAAAAGAAAACACCAGAAACCCAAGACTACGGTTGTAAGGGAATGAGGCCTTGAGTTGAACAGGAGGTAGAGAGCGGGAGAGTGAACAGCACGTCTGCTCTTATCCGCCAACAGATCTTGCCTGGGGGGAGAGGTGTCTGCGTGCCTCCGGTGATGCCGTGTGGGACTCACCACACCCCGGGGCATCAGGACCCGCCCCACATTCCAGTGCTTCCAGGGAAGCCCGTGGTGGCCGTGAGTCTTGTTTAGTGATCGTTCTCTGAGCGCCTCAGATTCACATTGGATTTGGCCCTAGACCAGATCATCTAGTGCACAGGCAAGTTTTATGGACAAGAACGTGGTGTCCCCGAGAAGCTGAGTGGGTACCCCAGGTCACATGACAGGCAAAGGCACCTGGAGGTAAGGCCTGGACCTCCTACTGCCTGGTGGAGAACTGAGCCCCCTGGTCTCCCAGTCTGTTCTCCCTGTAGATCGATGTGCTGTGTCCCTGAACATTTTTACTGAACATGATAATTCAAAGTCATTATCACTTTTGCCTTATAGCAAGTGTGAATTAAATATGACAGATATTAGACAGATTAAAAAACTTGAGGTCCAGAAAGGCCAAAGTCATAGGATAATGAATCAAGAGGTGGAGCCAGTTCTCCTGCTGGTCTAGTGTTGTCTGCACTAGTGGAGGCTGTGGCCCCTCTGGTCCCTCCAGCCTGAGGGTGGGCATGCGTCAGCAGAGGGAACTTGCCCTTGGAACAGAGACAACTTGCATGTGGGCCAAGTAAGGTTGCCTTTTTCATTCCTGCCCTGGAGACAACTACAGAATCACACCTTTGGGTAGAATTCCTGGCTCTGGCCTTGTGCTCTCTTTCCCAGGCAGACCTGAAGAGACAACGCCCTTTCTCAGGTGTGGCTGACATCCCGGGCCTGAACTGAGGGCTCCGTGGGGGCCTGGGACAGGCGCTTCTCTCCCTGCTGCGGAACATTTCATTTACCACAAATTCCCTGTGTTCCTGCTTGGTGCTCAGGTGCGACTGGAAAGTTTAGCACTCTAATCCAGGGGTCAAAAGACCATGGGTGATTCTCAGGGGGCTTCCATTTCACCAGGGAAATAGCAATAACTGGATATGGACAGAGACTTAAATAGCAGTTAGGTTCTAAATGAATATTTGAAGGAATTCAGAAAGGGAGTAGGCCAGGAGAGCTGGAAGAACCTGGAGGGTTCCTGGAAGGAGACGTGCACTGGGTGCGAAACACGGGTAACATTTAAAGAGGTATTTACGAGTGAAGGCCCTGTTCCCGGGGCCTGGGAACAGCTGGAATAAAGGCGGAGAATGCCTGTGGTCTGGGCTGGAGGAGGGCGAACCACGGCTGAAACGGAGGGCGCCTGTCAGATGGGGGCCGCTGGGATCCTGTTCCCCAAACCGAGGATGTGCTATCTGGGCACTGACTACGCTGCTGCTGACTTACTAGTTTTCAACACTGATTCTTTTACTTTCCCTTTGAGCCCCAGAATTTTCATGAAATCACAGGGTTGGGGACCGTGGTTGTCATTTTTCTTCATTCCCATTAAAATAAACACGTAGCCTCTAAAATGGAAATAAAAGGAGTTCATCTCAGGTGCCTCTTAAAATCGTTAGCGATGTGGCGGAGCATCTTGGAAACAGTGGGGTAGGGAGCCTGTAGAAAACCGAGGCAGGTTTCAAAATGTTGAAAAGCCGGGCTGAGATCATTGTTCTCCAGATAATGACAGATGGATCAGTTGCGATGGCAAAGGGCGGTTCTCTAGAGAAGGCATATTCCAGAGAGATGGGAAGACTTCACTGGTGCTTGATGCAGAATCCTGTTTCACGCCATTGCTATAGCCTGGGTTTCCAGGAAGGAGATAATAATGCTCCTCAGGCCTTGGCGTGTCTAAGAGTCACCAAGGGGAAGGTGTGGAAATCCTGCTCACCATCAGAGCTTTTCATTCGGTGGTTTAGGATGAGTGCTAGCAGTCCTCATGTCTAACACGCTGTGTTCAGGGTGTGGACCAGACCATGCTTCAAGAAACACTGGGCCAGAGGAGCTCCAGGTAATTAATGTGTCAAGATGTTGTAGAGATGTTCTGAAATTTTCTAGTAGACCTTCGTAAGTCCTAACACAAGACTCATCAGCGTGTTTGTGTGAACCACGGGGATTCGTGTTTGAACCCGAGGCTGGTGGAGCTGCATTGAGTTTAGGACCCATGGTGGGGAGCACGCTAGGTGGCAGAGGGTAGACGGTGCATGCAGGTGACAGCTGGCTGGTCCCCACCACACTCGGGAGTTTGCTCTATGGTTTTAGCAGTCATATATGTCCGTATGTCGAGCTGAGTTTCCCTCCTCCCATCCTCCCACTCCTTTGCACCACCCCGGCCTCTGAAGACATCTTTGGTTCGGGTCACTCCCTTGCTTCATGCTGTACCAGGGTGCTCAGAATACAGTGAGGATGAGAAAGTCGCCTCTGCTGAGAGGCGGTTCAGCAGAGTGCTTAAGGGCAGAGCTCTGGACCCAGGATGTTTAGGTTTGAATACCTCCAGTCACTTTCACGACCTTGAGTGAACTATTTAACCCGTGCTGCTGTTTTTGGAAGCAGCCCAAGTATCCATCAGTAGATGAGTGGATGAAACATCTATGGGACATTTACACAATGGAATTCTACTCGGTGATAAAAAAGAAGAAAGTTTTACCTTTGGAACAGCATGGATGAGCCTGGAGAACATTGTGCTAAGTGAAATAAGTCAGTCAGAGAAAGACAAGTGCCATAGGATTTCATTCATAGGTAGAATCTAACGAACAAACTGAACTAACAAGCAAAACAGAGACAGACTCATGGATGAAGAGCAGGCTGACAGCTAGTGGGGAGGAATGCGGGGGCAGAGGGATGGAGCAAAAAGGAAAAAGAACGTATGGACATGGACACCAGTGTGGTGATTGTGGGTGGGGGGAGGGGGAAGGAGGGGATATAAAAGGGAATGGGGGGATAAATGGTAATGGGAGAAAAAACAATAAAAAATGAGCTATTAAAAAAAGTGAGTATAAAAAAAGTGGATGGTAGTGAAAGTGCCTGGCTCTGATAAAGTGGTGCTGATGCAGGTGGAAGGGGCTGGTGCCTGTAAGTGTATGTGCCGATGCCCGGCTCTTAGTACGGGCTCAGTGAGTGTGTAACTGCTGCACTTGCTGTTGTGTTCCATAACCCCCACAAGTGCGACCCCAGGGAGGGCCCTTCACGGCGCCGATTATTCTACAGATCCCCAAGAAGCCAGCTTTACGTGGCCTTCAAAATCTTTCTTATCCTTAGGGATGAGACGCTGAAGTTTCTGTTTCTTATTTGCAACATAGCACATTGACAGGGCTTCTCAAAATTATCCCACCTTGCTGACCCTGGGAGAGAGGCCCACACCCTGTTTGGAACAGTCAGGCTTGGGGGCTGCTTACACTTTGGCCCCAGGTTCCCTTGGGGAGATTCTCACAATGCGGAGGCCAAGGACAGGCTCCTCTGGGTTTGGAGGTGGATGCTCTGGTTGAAGCCGAGGACACTTGTGGTTAGACAGGCCCCTGCTGAGGGTCATCCCAATGGTGGCCTGAGCACACCTTGATCTACGCTGCACAAAGGTATTTAGCTTCAGGACTTTTATAGGGAAACCTTAGAGGACCTATGAAGATCTCGGTTATCATCTGAATAGATCCAGGTCTGGAAAGGGGCTGTGGAAGGGCTGGCAATGGTCTGTGTGCCCCTTTTACGTGCCTAAAGCTGAATTTGTCTCCCAGCAGTTGAGGTTCCATGCATCCTTTGCTCCTGTGTTCCCTACTGACTCCTATAATCCTAACCTTCTAATTAAACATTGTTCCCTTTGGTACATATTGGTCATTTGACAACGACCCTAAAGGTTAGTTCTTGCCCCAGAACTATCACACATAGCCGCTGGCTTTGGGGCCCTGAAGTTAAAGGGCTTCGGGTCTCATGGGCAGTCCGGCCTTGTCTGTCGTGTTTCTCCTTGGTTTTGACCAGCAGCCAACTTAGAGAATATTTTAGGCCCTCATCCCCCAGCTCCTCAGAGGGCTCCCCTCCCTGGAATCTGAGTTCTAACCATAGGCTCTCTCTGCCACTCACTAGTTGTGTGCCTTTGGGCATGTGACTTCACCTGTTTTTTAAGTCTATTATAAGCCTATTTTTCATCTGTAATGTGGGAATACAATAGTGCTTACCTGCCAGGGTTGTTGTGAGAAATAAGGGAATCCACGTAAAGCTCTTAGCAAAGGGCCAGGCTACAGTGCATTCTAACAATATTAGTAATATTTGAAGAATTATATGTATGTATTCATAGCTTTAGAATCTTCAGTCAGAATGTAGATGGAGTGAAAGATATTGTTCTCCTTGATTTATGAATGTATTTATCAGAAAAGTCTTACGTAGTCTACAAATAAGTTTAATTTAGTTAGAGTTAGCAAATTGCCTTTTTGAAAACATTACAGTTACTCGAAATGAGATTGTTTTGGGAAGCCTAGGAATTGTGGCCACTGTAATCAAAGGTTAATTATTTATGGAAGCATATAGGCAATTGGAAGTAGGGGTATTTGAGAGCTGCTATGTTGGTTCTACTAACCTGAGTTCATCTAGTTGCGATGCTGTTGAGTCTCAATTCCTAATTCCTGCCCCTGAACTTCTGAAGTCATGTATGTGACTGCTTTCTTGGCATTGCCATTTGATTGGTACAAGGCAACATCTCAAACATAAGTATGTCTAAAACTGTACAACTGATTTCCCCCCTCCTTAATGTAAGCCTCTCATAGTCTTCCCCATCTCAAGCAATGGCAGCTCCATCCTTCCAGTTGCCCAGGCTGGAAACCATGAGAAGCCATGCCTGACGCCTCATGTTCAGTCCATCAGCACCCTCTGTTGTCTCTATTCTCAAAATGTGTCCCAGATCTGATCATCTTTCTGACACCATTCCGGCCCACGTCCCTGTCCTCTCACACCTGTATTATTGCCGCAGCCTCCTAACTGGTTCCCCCCATGTAATTAGGTCATGTCACTCTGCTCACAAATCCCTCAGGGTAAAAGCCCAGGTCTTTCTCCTGACCTGCCAGGCTACTGTGGTCAGGCAATCCTGTTACAAACCCTCGGACCCCTTGTCCATCACTCTTTACCTTGTTCACTCTTGTCCCAGCCACGCTGGCCCACCTGACAACCCTTAAAATGTTCACCATGTTCCTGTCTCATTCTTTGCACTTGCCATTCCATCCTTTTCTAGAATGTTCCTTCCCCGGATACCCTCACAGCTCAAGTCTTTACCAAATATTACTTTCTCAGTAAGGCCTTTTTGGCAGTCCTTTCTAAAATTTTACCCTCCCCTTGACATTTCACATGCTTCTTTTCTGCTTTATTTTGATCTTTAGCTCTTATATATTATATATTTTTCTTATTTATTTTTATTGTCTATTTCTAACACCAGAACAGAGGTTCTGTCGATGGCAGAAGTTTTTGTTCATGACTGTATTCTTGGTGCCAAAACCAGTTCCTGTCAATGCTGTAGAATGAATGAAATTCATTAAACAATTCTGTGTTCCCTCGCACCTACTGTGGGAGATCCTGGGGGCCTGGTAAACACGAAAGTTGTGTGGATATTATTCCTGCCTTTGAGAAGTGCGACCAGTTGAGTGAACTTCTTAAACAATCTTTCTGTACAGCTGAGAAAAGGAAGAAGAACAGGATATTTTGCTTTATAAAAATCTGTGTCATCTATAGAGGTGTTCCGTTGGGGGAACTGCTCTGTTATTTCCCATGTGGCAGTTTCTAAGCGGAAGCATCTCGGTGAGTCTGAAGTTTTGAGAGTAGGAATTATATACCTTCAAGCAGAGAAGGAAAAGGCCCGTTTGTCCTTCCTTTGCAGAGTTGAAGATCAAGTTTAAATTCTCATAAGGGCTTTCGATACGAAACCCTTTGGTATTGGCAGCAACAAGAAATGAAATTGTAAATTCCAGCACCTGAACTCACAGAGCTCATTGAGGCAAGCGCAGGTAGAGCTTCCAGGGGTTTCACCCAGATTAAAGGAACTCCAGAGCAGGCCTGTGGTATTTTACATAAATAAAAGCTGCACTTGGCAAAACGTCCTATTTCTCTGCAAGTTCCTCTGGGTATATATGGGCTTGTTAAGTAATTATAATCTATTGTAATGCTAATCAGCAGAGCTGCACCTGTTTGAAATCTAGTTTTCTGGCAGAACCCACGTGAAGTAGCCAAAACTCTACTGTGCTTGTAACACACGCTACTGTCATAGCAGCTTCTAAACAGAATGGGACACTGCGGAGGGAATTTGATTGATCTCAGTAATGTCATGTCTGCGAGGAAGAGAAGCACAAGCCTGCTACCAAATTCAAGTGCAGAAAGCAGAATTTCCCCTGCCCCCACTTGCTCCCCGTCCCTTCTACCTCACCTTGAAGTCTCAGAGGAGTTTATAACCTGGTGAAAAGTCACCTTTATTTACCACCCAGGAATAAACTCATTGAGCTAATGCTCTCAAGAGGTAAATCAGAGTCAAAATGTAATCACAGGTTCAAGAGGGTTTAGAAAAATCATGGGGTGACTCTGTAATTAATTATTGAGGCAAAAATGGTCTTTGATTTTGCTTATGTCCCTCCTGAAGAGAGCTGCTCACTTTTGCAGATGGTAACATCTCTGGGTGCCAGTTGTCTGTTCCCCAGCCAGATGTAAGCACCTGTGAGCAGGAAGCGTTTCATCCCCGCCCCCCAGCAAAGCTTGCCAGTCGGAGTATGAGCCGCTCAGCAGGTCCATGTAAGCTACTCATTCATCATTTGGTTGAATAAAAGCCTGCCCCTTTGGGGTCTCTTGTAGACACTCAAATTAGGCAGCATTCTTGAATCAGAGGGACTTAGATTCTGCTCTTTTTGGAAGTTCATCTGGTACAGTCTGAAAAGAAGGATGGCGGACGCCACTGAAGATTCTCACCAGTGAAAAATCACTGTGTTCACGCATTGTCCCAGGCATATTTTTATCCACTTAGCAAGTCTTAGTTGAATACCTTGTTTGCCAGGCGCCATGCCAGGAGCTGGTCCCTGCTGTCACGGAGCATATAATCTCATAGGAGACACAATATGAATCAAGGAATAACGCACATATTCTGGTGTGTGAAATCGCAGCTAAGAAGCAGAGCTCATCACAAGTCTGTCAGAGCTAGGGACCCCCAGCCTCACCTCTTCAGGGCAGGACTGTATCCCCCCCCACCCGCTGGAAAATTTATTGAATGGGGAGTCAGGTGACTTATTAATCGGTGGCGTTGGACCTGAGATTCCACATTAGCATGGTCTATTGCTCTGTAAGGCCTCTGTTAACAGGGATCCTGACTTGGCTGTCTGCCTTATGAGCCTTGACTTTGCTCAACCTCGTACTTGATATTTCATCTTTATTGTTCTCCCTGAAGCTAAGTCTTGTCTCCCCTGAAAGAGTGCCAGCTTCTGCTTTTGTTCCCTCCTCATCTTCCTTCATTGTCATGATTGAGACCAGAAAGCGGTATTTGATGGCCTGCTGCTTGACCTGGTGTTCAAGACCCACAAAAACACATTTATTTTAGAATAGAGCCCTCTCTCTGGGTCACTGAGCCACTCAAAGGAGAGTCCGAAGACAGACCGGCAAGCAGAATTTCTAGAATGCAGGGTCTCTGGATCCATCTCCCCACTTTCTGGGCTGATGATGACCCAAACAGTTTTAGGCAGCTGAGAGAATGGTCCATCAGCCAGAGAAGCTGGAGCCTGTCACCCACTGGAGTTTGCCAGAGCATCTTCTACTTGCTGTGCGGAGAGGCTGGGAGTGTTACCCAGTCAGATGCTTGCTCGTGTATTACAGTCTCCAGGACGGGCCGATAGCAAAGGGGCTTGCACGTCCCTGGGTGTGACCACACATCTCTGTGATGAGCATATTGCTCTTGTTTGTGAAAAAAGTATTAGCACCATAGAACTAGTGTTGTGGACATGTTCTGAAAAACAAAATTGGATAAAAGAGGAAATGGACCTTCCTCAAGTGGGCCATTTGGGGATTCAACATTAACACCCTTTTATGAAGCAGTGGAGTTGAGGAACTGTGGGAATTCACAGGAGAGGGGATTCCTGGGGGTTCTGCTAGTTAGCAAAGTCTTCTTGGTAAGATTTTGAGTCAGCCCTTGAATAAAATGGAACCTGAATAGACAGGAAAGGGGGCCCCCTACATTGGAAGAAGGGAAAAAATGTTGGACAAGCAGTGGTTAGCATTTGGGGTTATGGGGGCAGCCAGGAAACTGGGGGAGGGGGGATTAAAGTAGGATTGCAACCCAAAAATAATTGCTTCTTTGAAAATGCGCGCACACACACACAACAAAACAATAAGCCATCCAAAAAAGGGAACGGTGGATAGCATGGATATTCATTCATCCATCTATTCATCCATCTAGCCAGCCAGCGAACTCGCCAGCCAGCCATTCGACAGGTATATATTGAATACTGTCTGTGTTCTAGGAATTTTGCTCGGAGCACAGTGTTGAACAGAATCACTCATGATATATTGAACTTTTGGTTTTCAAGGAAATGTACCCTGCGGGCCAACCTCAATTTCCCACGCTCTATTCTCAGTTGATTTTCTTTTGTTTATTTCTTGACAGGACTGGCAGAGGTAGAGAATAACTTTGTAGCATCCTTCATGTAATTGAGTGGTGGCTTGTCCAAAGTCACGAATGTAAAAAAGTACCTTGGAGTCAATCCGTCCTGGCTTGCATTCCAGTCAGATCAGTTTGGGCTGCACGATATTGGGCAAATTACTTACCTGTACCCATCTCCTCCTCCCTATAAAGTGGGAATAATAGCTCTTTTGTAGAATTATTGTAATGATAGATGAAACATGTAAAAGTGCCTGGCTTCTAGCAAGTTCTTAGTAAGTGCTAAGTTATTATTGGTAAATACCTGCAATCAGTATTTGTTATTAGATACAGGTAAAGCCGTGCTGCTGCCTGAATATTTTATTCAGTAATTACCAACTGAGGGGTTTCAAGCTAAACCTTTTCCAGGGCCTCCTTCCCTCCCTCTCTGAACCTGACTAGCAACAGGAAATGGGAACTCAGGGTGTGCTGAATTCTAGGTGTGCAGAACTAGAGTTCCACACTTGACCCTTCTTAGTTGGCCCCTGGGGTGGGAGTTGAGGTGGGCATGGATTACCTGCTCTTGGGCTGGCTTTGGTCCCAGTGGATGGATACATGATGCATTGTTTCCTCTTAAAAGCAGAGGCAATGTTGGGTTTTGACCTGAATGTCACCTGCATTAGCTAATGAGCCTAATGTGGCAACTGAGGTTCGAGGCTTTTATAGCCCATTTTGCTGTGACCCAGGTGACTTCGGTTTCCAACAGTGTGTGTCTTACACAAGCCCAGCCTCCGATGCAGCACACACCGATTGCTCTGTTGTTCTCCCTTGACCCCCCACCCCCACCCCAACGTAGGCAGTGCACAAAGGTGCTGCTTTTGACCAGGGCGTCAGAATCGCTCAGGAGTAACAAGAGTCGAAGAGCAGCCCACCCTTTGATTACTGCACGCTCCTAAGGAGCATCTCTTTGTCCCTCTGCAGGAGGAGGGGGAAAGTGCGCCATCACTTCAAGATGAAAGGCTTAGCTCCGTGTTAAAATAATGCCAGCATTAGCCGAAAGTAGGGAACAAGCTTTCTGGTCAGGGACCCCTTTTGAGAACCCTAGAGTCACAGAGGTGGCCTCTGCCCTGAGGTTTGAAGTTCGGACACCCGCCATTGACCTATTATGTGCTACGGGATCCCACAGCTGCTCCTCTTTCCCATGGTGAATATCGGGGCTCTAGTCACAGGAGGTACATGACCACCTAGCTAGTTTAACAATATTTTTCCCACTTTGCAGAAGGCTATCTCATTTAAGTTCCAGGTGCCTGGGTACTAATTCATGATGACAGCTTTAGGGTTGGCTTTCATCTCTTTATTAGTCTGGTTTCCTGGAAGCCACAGGACTTGTGCAAGAGTTGCGCAATGGCACTAAATACCCCCTCGGGTGCTCAGAACCAGCAAACAATTGTCTCCTCCCAGCCCCAGTTGCTTATAGGACGGGAGTCTAGCTCGTCATCCAGCCAGACACTCGGCCCTGCATGGCTCGTATCCTTCCCCTGCCCCGTTTTCTGCCAAGGGGGCCCCACACCGTGTGTGCTCGGAACCTCCTCCACCGGGGCTTGTTTCTGCTTCCGTCCCAGTTTTTCTCTGTGCCCTGATCTCCCACGTCCGTATTCCTGCAATACTTGCACCACCGGTCAGGTCTTCCTCCTCTGTGGGCCATCATTCCTAGAACTTGCCACAGCCCTTGTTGGTCTTGGAATTTTGGTAACATTTATGGTTCGTATACTCCCTTGAAAATTACTGATATCTGGTGTTGACCAGTGGATTCTCTCTGTCTCTATTCTCTTGCAGAGACAGAAAAGGTCCCTGAGAGTGAAAACTCAGGTCATTTTGTTCTTACACCTGGCATCTAGCCTTGCGTATAATACATGCTTGATTGGTTGTATAAATTTTAACATATGCCCTGGCTGGAGTGGTTTAGTGGATTGAGCGCTGGCCTGTGAGCCAAGGGGTCACTGGTTCGATTCCCAGTCAGGGCACATGCCTGGGTTGCGGGCCAGGTCCCCAGTAGGGGGTGCATGAGAGGCAAACACACATTGATGTTTTCCTTTCTCCCTCCCTTTCTCTAAAAATAGATAAATAAAATAAAATAAATTTTAACATTAAGTTATAATATTTAATATAATACCTAAATAATAGTTGTTCTTTAGATATTTCTTTTGGGGTGTTCTCCTTTCTCCCATGAGAGAGAAGAATGTAACATTTTAAAAGTTATACACACATACCCATACCTGTATCTACTTAAACTTTTAAAAATCTTCACTCAGATATGTGTATTGATTTTAGAGAGAGGACAGGAAAGAGAGAGAGAGAAAGAGAGACAGAGAGAGAGAAACAGTGATGTGAGAGAGAAACATTGATCAACTATCCCCTGTCCATGCCCCGACCAGGAATTGAACCCACAACCTCCTGGTGTCCCTCCATGTACCTGAGCCACTTGGCCAGGCCACACCTGCATATGTTATTACTTTAAGAAAAAAAAAACTCAGGGAGGGTGTGGACACATGGGGAGGATTTTTATCACTTCAGTACTATTAAAAAGTATTTTTATCACTTCAGTACTATTTAAAAACATAATTAACTGCTGTTTCAAGGCGTTTTACATTTACAGAGATATTGAGCAGGAAGTACAGAGCTCACATATACCCCCTCCTTCCCAAATACGGTTTCCCCTGTTATTGTGCACATTTGACTTTAAAAGTGAGGGGTTGGGGGAGAGATGCGGCTCAGCCACTGCGTATTGAAGCAGGTGGCATCATGGCATCGCAGGGACATGCAGAAGCTTTGCGCTAGAGGGAAGTGGGTTCCAATTCTGGTTGCACGTCTGAACAGTGGTACAGGCTTCTGAGAAGCTGTGTAATGCCTCTGAGGTCTTCCTTTCTTCATCTGCAAAACAAGATCAGTCTCATCTAATTGTGTTTGGAATAAACCATGTAATGCATCGAAAGGGCTTGTAAAAGTGATCGTCACTGAGAAGCACACAAAAGCGGTTAGCTATTATTATTATAATTCTGCTGAAAAACATTGTAGACTACGTGGTTTTGGCAATGTATTATATTTATTATGTTGTCAGAGTTTAATTGAGTTAATACTGTGTGTCTGAGGGTTTCTCGGGGCTGGGGGTTGCTTTCCACGGGAGGGACATGCCTTGGACAGATGGTAGTTCTCACAGTAACGAGTGACATAGGAAGTGACCGTGGGTCGCCCAGTTGGTATATGCTGCCTGCGTTCAAGCATTTGTATACAGGCCAGTATATAGTCACAAAGTCTTGCGTTCACAGTTGGCGGTCTATTGTTTATCAACTCAGCTGCCTCACTGAGCTGTGTGACCTCAGGGGGAGCTGAACCTCTCTGGACTTCAGTCTCCTTGCCTGTAAAACAGGACTAGTCATACCTGCTCTGCCTACTTCACTGGGCTGTGAGACTCATTTAGCATGCGTCTGAAAAAAAATGGAACATGTCACACACGTGGAAGTAGCAATTACAAACCATTTTGGGATTTGGGGAGGGGGTGGCATTTTCACCCAAAGTCTACAGATAAGAAAACTGAGGTTAGAGGGTGTCCTGGTGGGGACCGGAGAGGAGCTCAGTTCTCATTCCCCTAAGTCCCCAGTAACTCTGAGCAGCTTTTGGGTTTCTTAGCCAAGCAGTTTGCCTCACTTTCATGTTGTTGGGACTGAAGGTTTAAAATTAATTTTAAAATTAATTAATCCAGTCTGGGAAACTGGAGTCTCAGAAGCCCACCACCATGTGCAAGAGTAGAAGTCTCTTTCTGCTTCCTTATCCTTTCTTGGCTCTTAAGATTTTTTTAAATCACTGCTTATCATATGACTGTGCACAGACAGCTGTAAAGCCAACTATTTTAGGGGGGAAAGGGAGGAAGACAGATAAGACAATGATTCAGAAACAAGCAGGAAGATGGAGTCATGTGTCTGTCCCCTTGTGGGTGGGATGTGCAATGGATCTGCAGACGGAGACAGCGCCCGAGCGCCTGGAGGGCGAATGAGGCCCGTGGGGGTGTGTTCGCAAGCCCTGTCCTGAGACTCAGGGCTCAGCAGGAGTGCCCTTCACAAGGTCCACAGGTGCATGCCCTCATTGGAGCTGCGCCCCTGTCTTTGGGCTGGGGCCCCCCTCTGTGCCTGGGGCTGAGCTGGGGTGGGGGGGGGCAGGCTCTGAGGGGGAGGTCTGGGTGCCTGCCCTCAGGAATCACAAAAACAGAAATGCCCACTCGAAGAGATTGATCACATCAGTGGTAGAGTTAGAGGAAACTGGGTCCTGTTTCACCTATTGGTGGAAAAGTACACATTGGTGAGCCTTTTTTGGAAAAACAGTTTGACAGGAAGTGTATGTAAAACCCCAAACGCAGAGAAACAAGGTGTAATCAGGATAATGTGTATACTGCAGTCAGTTGCCTTTTGTTATCTATCCAGCACACGAGTACTGTTTGAGACCCAGAGGGGGCCTGTCTGTGGTGCCCGCACACCACAGCACCGCCCTGTGTCTTCTGTAATGGGATGGGGTTTTAGGCAGGCGGGCACAGTTTGGCCCTTTCCAAGTTTAAGTTGGTTAAGAACTCTTAGAATTGTTCTCTACTTTTTGTAGACAATCTGCTTTTCTTTTTGAGGGGGAAAGACGTCAGAACAGAGAAGAGCATGGCTTGACTGGTTTTTCAAACTATAGGTCAGGATATATCAACTGAGGTGACAGAAATCGATTAATTGGATCTCAAACAGCAATTTGAAATATGGAAATAGAATAGAATGGCATTAAAGTGATCAGAATGCATTGCGTGCCACCGTGGTACATACAGGGTGGGGCCAGAGTAGGTTTATAGTCGTGAGTCTGCAAAACATAGCTTATTCTTGTATCATTATATATTAATTATGTTATTTTCCATATTAACAACTGTAAACCTACTTTTGCCCCAGCCCGTGTTGCTTTACAGAGCTTCTGTTTCAGTTTTATTTATATGAGTATTATTTATGTGATCATCTTTATTCTGTCTGTGGGTTTCAGTAACAATAAAAATGTTTAAAAGCCATGGACTTAGCACAAGATTTCTGATTTACTGTGTTTTTAATGAGTGACCAGTGAAGTGAAGATAAGAAAGTCAAGAAGGTGTTGGGTGCTCTGCTCTCAGTGAGCTTCCCATTTGCCCACCCAGGTGATCCCTGAAAGGCAGGTGGTTACGATTGCCCAGAGGAAGGTTGTTACAGGCTTCGTGGAGGAGGTGGCTTTTGGAGAACGGGGAGGATGGACTGGTTGTGAGAAACCTGCCCGACTACTTCCAGGGAGCAAGTGCATCACGACACGGATGCAGAAGTGACCTGATGGACTGAAATAGCTTGTGTTCTCCAAGAGCTCCCCTGTCCTCACACCCCTGCAGTCAGTATCAGGTAGTGGGGCATCAGCATTGTTGGGTTGAACCACCAGAAATTTGAGGTTAGAAACCTCTGATGCATGGTAGATTCTTCTAACACTGGCTACATTGCAGTCTCAGCACGGGACAGTTTGGGACTTTTTGATCATGAATGTGAGGGCTTTTGGAAGATAATGTGTTTTTACCTCACCTGGCTGTATAATGCTAATACATGTATTTAAAAATCTGCACCTTTTCTCTTGATTCTCTCATCAAATTTATATGATAGTAAATACATGTCTTACCTCTTTTTAAAAGTATTTTATTTATTTATTTTTAGAGAGAGGAAGAGAGGGAGAGAAACATCACTGTGTGGTTGCCTGTTGTGCGCCCCCTACCGGGGACCTGATCCGCGACCGAGGCATGTGCCCTGACTGGGAATCGAGCAGGTGACCCTTTGGTTCACAGACTGATGCTCAATCCACTGAGCCACACCACATGTCTTACCTCTGAACTCGACATTTGAGGACAAGACACAAAAGTTAAATGATGAAGTGGAGGCAGATGAACAAGCATCTGGGTCCCTTGGTTTTTAGAACTGGGCTCGTTCTGACACATGTACATTTATGTTGTCTCCCAAACACACTTCGTCCGGGAGACCCAGGGTGTGCAGTCCAGAAGGTACTGATATCAATATTGTTGTACATTTAATGTGACTTATATATTTATACATTTAAGCTGTATTCAAAAGGCATCGAGTGAGTTAAAATTTTTTTCTACCTTTCTCTTTCCCTCCCTGTCCTTTTCTCTTTTTCTCTTAAGGATGTTCAGGTGGGGAGACGGTTTGTGGAACATTTTTTTCTCCAATTGAAAGAATATAAAAATAGCTATCAACACATTCATTACATTCTTGTGTGCAGATGAAAAAATATAAGAGCTTGGAACTTAAGGGATTTGATCAAAGTAAAAAATTACTTTGACAGAGGAAGAATGAGAAAACTGGTGTCCTGATTTCTAGTAAGATGCTCATGTGGCTACACCATTGGGTTGGACCATCCCAACCCAATGTCTGTTGGGATAACAGACACTGCCATTGTCTGTTATCATCCACCCATCTAGTTTGTTGGTCATAAGTTAATGCCAATACTGTGTACAGAAGTTTACTAAGGGAGACCAAGTTTTTTTTTTTTAAAGATTTTATTTATTTATCTTTAGAAGGGAAGGGAAGGAGAGAGGGAGAGAAACATCAATGTATGGTTGCCTCTCGTGGGTCCCCTGCTGGGAACTGGCCTGCAACCCAGGCATGTGCCCTGACTGGGATTCAAACCATGATCCTCTGGTTCGCAGGCCCACACTCAGTCCACTGAGCTATACCAGCCAGGGTGGAGACCAAGTTTTTAATTTATTGATTGATATTTAGAGAGAAATAGGAAGAGGAGGGAGAGAGAGGAAGAAGGAGGAGAGAGAGAGATCAACTTGTTCCATTAATTTATGCATCCATTGGTTGATTCTTATATTTGCCCTGACTGAGGATTGAACCCACAACCTTGGTGTATCAGAACGATGCTCTAACCAACTAAACTATCTATCCAGTCAGGGCTCTGATTTTTACTTTATGTTTTCATCTGTTCTTTAGCTGTTGTCTGAGGCTGGGGCAGTCAGTGTATCAGCCCATCCTTTGGGCTGACAAAAGCTGGGATAACCATTTGCCTGTCTCTCAAGGGTTGGTTTTTACTGTCAAAGGGATGGTATAACCAGGATAAGGAATTAATTAATTTTTTTTAAAGATTCCCCTTTTTACTCCTCTTACTTCCACAATTCTCTAGAGTATCAGGATGCATTTACTTTGTAATTCAGCCTACTGCAGTGGTAAGATCCTTCCTTTTAAGTTGGTGCAGGGTTTCCCAAAATGTGTTCTGCGGAATAAGAGAAGTTAATAGGTCATACACATAAAAAAAATGGCATAATCATGTAGATTTGGGACCCAGTGGAGTAAATAAAGCTAAGTAATTCTTGCAGGAGTTCTCAGAGCTTTAGTACGCTCATTCCCATCGGTCTTCAGGATGGCAGTTGAGTGAATAGTGTCCCCGGACATGTTTGATCGGCCACACTGTTTTGAGGACAGTACTTACATCTCTTGAACTCATTTGGGAAGTACCATCTGGGAATGTGGTCTCTATTACTTGAAGCAAATACTGTGTTTAGGGCTGTTGACCAAGGGAGATTAATATTGTGTACAGGAAAGAATTATTATTAATTTTTGTTAAATTTTCTATCATTAAGGCCAAACCTTTGTTTTTCTAAATCCTCACCTGAAAATATGTTCACTGATTTTAGAGACAGAGGAAGAGAGAGAGAAACATCAGTCGGTTGCCTCTTGTATGTTCCCCAACTAGGGATCGAATGTAGGCATGTGCCATGACAGGGAATTGAACCCACAACCTTTAGGTGTAGGGGATACTATTCCAACCCACTGAGCCACCGGGCTGGGGCTAAACCTTTTAAAAGTAGGATCCCCAGTGTTGTTTAAAGGTGTTTGACTCTAAAGAAGGGAGAGAAGCCAAGTTGGACAAATATTTTTATATGATAACAGGAGTGCAAATAGGGGCATCATTAGGAGGCTCTGTTTATTGTTTTCTAAATGATATTCTAGTGGCTCATCCTTGCTCTGTCTTCAGCCAGTGGCATTCATTAAGCAGCAGCAAAGCTAATGTTATGGCTCATATAGAATACGTGGGCTGAGGCCAGAGGCCCATGGTTCCTCCTCCTCCGAGAACCAGCTCAGGCTGAATATTATCCAGGTGCAATGTAACGCTTGCTCCTTCTCTTCAGAATCATTAGTTTACCTGGTTGTTACTACCAATCAACTTTATTGTGAAGCTATACTTTAATATTTCATTCCCCTGCGCTTATTAGAAAAGATTGTGGGAAAGGTCCTTGCAAAGATCCGAGTGTGATCACTGGGCTTGATTTGCAGGGAAAATAAAAAAAGCGTCAAGGAGGTAAAGACTGACCTCGGGTTTTCACACCCTTGAGAGCCCCTCTGAGCCTGGGGCCCAGTCAGGGTTCCTGGGCTCCTGGTGGCTGATAAACTGGTTTACACTGAAGTTTGTATATAACGACTTTTACAGGCTGGCATTTTACGAGAGTGATGTAGAGAAAGCAATCCTTCACCCAGAGGGTAACATCACTGCCTCTGGAATTTTTGGATGTCAGTGACAGGTTGAGATGAGTTTTTGAGTCATGAGGAATCTTTCAAACCTGGTGCCAGCCGATGACTGTGACCAGCCTATGACTGAAACCATGTCCTTTGTCAATGGCTAGGGTCTCCATGGAAACCTTCAACAGTGGGTCAGGTTGAAGGATCCACTCCCTTAAAGGATCCACTCCCTTATGCTGAGTGGACATAGTTCTAGATTCCTTCACATTTGAAAGGCTTGTTTGTCTCCCCACCCTCTGTGAGGCATTAGCGCTTTTCCACTTTAAAGGAAAAACAGTCCATAAATTACTGAGGAATGTTATGGCACTGTCCAAAGCGCTGATTGGAAGCCAAGGAAAAATAAAACTCCAGCTTCTTTATGGAAAGTCCAATGGAAAAGAGAGATTGCTTCCTGAAAAGAGGTGGGCCCTGCCCGAGAGAGTGGCAGCAGCCAGAGAGGAGACTTTAAGGCTGGCCGTGGCTGCTCCTCTTCTGGTGCCCTTGAGGAGGTGCTGAGAACTCTGGGCCCTGTCCCCATGCATGTGACAGCAAAGCGAAGCAGGCAGTTGAATGGTGTGTCTGCGAAGTGGATGAGAGAAGTGATTATTTTTGGTAGCAAGATTTTTGTGTCTGGTTTATGCCGGTGGTAAATCCAATATCTTAATTTATACTCGCCCCAGCAAGGCTAAGAATTCCTCATGTCTTCATATACCTGATGCCAATTAGGTGCTGTTTAAATGTTGAGGGAAAGGAAAAGGCGAGGTGGGGTTTTTCTGAGACTGGCCGACCAGGGACAAATCCTGGGGATTGCACTTCATCATAAATCACAAACAGAAAAGTCCAGAGCGTTGCATGTTGCAAAACAAAATAGGACCAACGTGAGAAAACACTTTGTAGACACGCATTAAGTGGCCTCCTTTCCAGAGCACGTTTCCTCAGACCTGGAAGCCCCATCTCACCGTAGCTCAAGCCCTCCGCTGTTCCCGGCTGGGGAGCTGATCTGTCTGCAGTGCATAAACGCAATGCTGTTTTTCAGTCTTTCATCTAATCTTTCACTCCGGAGCAATGAGGGTATTGTGACCAGTTTGGGGTAAATACAGTTGTTTTTCACTGTTATCATTTTAGAATTGGAGCGAATCTAAATCATAACAGTTGCATTTAATAAAATCTCCCGAGTATTGGCTAATTTTAAACCGGTCTGACGAGTTTTAAGGTTCATGTGGTTTGGGGAAACTCAGTGGTGCGTTTCCTGGTCTTGTAGCTCCCATTTTCCTCCTTCCTTGCTCCTTTTTGGCATGCTGGCCTACTGGGCCTGCTTATCTTGCACCATCTTGGGCTGGGAGGAGGGGTGGATGGGGAGGAGCTGAGCCAAAGGTCGGGTTCTCCGCTCCTTAACCAGTACTCTGGAATTCCCAGGCATCTTGGGAAGTTGGCCTTCAGTTCGCAGAGGGCCCAGGTGGGTGCCTGCCATCCACCAGGAAACCTCCTGCTGGCGGTATGGGGGGAGGGGAGGGAGCAGGCTGAGCAGTATCGAGGCATTTGCTTCTTTCCCTCAAAGTCTCTGCCTCTACTTCAGGCTCTGACGTGAGAAGCTTAAGCCCCTCCACGCTGATGTGCTGCCTCGGCTCTATAATCATGGTGGTGACGGTTTTTGTTTTCTTTTTGAGAGGTTATATACTACCAGAGCTGGGAGATCTTCTGGGCCATGGGAAGTTCAAGGAGCCCCAAGAGGTCTTCAGTGGAGGGGGCTCATTTCCAGAATCATTCCCAGCCTGAGGATTGACCGACCCCCTGCCCTGCCGTTGCTTCTCTGCTGCTTGTTCAGCTCTGTTGACATTCCATCGCTCACCTGTGCAGGTTCCCCCAGCAACCGGCTTTTTGATACTTGTTTGCCTATAAGGCAAGTATTACAGTGATTGAAGTGTTGCTCTGTGAAAGAGATAAAAAAATCCAACAAAACAACCGCAGTAAAACCGTTTAAATCTGTTTTGATAACGTTTTAACAAATTCTTAAAAGATCCAGAGCCTTTTCCTCACTAACACATGCAGTTCAGAATGACACCAATAAGGGGTGTATTTTTACACTAAGAGGGAAGACTAAGTTCAGGACTGGCGTGTGGAGAGAGAGAAGGATGTTTCTGTTTGAAATAACCGTTGACCTCCGCACCAAAGGGAGCCAGGAAGTGGCGCCAGCGGGTGCAGATACCAGGATCACATTTTGCATTCTCCGCCGGACACACACATAGTTAGTTCCCTTGTGCTGAAAGGTGGTGATGAAGAGGGCAGTGAAAAGCTCACCCCAGGCTCTAAGGAGGCCTGAGTAAAGGCAATACACGTCCACCCTTCTGCAAGGTCAGCTAGGTGTCAAGGATGATGGTATCTAGCATCTCTGTCCTTTTCTGTTCTCTTTCTAACTTCTGGATCATTTGTGCATTTCTTCAACAAGTCTTAGGGAGCCCCTGCCAGGTGCCAGACATCAAGCTGTGACCTGGGGATATAACAAGGAACGAGACGGCTCCATACCCTGGGGGGAGCAGATAAGCAAATGGATGATTCTTGAATAGTAAGTAAAGCCTGTGATGTACGTTACAGGAGCACTTAATAGGGGCCCTGGCCTAGAGGTGTGGAGTTGAGGGAGGCTTTTGGGAAAAGTGACATTCAGGCAGACACCTGAAAAAAGAAACTGAAAGTAGTTTAATGTGCCTGCACAGTGAAGTGGGGTGGCCAATGGGAGTGAGTCAGAGTCACGGGGAAGAGTAAGGTGTTTTTTTTGTCAGCTGATCCCTCCCTCCCTCCCTCCCTCCCTCCCTCCCTCCCTCCCTCCCTCCCTCCCTCCCTTCCTTCCTTCCTTCCTTCCTTCCTTCCTTCCTTCCTTCCTTCCCTTACCCACTCCCATCTTCCCTCTGTTCCTCTCTTCCCGCCTCCTTCCTTCCCCTTCTCCCTTCCCATCATCCTTAAGATGTAATTAATTTTGGAGTCCTGAGGGACCACCTCAGGTGCATAGCAATTTGTGAGTTAGGGCTCTATTCTGAGGGTAACAAGGAGAGCCAGTGAAAGATTGTTAAGGTGGAAATGGCCTGGTCAGATTTGGATTTTATCACTCTGGAGAATAGACTAGAGATAGACTTCAAAATTAGGGAACTGTTGTCCTTAGCAGGTTAGAGGTGCTGGGGGCTTGAAGTGGGAAGTTGGCAGGGCTGATGGTGATGGGAAGGGTGGAGCTGCTGGTGGTCGAATGTGGGGTGAGGATGGCTGTTATCTGAGGTCAGTGCTGGGTGTGTGGCTTGAGCGACAGGGTGCTGTTTACTGAGGAGGGCCGTTCAGAGGGACAGAGGGCTTTGACGGCTGCTTTGGATCTGCTCTGGGAATTCTTTTTCACCATAGAAAGGGCTGGTTAGCCCTGACTGGTGTGGCTCTGATGGTTGGGCATCATCCTGCAAAGTGAAAGGTGGCCAGTTCAATGTCCACTCAGGGCACATGCCTGGGTTTCAGGTTTGGTCCCCAGTCAGGGCACATACAAGAGGCAGCCCATGGATGTTTCTTTCACACATCAGTGTCTCTCTCCCTCTCTTCCTCCTTTCCCCTCTCTCTAAAAATAAATAAATAAATAAAATTGAAAAAGGTTTTATTTATTTTTAGACAGGGGGAAGGGTGGGAGAAAGACAGGGAGAGAAACATCAATGTACAGTTGCCCCTTGTGCACCCCCAACTGGGGACCTGGCCCGCAACCCAGGCATGTATCCTGACTGGGAATTGAACCAGTGACCCTTTGGATCACAGGCCGGCACGCAATCCACTGAGCCACACCAGCCAGGGCAAATAAATACAATCTTAAAAAAAAAAGAAAGAGGTGGGGCTGTTTAAGGTGGGGAACAATGAGAATAATTAAAGGTGGATTCTGTGATGAAGGCGTTGAGGGATAGTGGGAACTGGATGAGCACATCAGTAGCTTTTCTTGCCTTTTCCCTGCCCCTACAGTGTGAATACTAACCTGGTTTTCTATGAGTCTCAGAAACCTCTGAGGACCTAAGGGATCAAGCAGGTGGCTCACCCACTAATCCAGGGGGAGAGCTTTGTTGCTTTGCTGCAACCAGGCAGTTTCTACCTGCCTGATTTTCCTGCCTTCCTTACCTATTTCTTTGTGGTTTTCTTGGGTTGTATGTGTATGTGAGTACATCATACTGAAATTTCAGACTTTCTTTTTTAAACCTTGAATATTCTATTTATGTTCAAAGGTGCTCAGAACATATAATACACAGTTGGCTCCTGAACAACACAGGGGCCAGGGGCACCGGGTACAGCGTGTAATCCGTGTGTGGTAACAGTTGATTTCCTGGAACTTAACTGCTCATGACCTGTTGTTGACTAGAATCCTACCAATAGCAGAGTTGATTAGCACATTTTTGAGTGTTAAATCTATTCTACCATCTTCTTACAGTACAGTAGGCTACAGAAAAGAAACTGTTATTCAGAAAACCATTAGAAGGAGAAAATGCATTTACAGTACTGTGTGTACTTACTGGAAAAAGTGTTATAAGTGGACCCGCGCAGTCCAAACCTGTGTTGTTCCAGGGCCAGCTGTAGTGCCTTTGAATTATATAATGCGAATGTTCTTAAAATGTCTTTCTTTTAAGTTATAAAAAGAAACCAACAGTTAAGATTTTTAATTTTATTTTGACATTTGTCACTAGCGTGATGTATAGTTTTGGTAGCATTAGTGAGGGATCAGGTTTTAAACATTTATCCAATGTGGTTACATTCTTCAGATTGCAAATGTTTGTATTGACTATTATTAGATTAAAAAAATGGCACATGCTTGTTAAGGTGACCAGCTGCTTCTAAACTTTGTTCTAATTTTAAGGGCACAGAATAAACTTGGGTAAATCAGAGTGTTAGAACTAAAGGTGAGGAAATTTTATAGATTAGAAGTTAAAAGGCGACAAAGTCTATATTAACAGGACTTTGGAAGGAACTCTTCTTTCAGGCTTCTTTGAGGATAACTAGATTATTTACTGTTCAGAAATTTATCCTGGAATTTTCTGGAAACTTTCTTCATTTCTCTGAGTTTACGCTCAGCCTCAGCGGACTCGGGGGTTTCATGAATACAATATATTTTTTAAATCAGATGTCACTGGGAGAGGACGGCATTGGTGGGCATCTGTGTGAAACCTAATGGAAGGAAAACGAAAAAGGGACATATTTCCATTGTTTTCGTTCTGTTCTCTTTTCTGTTATCTCGTTATCCACAAGGTTCATCCTTGATAAGGCCTGGGCAAGTGGAAAGCTTCTCACTTGGAAGTTTAGTTGTTTTTTAATTGGTCACTCAAAAGAAAGGCTTACATTGATTTTGAAAGACAAAACATGCCATTGTTTTTTTCGCTAATGCCTAACTTCTACATAGCTGACTGGATATTGTTCAAATTTTCCAAAAGAAAAAAAAAGAGGAGAGAGAGAGAAACACCCTTATTTTGCATTAGAAGCCAGTCATGGAAAATTTCATTTTGAAAGGATAATTTTTTTATAACTACGCAAGCACTAAATGGCAGTGTGGCTGCAGTAGAAGCTGGTATCGGACTTCCACAGTCTTGCACGGTAAGCACCGGACCGCAGGCGCGCTTATTAGGTCCAAAAGCACAGCACAGTGTTGGAAACCTAGTTACGCCTTTCCACTGGAACTGAGACCTTTTTCACTAAGACCTACATAGGTACAGATTCCTACTTTGTCTTTATTCCACATTAATTCATACTTTTTTTTAAAAAAGGTTTTGTTTATTTATATTTAGGGTGAGGGGAAGGGAGGGAGAAAGAGAGGGAGAGAAACCTTAATGTGTGGTTTCCTCTCACAGGCTCCCAGCTGGGGACCTGGCCCACAACCCAGGCCTGTGCCCTGACTGGAATTGAACCAGTGACCCTTTGGTTCACAGGCCTGCACTCAATCCACGGAGCCACAACAGCCAGGGCTAATTCATCCATTTTTACAGTGTATCTACTATGGGAAAGGGTAGAGTTGCTATGGAAAATTCTGCCCTTAGCATTTGCAATCCAATCAGGAAAATAAAATGCACGTATATTAAGATCTAAGTCTTTTTGTAATAAGTGCCAAATATGTGATGCAGAAAGGAAGTGTTGTAGGTAGATCCAAGAAGGTCAAGCTCATGGGTATATGGACTGGAATAGTTGTGAAGTTGTCTTTGGAGAAGTGGAACTTGAGTGGTGGTTTGAAAGGTGTGGAATACTTACATGAGGAAGGGGTGTGGTGAGCTGGTGACAACCGAGAATGGGGAGTCTGGACCCTGTGGGCGAATGTTGGGCCCTGCTGCGGGTTTGTTGATCGACTTCTGTAGGCACTCTGACCTTCCTGCATCCGGGGTCCCTCCAGCTAAGACAGTGAGGACTGACTCAGCTCTGCTTTTCCAGGTCTGACCAGAGGATGATGCAACATGAAGCTCAAGTCCTGTTTGAGCAAAGGGCACAAGAAACCTGTTTTTCAAATCTAGGCTCTACCTGTTGCCCGTGCTTTTACTCCATGCAGGAAAGAGATTTAGCATCTCTCTGAGTTAATGGAGCATTTCAAGAGCAATTGCAATAACTGTTGAGAGAGGCAAAGAGAGAGACTCGGAGATGAACAGGTTTGTGTTGGGATAAAGGCTGATGGTATGCGAAAAGCTTGCATTTATAGACTCAGCGCTGGCCGTTCTGGAAACAATAAAAGTCACTAGACAAATCATGAAGGGGTGGTTTGGCACTGGGGCTATAAACCTCAAGAAGCCGACAACTTTTTTGAGTTTGAATAGTGAGTGCTAGCTGTCTCGGGAGGACTAGCAGCAAGATTTGTTTTTTCCAAGTTAGGAGATTCTGGTGCATCCAGTCTGACAGAGTGGGCTCTGTCCCTCTCTCCTATTGGGAGGTAGAATAGAGAAAGAAGATCCTGCTCCTAAGGTACCCAAGTAATCCACCCTGGCCCTTTAGGCTCAGAACTGCTCCTTTGATAGTTGTATGGTGCCCAGGCTGGGTAGTTTGCATACTGAGGACACAGAGAGCCAAACCGGGGAAGTAAGATAAAGGCAGGCTGCTAAGGCTTAGCCCATGTCTGCCATTAGAACAGAACTCACACATGGTCAGATATGTATTGTATGCACATACGTGCCCAAGGCGTCTTGCTGTTGGATGGCTGCAGAAAAACTGTTCAAAAATGTATATACTATAGAGACTTTCCAGCAGCCTTATACATTTCCACTTGTGAAAATAAATAAGAAGATAGGGTCGTCTCAAGATGCTTTTAATGAAAGCCAGACGAATACACATGACAATTAGTATCGTCTTAGATGCTCTGAAGTTCTCATTTGTTCTTCATCCAACGGTCATTTATTGACTGCCTGCCGTGGTCCGGGCGCTGTGTCAGAGATTTTAAAACTCTAGTAACTTAGGTATTACAGTCCATAAATGTCATTTAAAGACAGTGTTTTCTTTCTATATTCACTGCAGCCACTCTTCATTTGTCTCAGAATAGGAAGTAATTGTGCTTCAGTATCTAGGATAATGTAGTTATCCTATACTTTAGCAGGGTGCCTTTTAAATTGCCGTTTGGAAATTGGTTCTATTTATATTTATCTATAAGCCACATCATGAGGTTTTCAGAGTGAGTGCCCAGGTAGGTATTTATGCAGTGAAATAGAGGCTAATTGGATCTGTTTTGGTTTTAGTGTGTTTACCTGTGACTGATGGCCCATTTGAGCAGTTTCCTCTGTGTTGTTACAGGCCACCATGGATCTAGTTCTGTTGGTTATTCCTTCCTTGGCCTGTGGGTGAAACCAGGGCCACCGGAACCTAGGGTCATTTCTTGGTGACACACCTGCCATACCCACATGGGCGGACGGATGGGTAATGTCCCCAGGAATGCAAACACCGAGGGCCAGGACAGGAATGCGTGCCCTGGATTTAGAACAGCAGGATGTTGCCTCGTTCCCCCTAGACAAAAGCAGTCAGCAGTCACTACTCCTAGGACAGGACTCTCGGTGGCGCTCACTGATGCCTGCCACATCCTGTTCTGGGTTAGTAGTAACCTGTGGGCACATTTGTTCCCCTCCCAGCTACACCGCCCATCAGTGTGGGTCCAGGGGTCTTTCCCCACCCCAACTTTTCACCAGTGCTCTTTGTGGGCAGCAAACTTGATTTTTGTTTTAATTATGAAATTAATTAAAATTAGTGTTTGAATTATTAAAATATTGTTTATTGAAAGCATTGTAAATTGACTAATTGAACTTACTTCTTAAAGACAGATTTATTGAGGCATCATCGACATACAATAAACTATATGTATTTAAGATGGGCAGGTTTGATCTGTTTGGGTTTGATAACTTGATTTCTTATTCTTCTTTATTTTTCCTGAAAAAAAACATTCAGCGACCCCTGATCCTGCGTGCGGTTGCCTGTCAAACAGTGTGAGGCAGGGATTTTGAAACGACGTTTGTGTGATGATAAGTGGCCCTCCGCTGACTTTGCAGGGCGGTTTCTGCCGAGCACCCAGCAGGCACGCGGTCGGTCCCGGGCGGGGAGGCTGAGTGCGCATGCTCGTCACGTCTTCATTCCTGCGCTCGTTAAACAAGGAATAAGAAAAGGGAACAGCTTACATCTCTTATTGGTTTATTTTTTAACCAGGGATAGTTTTTTTACATTTATTTTTTTGTCCAGCTTTATCGATGTATAATTGTCAGATAAAAATGTATGTATTTATCGTGTACAACATGATGATTTGATTCATGTAAACATTGTGAAATGATTACCACAATTAAGTTAATGATCGTGTCTGTGGACTCACGTAGTTATTTTTTTTAAATCAAGGATCGTTTATAACAGCCTCAGCAATTTAGGGCATTTTATCCCCTTGACAAAGCCAGCAATTTTTACTTTCCTGAGTGAAGGGATTCTGGCTGGCCCGGGCTGGGTTGGAAGATGCGGGTAGGCAGGAAAGCTGACACGCGGTTGCTGCAGGATCTCCTTCTGTCTGGACCCCTCGCTGATTTTTTGTAAGGTCTGAACTAGTCCTGCGAGGGAAGTCAGGGCCAGGGCAGGCCAGCTGAATTTTAATTGGCTCTAATTAGCACCTCCATAAACTATAACATTTTTTCCCCCAGTCAGTCAGCCAAGTAGCATTAAGGAAAGGTGAGACATCTTTCTTTAGAATCATCCAAGAGGCAAAACTATTTTCAGGTTCAGTCTCTGCAAGTCCTGACTTTTTTCAGAAACAGGGAGAAAGTGAGATAAGGAAAGAAATACCTGGGCAGGGGGCCGGAGTGGGGCATGGCAAGGTGCTGAAGTGTTCCCTCTAAACCCGGCTGTGCTCTCAGCACAGCAGGAAGGAGATGCTCAGGTCTTGCTCTCAAGTGCAGTGGACTCTAGTTGGAAAGAATGAAAGATGGGATGTAATGAAGCGTTACTGTTTCATGGTAGCTGGGGAAGTGTCTCTCCGGAGCAGTATTTGTGGCCATTCCGGGAGGCATCTTCTTACCTTGAACATGTCATTAGAGCTGGAACTGCATACGGATGCCAAAAAAAAAAGTTTAATAAAACAAGCAGTTCACAGAGTCTTGAGTGCCCCTTCCCCTGTTAGCCGCACTGACCTGGGATCCAGTGTCTGCTTTTCCTAGTGGATGCCCCTGTTTTTCCATCCCTTGGCTAGACATATGTTTTCCACTGGTGGGCAGCTAAATTTGCTGGCAATTATCAATCACTTGTGGTGTTAGGGGGACAGAAATAATGTGGGGAGAAGCTATATCCACAAGGCCTTTTAGCCAGAAGTTTCCGTCGAAGACCCTAAACTATTGCTTCGTGTTGGGGGAAGTGGGGACCAGAGCTGGATGAAGCCGTGAAGTTCAGTGGGGCTATCCTCATCCCCCTCCTCTCTATTCAGCAATGAGATGGTCTTTTTCTATCTCATTGACACTTGTGGTCTGTAGTCAGCCATTTAGACCCCAGGGTGACTGGAAGCCAGTGGTTTCCCTTTCTCAGGGATTTGCCTTTTGAATCTGGGTCTCCTTGGTGAGCTGAAACACCTTGGATTCTGGTGAAGCAATCCCAGGGAGGTGAGGAACAGGCAGCAGGACTCCGAGGTGGCCCCCGAGGGTTGAGGCCTGCCTCTGTGTCTGCAGAGAAGCACCTTGGGCACATTCCAGGCTGACTTTCCAAAGGTCTGAGCTGGACCCACAGCAGGGAATATGTCCTACCTTGCACAACAGGGCGGACACACAGGGATAATGGAACACCAATTACCCTATCTGCGTGAGAAGCACACGATCCATCTTCTAACCTATTATTTAATTTTAAAATGTGTTGATTGGACCTGCTAAATTGATTTCACAACCCTAGGTTTTGGGTTATAGGTTTTGGGTTCAGAGTTTTGGGTTTCCTGGACCAGGGCACCTGGTCAGGGGGTTACTGGAGGCTGAACCTCAACTTATTTCTCTCACCAAGTGGGCACTCAGACTTGGTGAAGGAAGGGGTGCCTTTTATAACATGCATACCACCGATGGTCCCTGCTTGGCACCATTTGTGATTTATAAATAAGATTTCTGTGCCTGGTACTGTCCTGTCAGTAGGTACTGACTGTGCAGGTAGAAAGTGACAGGTGAGGAGAGGCTGTGCGCTTCATCCTGTCGGCCTGGCTCAAACATCCGTTCCCTGCGTTTTCCTCCCATTCACTGCGCTTGGTTGTCAAAGGATGAGGAAGGCCCTGAACTGAGACAAAGGAAAAAGGACCCATGTCACCTAAACACGCTCGGATAACCAAGATTTGTCCCAGGATAAGAGCTGAATGAATCTCTGTCCAAGTGGAAAAATTAGCAAAGAGCACTAAGCAAAAAATAAATGTAATACAAAATAAAAATAAGTAATAAACTCAACAAATGTTTGTTGAAGATGCCTCTGTACCTGAGACAGAATCATACACTGCATTGCTTAAATAGCTTCTTATAGTCACCATGAATTGTAATAATTTATTTTTTTTTAAAGATGAGATTTGCCCATCCGCATGAATGCCCTCATTTGAATTCTATGACTTTTCTTCACTTCTGGTTAGTCACCAAGCACTGAGCGTACATCTCCTGAAAGCAGAAGAGATTTAACTGCTGTTATTCAAATAATGACCATTGTGCCGGGGGGAGTGTCAGGAGCTAAAGTTAATAAGAAAATGGCCAGGTTTTCTCAGGTAAGAAAATGTTTTCTTTTTCCTGTGTGCTGTTGAAAATATCATGTAAAGCACAGTAGATTAATTGGCGTTTCTCTTGTGTCACCCGGAATTCCTTATTCAGCAAACATTTATTGAGTGTTCACTGTGTCCCCTGATGCTGACTGAGCGGGCACTAGGCATGAAGTAGGACAGGCCTTGGGCCTCAGGGGACGGCGTTGAGGGGAAGGCAAGGCTTACTAGTGTGCAAGCACTGGAAGGGGCCCTGAGACCCCCTTAATAGTGATCAGCATGGGTTCCAGTAACAATTAGGATTGTGTCTGCCTGTGATGAGAAACCTAAATTGACAGTGGCTGGAAGATACAAGATTTTATTTTCTCAAGGCTAAGAAGCCTTGATCAGGGCTGCTAGGGTGTTCCATGAAGCTGTCCGGGACCTAGGCTCCATCCAGCTTTCCAGTCCATCATCCTTGGAGCATGGCCTTTATCCACGTGGTTCAGTGTGGCTGCCAGAGCTCCGGATATCACATATTCATTCCTGGAGAAAGGGGAGAAGGGAGTACTTACTTCTTTTCCAGGAAGGCTTGGAACTATAGTCTTTATTCTAGACTGTCATGTGCACAGCTAAAATTTAGGAGGTTTATTACTAAGGAATAAGGGGAGAATAGATATTGAGGTAGGCAACTAGCAATCTTCCCCTAAGTATGGGGGTGCAATGGTGTGGGAAAACTTTGTGAAGGGGGTGGGACGTGACACAGGCTTCCATGGACTTGGTAGTATTGCGATGAGACTGGCTGGTACCGTGTACACTGTAGATGAGACCCTGCTGCTATGGCGGACGTGCCTGTGACGGAGCTGGTGAAGGTCAGCTGCCTGTCCATCGACAGAACCCTGACCACCCAGTAGCTTGAGGCAAATTACAAAATAGCATGCTTTGGTTATTACTGTTATTTTTACATTTATCTGGGGAGATTTTGCAGGTGTAATATAGGGAATCACACACAGGAGTTCTTGCAATGGGGCCTTAGTCCCTTGTTTTGTGTTTGTCATCCATAAAACACATGCCTTGCCCTGTAGATTGTGGCAAATAAAGGGGAAGAGAAGGCAAGCAGTAGCCCAGAGGGCCCTAGAGCATAGCCTTTCTCCTGCCTCATCATTCCCCTGCCCTGTTTCACCTAGATCCCCGAGTGGAAGTTGACAGTTTGATTTTCTCCCTTTCTTTCTCTTCCTCTAAGGGTTTTCAGAATGCAGAGCTAGCAGAAGCGCACGGGTTGTTCTGGGTCATGCTGCCAGCAAAATAAGGCTGTCTTCTACCACTACCTTTATTAAACATTGTTCTGTCGGTACTAGCTGACGCATCGGACAAGGGACTAGAGAAAGCTAAAGTACACATGTGGAAAGTAGGGGGAAGTTATTATAGGCATTGGATATGCTTATATAATAAATGGTATGGTATTTATTGTAAACCCCAAGAGAGTATAGTAAGGTGACTTGGCATGAAATAATATATAAATATAGCTTTAGAAAAAAGCAGCCAAGTAGAAAGTAGAATGGAAGCAAAGGCTCCCTTTACAGTAAGGATAAGTGAGAATAATTAAGGTGAACTGGATCCACCCGATACTATGTATTTTCAAGAACGCTACATGGGTCTGGGTAGTATTGTGCTGGTGCTGGAATAGACAGGTCAGTAGCACAGAGAGGAATCCGGACCTAGACATCGATACGTGCAGAAGTGTCATCTTGAGATGAAGGTGGCATTTTTGTGTCAGTAAGGAAATGATAGATTTTTCAAAAATAGTTTGGGACAACTGGGTCACCATCTGGGAAAACAAAAATTGGATCCATACCTCGTTTCTCATGCCAACATATATGCCAGATGGATCAAAACTTTCAATATTAAAAGGAGTAGAAGAAAACAGAGAAGTTTTAAGTCTTGTTTTAGCACAGTCTTCCTAGGTATAACACAAAACCTGAAAATCATAAGTAAAAAGACTGATATATTAAATTTCATAAAACTAAAAAAACCCAAGACCTCATGGAGCCTAGATCCCTGGCAGCTTCATGGTCCATCAGAAACTATGCCAAAACACACCAAAAATGAATTTAGATTCACAACGGAAACCAAAGGGCTAATACCCTTAACTTGTAGAGAGCTTCCATGAGTTAATAGAAGATCAATGATGCAGTAGAAAAATGGGGAAAGACAAGAACAGATTAATGATGGGAAAAAGAAATAAAATGACTCTTAAACATATAAAAAGATTCAACCTACAATAAGGTATTTTTTAAAACTATCGGAATGGTACATATAAAAGAGTTGTCATCAAGGGGAGAGAGAACCAGGCATTTATGCTTAGAGGGAGCCTGAATTGGAATGACTTCCATAGTGGGTATTTTGATAATCTTACTCCAAATGAAAACAAATGCGTGAACCCATCAACTCAGTAATTCCACTTCCAGAAATGTTGTCCTTCAGAAATGTGTGGGAAGAGGTACGAGAATATTCATTGCTGCGTCTCAACGTCTTCATTACTCCATGTTTCCTTTTGCTTGACTGTGAGATGGAAATGATGATTCTAGTTTCCTGACACTTGAAATGGCTGGTGTAAGAGTATCTGAGAAACCAGCCAAGCTGCCTGAAAGAAGAAAGGTCGTCTCTAAATGTAGGACATTATTCTAGTGTTTTAGGAAAACGAAGAGTCCTAATTATAAAGTCATTGTCCTGTGTGTAAAATGCGAGGGCCAAGTCAGCCCCCTTGTGCTGGGTTTTGGCCAGCTTCTCTACTCTGGTACCGAGCTGCAAGCACTTGGAAGGACTTTGGAGGCAGTGCATTGGGGGTGGCTGGTGGCCTTTTTTCACCCTGGGCCCCTAGAGGTGGAGCAGCTGGTTGATGCTCCCTGGACTACTCGGGGGGCATCCAGCCTGGCTTTCTGGCATACCTCAAGGGCAAAGATCCCTTAGGACCATCTTCTTGGGTCCCAGCAGGTGGGACCCCCTCAAATTTGACATTACGGTCACACCAACATTATGTGACTCAGATAATGATGAAACCTGTTACACAGCCCATCAGTGTAATTATAGGTGAGGAAATTGCTAAGGGAGGTCCCTGAGCAGTTTGGAGGCCAGAAGGAAATATTTTCAAGTAATTAATGGGTGGGCAGGTAGAAAAATTAATATTGAAAAAGCCCTAGAAGGGCTTTTTCTAGGGCTTTCTAGGGCAGGAAAGCCCTAGAAGAGGATTTCTGAACTACTACTATCTGTCTGGAAAACGGGGTATAGTAGAAGAAGGTACGTTGAGATTCATGGGTGTTCAAACTCTGGTTTTAAGCTTTTTTTTCTTTAAAATATCTTTTAAAAATACCATGTTGGACTTCCTCGTCATCCTCCCTCCAACCCCCTCACTGCCCTGAACCTCAAATAAGGCCTAAGAAAACAACCATTCTGGGAGTTTATAAACAGCGGAGGCTAGAATTCAGCAAAATGAAGAGAATTTAACTTGGATGAATGCATTATGCATAGAGCATTGACATTTGTTAATGGCAAATGCCTAAACCACCAAATGATTGTGTTGATGTTGTGGGTTTCTGAAAAGAGATGAAGCATTTAGAATCTCCCTGACTTACAAAACACTTCAGGTATTACATTGGTTAAGTCAAGAAAAAACGAAGTGTGGAGAACAGGATTTCAAATAAAGCTTCCTATCTCAGTTGGAAGACTATATTCTCATGACTTGTCATGATAATTTTATAAATTGCACCTATAGCTAAATGCGTCTTGGGCCTTGGGTCATATAAGGAGGTCTGCAGGAGCCACACTTAATTGGCTGAGCATCAGCAACATAAAAGGGACCTTTTGGAAGCTCATGTTTCAAAGCAGATAGCAGTGATGTGGCCAGAAAGTAAGAACCCAAGGAAAAATGAACAGAATGTTTCAGGCATAAATGAGCCATAAGAGTGCTGTTTAAAGCAAACCTCATCAAAGAAAAGCAGGGTTAAAGAAGCGTGGCAAGTTAGGGATCATTTGTTTGCTTTTCATTTTATACACAACCCTTACAGCACAGTGGGAATAGAATTTGACTTACACAGAATATCCAGATCACGAATTCCTTGTTGGAAGCAGGTAATATAAGTAAGATAAAGAATAGTGATGCCTCATTTAAGTGGGGAATAGATTTCAGGTGCTGAAAGGTACTGGTCTTTGGGTGACTAGAACATGACCGTGAATAAGGAGGTACTGTGCGAAAGTGCTTCAGAGGGAAGGGAACCGAAGGGCCAGAGGTCTGGCCCCACCCACTCCCGGGCCATTTTCCAGACTTTGGTTTCCTCATTGGTGGAATGAGGGTATTTGACAGTTTTACAATTGGAAAACGTAATCTGTGCCTTATTTTTTTTATATATTTACATATATATTATAATACTAAAAAGACTTAATAAGTATTCACTGTAAAGCGTTGTTGGGACAGTAAAAAGGTAGAACCGTGAAAAGCCATCCTTTTCTGCCGGACTCCCAGCCCTCTCCCTAGAGGCAACCACTAGCCTAGTTCCTTGTCTGTCCTTCTGGAATATTCTATAGGCATATTATGAACACGAGTACATCTTTTGAAACTGAGAAGGATAAATGGCATATACTTTCTTGCTTCTTGCCTTTTTTTCCTTAACACTTTTGGAAATTGTAACCATTGTCTCATAGTGATCTTCTCTCTTCTGAAAGACTCCACAGTATAGTAATTCGTGTTTGGTAACTAATTTAACTAATGTCTTGTCGATGCATAGTTTATTTTCATTGATCTTCTCTTCACTTCCCTACAGCTCTAAATTTCTCTGACTGTCACATCTTGGTTAAGAAGATGTCTGAGTAAGAAAAAAACTGGTTGTTATAAATCATATGTGCTGATCCTCTTGGGAGAAAAAAGCCCACCCGTTACCAGCCCTGTCTGCAGGCCTGTATGGGGGAAGGAGAGGGGAAAAGCAGGCCCGTGTCAGCAGGTGGGGGGGGGGGGCGGAGGGAGCACATTTCATCCACTGGGTCCGGTCTCTTGCTGTGTCAATTTCACCCTTGTGAGAACTGCGATTCCTGTGGGCTTCTGGGTCAAAGGTTAAATCAGATTTGATACAAAAATTCACTGCCTTTTAAAACAATAGTATATATGTTGGAAGTTTTTCTCATTTTAAAAATGTTAAAGAATAATTTTGGGTTGTAGAAGAACTTCAAAAGACAGGGTTGAGCACATGAGGTAGGGGCTGGAAGTAAGAGAGCTAATAGAATTAGGGAGGTTGAGGGTACAAAGTGAGTTTCCCTCTGTGACTAATGAATGACCAGGCAAGACTAATTCACTCTCCCCGTCGGGGAGGGGGGGGGACCATGGGGAGACAGTTGAGGACTACCAGCCTCCTGGAGCTGGGGAACAATTTTGAATAGCAGCCTGGGCCCAAGGCAAGTGAAGCACATTGCCTTCGGGTGTCGGCGAAGTAGAGAACCTGCAGATTCATTTGGGGAGGAATTTTATGTTTAATATTTACCCAAAAGCTTTTAAGTAGTCATCATGGGAAAAGCCTGAGCTTGGTTGGACTTTCTCCTCTATGGCAAGTATTCGTTTTCTTTAAAATCACTCACGTGGGGGGCATCGTGTTGTTGGGGCTGAGGATCTAAAGGCCACCACCAGGCCCAGGGAAGCCTCTGGAAAGTGAGAGCCGGGCCCATCGGCGGCTGGGCAGGGCAGCACTCCTCTCCATCCGGTGCAGGGAGGCAGGGGCCATTTTTGTGCCACCTCCCCTCCCCCCACCCCCTGCCCCATTTGATTTCCTTACAGAAACAGGCTAGGCACACCTGCTGCTGCTTTGCGTGTCTGCAGAGAGATTGTGGATTTTCTTTGTGACTCATGAGTATTATTTATGGCTACCGTGCTCGCAGAGACAGACAGAGTACGACAAGCCCAGAGAAGGTCTCTCTTTCCAGTCAGAGGTTTTTCTGGAACGTCCCCAGCATGTTGCTTTTCAGTGATCATTCAAAAATGAGAAATGAGAAAAACTCACTCTCTGGCTAATTCAGCTGCCTTCACCCTCCACCCATTCATTCCTGAAAGGCATTTGGTTCAAGTGTCCACTTGGTTGAGTCAAAAGCATTTTGGTGTCAGCACTGACATCCTGATAATTGTGCCTGGCTTCGCTTTGTGCGTGAGAAGACACTGTCTTTATCAGCCTCCTCTGCTCGCACCCCTTTCAGTGAGTCTAATTTCGGTTGGCTGGTATTTGAGGTCATTAGCTTAGTGGAACAGGGCTCTGTGCTAATGAGTACAGGTCACAGCTTTGCATGAGGGAAGTCTCAGTGGTGTCCTGGAGAGGACACCTGCAGGCCTCGCCGGCTGCTCTGCCAGCATTTCCATGAGGTGCCAGGAGGCCAGGTGAGAAGGGCAAAGGTGGCTTAACTCGGCCCATCTCTTCCTCTTTCTGGTGATTGTGGGGCAGTCAGTCTCCCTTAGGAAATTATGGTTTAAGTGTGACTGTAATTCAAGGGTAAGGGATTAATTAAAATAACACAAAAACTCTGCACTTGCCCTAGCTGGTATGGCTCAGTGGGTTGGGTGGGCCTTGTCCGACAAAGCAAAAACGTTGCCAGTTTGGGTCCCATTTTGGGCACTGCAGGCAACCGATGGATGTTTCTCTCCTTCTCTTTCTCCTTCCCTTCCCCTCTCTCTAAAAATAAATAAATAGAATCTTTAAAAAATAAAAATGAAATAAAAAGTCTGCACTTAGGGCAGAAGCTCCTTGGTGTGCATGGTTCATTTTTGCTCATGAATTCACCAAGAAGTTCATGAGTTTCCGGGATTCTGAGAGTCCACAAAGAGGAATTGAGACACAGGTCCCACCGTCTTTGTTTCCTAGGGCTGCCATAACAAGTACCACAGACGGTGGCTTACAACAGCAGAAATTCACTCTCTCACAGTCCTGGAAGCTGTCTGGAATCAAGACCAGACCATGCTCCTTGTGAACCAGCTGGGGGAATCCTTCCATGTCTCTTCCAGCTTCTGGTAGCCCCAGGCATTCTTGGCTTATGTTAGCAGAACTCCAGGCTCTGGCTCTGTCTTTACGTAGCTGTATTCTCTTCCTCTCTCTGTCTTCTCTTATTATAAAGACAAACAGCCATTGGACACCTCTGTCCAATGACCTCATCTTAACTTGGTTACCTGTGCAAAGACCCCGTTTCCAAACAAGTTCACATTTACAGGTGTCAGGGGTTAGGACTTCAACATATCTTTTTGGAGGACCCAGTTCAACTCATAATTTCACCCGTCTTCAAGAAGCTCCTAGCTTGTTTGGGGAAACTAATGGGAAAGGATGGTGAAATCAGTGTTAAAGAGGTCCAAGCACTGTCTGTAGGAGTCCAAGGGAGGACACACACACAAGTATACGTACACACACAGACACACAGAATCACACCCCAACTAATGCCAACCGCACCTCTATTATGTGCTGCAGAACTGATACGTTAATAAAAGCTATGTAGAGGGGTTTGTCTTGGCATGTAGCCTTGAAGGATGGGAGACGATGGGAGAAGTCGGCATTTCCATCTGAGTGTGAGCAAAGTTATGAGAGCACATTGGTCAGATGTAGGCAGAAAGATGCTTCTGGTAGAAATGTGAAGAGGGGATTGAAATCTGGAGACTACAGGCCAGTTGAGTGATTCTACTGGAGGTCAGGGCAGCTCAGGAGGGTCTGAATTTGGAAGTGGTGTTGGGGTGAGAAGTCACAGACAGACCATAGGGAGTGGGGCAGGGGTTGGGGGAGATGAGGGAAGGTGGCAGTGAATGGGGACAGGGGATGGTCAGAGGAAAGCTGACTTTTGGATTTTTGGTGGAGTTGACTGGGAGGATGGTGATGGCTTCAGACAGGATGGGGAGCTTGGGAGGAAAGCAAATTTGAAGATACATTTTTTTGCAAATAAGTTGAATTTGAGATAATTATGGCTCCAGGCATAGGTGCCCAACAAAAAGTTAGGAACTTGAGATTGGCAATTTGGAGGAGAGGTCAAGGTTGGAGGCAAGAATGCTAACCTGGTAGTTGAAATCACAGGAGTGGATGAAGTGACCTAGAGAGAGAAAGTGGACAGAGGCAGAAGAGAAGCAGGGCAAGGCCCAAACCTTAGGGAATGCCCAGGATATGGACAGGGGTAAAACATAGCTCAGGTAGGAAAGGAAAGGAGAGAGAGTTGGAAGGAGCCAGACAATACACCAGCAGGACTGCATCCTGCCTTGAGCTGGGGAGAGAAGAATGAAAAATAAGGGAACTGTCAGATACGACAGGTGATGTTCTGTCTGAGAGGCTGATAGCAAGAAAACTCTCACTGAGGTGATTGGGGCAGAATCCAAATTGCTGGAGGTTAAGATGAATGGGCGATGTGTAAGTAATACAGTCAGGGTAGGTCAGACTCTCACTCTTGAAGAGTTTGTCAGGAGAGAGAGAAGGAATGGTAACTGGCAGGAGCAGAGTAGAGAAGGAATTTTTAGTCAGTCAAAAGATCAGAAAATAGAGGAAGATTATTTAATGACCTGGTTTCTAGAAAAGATGGCAGACTGTGAGATCGGTAGCAGGGAGAGAGGGAGAAGCTTAACTGAGACTCAAGGGAATCTTGAGAATAATAATAAGGGAGCCATTGTGTGAGAGAAGTCTGAATCAGACAGACATGTTTAATTTGTTACAGTCATTCTTGCAGTGGGCCCAACATCTCTTCCTGAGAACTGGAGATTGACCAGTTGACCTGTGTGGACACAGAGTTTTGTGATTATTGGCCTCTGCTGTACCTCACTGACATGGGATGAAAGGTGCCACACCCCAGCACCAAGAGCTTCCCCATAGATTATCTGGCTTTTTCATTTTATTGTGTTTCCCAAACTAAGGAATAGGTCTAACATCCCAAATAGGCTTTCTGTAGACCCAAAACTAAAGACAAATAAATGTCTCATCAGGAAACAAAAGTGCTGTAGGAACCCGACCTAGAAATAACCATTTTCCTTCTATTACCATCCAGGGGAACAACTATGCTTTCTCCCTCATCCCTACCTCTGTCTAGATCTGGGTTTCTAGACTGTGGTCTGGACCTAGGGAATGGGACAGGAGAATAAGGAGGGGTCAGGAAGCCTCAACCCCTCGCTATGCTTATTGGGTTCCAAAGACAGAAGTCTGTCCAGCCTCATGCTAAGCACTAACAGATGCAGGGGCATTGGGTTTCCTGCTTTGATGGGACTTGCATGGAACTTGGAGACTGTGCTGCACAGGTTGGGGAGAGAGAGCTCCCCGGGAAACGCAGCTGTGCTAGTTTTATGATTCAGAAAGGAGAGGCAAGTTTGGCGATGGCTAGAGTGGTTGAGAAAAACTTTGTGTAAGACCAGAGTAGGATGTTGAATGATGAGTAGTTTGCCTAGATAGGTAAGAAATGCAATATTGCCCTGACCAGTGTGGCTCATTTGGTTGGGTATCATTCTGCAAAGCCTAAGGTCACAGGTAGGAATCCATGGTTGGGGTACATGCCTGGGTTTCAGGTTCGATCCTTGGTCAGGGTGCATGTGAGAGGCAACCAATTGATGTTTTCTTGCACATCAGTGTTTCTCTCCCTCTCTTTCTCCCTCCTTCCCTTCTCTCTAAAAATAACTATATAGAGTTCTGGTCAACATGTAGGCATAGGTGAACACAGCTTGCCTCTTTGTACAACCACAAAGCTAAATTACAAAATAACAGCACCCAGAATTGTCAGAAAATTGAACTGTGTGGAAGTCTGACCACCAAGGAATTAGAGAAGTCACATTCATCCAGATGGGTAGGAGGGGAGACGTGGAGATGCAGAGGCCTGAAGAGGTAGAATAGGTGGTCCCACACCCTTGTATGGTGGATAAAAATTGGGAAGAATTTCTCTGTAGCAAGGATTCCAGCCTCACACCAGAACACCCAGCCCAGGGTTCCAGTGCCAGGAAGATAAGTCCCCATAATTTCTGGCTGTAAAAACCAATGGTGGTAGGGGCAGTGGAAGAAACTGAAAAATTCTCAGGCATCTCCTCTTAAAGGGCCTGCAGTGGACTTAGGACTTACACAGACTCATTCCTTCTGGGCTCTAGCACCAGGGCAGCAGCTGGAAGGGCACCAGTGGCACTGGAGTGTCTAGCATCAGCATGAGTGCTGGAGGGGGGGAACTTCCTCCGGGATAAAACTCCAGAGTCCAGACAGTGGCCATTTTCCTCTTTCTGAGCCCTTTCCTACACAGAGCCACAGAGTGGCAACATCAAATCTGAGACTCTAGTTCACATGGGTACCCCACCCTGGTGATCACATAAGGCTCCACCCCATCCAACTTACAAGTGGGCTTTTCTCCAATAGGCCGCACTACTAAGGGAGTCAAAGCAGCTCTACCTAATACTTAGAAACAAACACAGGGAGGCTGCCAAACTGAGGGGATAAAGAAACATGGCCTAAATGAGAGAACAGAACAAAACTCCAGAAAAAGAGCTGAACAAGATGGAGATAAATTATCTATCAGATGCAGAGTTCAAAGCACTGGTTATTAGGATATTCTAGGAACTCACTGGGGACTTCAGTACATAAAAAAAGACCCAGGCAGAAATGCAGGTTACATTAAGAGAAATAAAGAAAATTTTACAAAGAACCAATAGTGGAGTGGATGAAGCCAAGAATCAAATCAATGATTTGGAACACAAGGGAGGAAAAAATACTTAATTCACAGGTTTCAACAATTGAATCTAAAAAACAAAATAAACAAGCAGAACAGAAACAGAATCATAGATATGGAGATCACTTGAAGGGTTATCATTTGGGAGGCAAAAAGGGAGAATGGAGAAAGGATGCAGGGATTAAGAAGTTCAAATTGGTGGGCACGGAATAGATAAGGGGATGTTAAGAACAGTATAGGAAATGGAGAAGCCAAAGAACTTATATGCACGACCCATGGATGTGAACTAAGTGGCAGAGGGGTTTGTTGGAGGGAGTGGGAGCGGGAGTACTGGATGGAGGGAGGTAAAGAGGGAAACATTGAAACAACTAGAAAAGCATAAAACACATTAAAAATAAAAATAGATAATAAAATCTCTTTAAAAAATGCAGTGTCATCTCAGGTTGATGACCAATATGCTAGGAAACGACATGGCACATGGCATGTCCAGTAGATAATGACAAGACTGGCCAGGCTGGACAGGATTGTATTTGGGAGTGAACTGTGATCAGGTGGGGTGAACCTGGTTTGTGCAGAGCTTCGAATACCAGGCTGAAGAGTGTGGACTTTTTCCTGAGAGTGCCTGGGAGCTACAGGAAGTTACAGGGAAAAGGTCACAGGAGGAAGTTGGTGTTGTGGAAAGAGAAATGTCTCTCCTTTCTGCTTCAGTTTGGCTGTGAAGCGCTAATGGCCTCATGCAGGATATGCTGGCTGTGTTCTCTGCCCATGTGGGACTCACCAGAAGATAGTCCTTCCTTCCTGTTTATCCTCAATCTGTCAGGAAACTTCCCCCAGCAGCTCCAGTTTATTTCTCTAAACCATGCAGAATGCAGGTTATTGTAGAGCTGAAGGGGAAAAACCTGTTCTTCAGATGTTCTCTTATCTTCTTTTCCCCCACACATTGGTCCCTTGCCCTAAGCCCCTAAGGAGCTTGATAAAATTCCTCTTTGCATTTTCCTGATTCCCACACTGATTTTAACGAAACCATCACCACCCACAGAAGGGAGCCCAGTCCCAGGCTGGAGGTTGAGAGACCGGCTTCATCCCAGTCTTTCTCGCCTTTCCTTCAGGGAAATGGCGTTTGTCTCAGATGAATATGCACCTCCATTTAACAAGATAACTGTCCGTCACAGAACTCCTTGACGAAATCCTAAAATAACAGTGATAGAACATGTGCCCCGCTTGTGGGATGCAAGTGCTGGTGGGGAGGAGGGTAGGGAGCAGAGAAAAGATACAAATTTTAATGTCAGCCTGACAAGAGTTTATTATACACATCAGTGCTTAAAATAATTACTTTTCTTAAATTATGAAAAAGGTGTTCTGGAGCCCCGCTAAACAGCAGCTGCACTGCCTTGCAGTCGATTTTGTCGGGGCCTCAGAAGAGACACCTTGTTTTTCCAGACTCATGTGGGGATCTTGGCAGCAGCCAGTGAACGCACCAATTCTCTCACCTTCGAATTTCAAATTTCTGTTGAGATGCTTTGTGTGCCTTTGCCGTCCTGCTGGCTTCTCCAGTTTCTCCACTTCATGTCCCCCAATCCCTCCACCCTGTTCTGTCTTCTCACAGCCTTTGGGAGAAAATCCACAGGGCCACGTGGTGGATGAAGGTGCCACCTGGCACCATGGTTTTCATTTTCTTTGAAAAACTCAGGCCCTTCTGAAATAAGCAGAAGGGATAGCAGGCAGCTGCCGAGGTGGTGGGGGTGTGTGAAGACCTGGGAACCTCGATGTCCATTTTCCCACCCACATGGAGTTTTCTCATAGGAAGCTGAGAGTGCCGATGGTTCCACTCAATGAAATTGGGCCCCTGTGTGGTCCCTCCTTCCAGCACCAGGCTTTTCGTTAGATTTCTGACTCATCGCAGAGTTTAAAGAAGCTTTAACACCCTGTGTGTGCAGGTGAGGACCAGAAGTGATTGTTCAGGACATTGTGGTCACATGACCAGCCATGTGACCACAGCCCCCCTCCTCCGTCACAGACCTCCTGTTCTCCCCCTGGGACCCGTAATCTCACTTCCTTTTTATTTGAGGCCTCCTTCCCCCCTTGGCTTCTGTACCTGCCAAAAAGGGCTGTGTTGGTATGGAGCTAAAGGCAAATCTTCATCTGATGGCGCTCCCATTCATGCATGGTGATATGGAGGATTATCCTCTGAGATTAAAGGTGGATTTTGCTCTAATGCTCAGGAAGATGCTTCCATATAAAATAAAAAGCTCTCATATAGCTGCCAAGTGATTGGTTTCTCATTTTGAAGCCCATGGTTTCCGGGGAGGGCCTGGGAGGTGGGGAGGGGATGCTCCCTCCTCCCCTGGCCTTGCCCTGTCCTCTGGCCACCAAACATTCTGCTGGGCTCTGGTCACGAGGGTTTTTTTTTTTTTAACTCCAGACAACTGTGGGGTGTCTGACACTATTATCCTTTCTGCCTGATGATGATGCTCTGATCCTCTTTTGGTCTTTGCCAAAATTTGGGTGAAAATCCATTTTCTTTTTCATTTAGCCAGGACAGATCAGGATGTTTGCTGTCAAAAACAAAACCAAGCCAGACTAGAGGGGAATTGGCAACCAGCTCCTCCAACCCCCAACAAAAGCAAAGAGGTTGGAGGTGCAAACAGAACAGGCCTCTGCTCTTTGCCCGGTGTGGACTGGTTGGCACCATGTAGGTAGCATCTCCAGCCCCTTTACTCACGCTGGCCCCGGCTACCTCACACCTTAGGTGGCTTCCGTGCGGGAGCCATCCTCACCTGGCTCTCCTCGACCCTCACCTGCCTCCACTCCCAGGATCCAAGAGGGAACCCAGCCTTCCCAAGAGGGTCTCATTTCTAAACTGAATGATCAGACCAGCTCAGCTTACCACCTCAATTTCTGACAAGCTTTTTTGGGGGGGGGGTGAATCATCACATATATATGAGGTCTGTCCAGAAAGAGTCCAGCCATTGTTAATATAATGAGAATGGTTTGCCCAATTTTGATGTCACCTGAAAGCCAAGGGAAATGGACTAGAATGTGCCTCTGTGAATAATGACGACTTCACTGTACTAGTCAGTGGGGGCAGTAGATGCCATTGCATGAGCATTGGTACTCTGCAGCCATCCCATTCAAAAGGAGTGAGTGATTAGAACAATGAATGTGTATCAGATTGTGTGTTGAGCTCGCACATCCCCCCTCGGAAACTATTCTGATGATTCAGAAGGCTGCAGCTGTGGGCAGCTGGTGATTGGCAACTTCATCATGGCAACGTGCCTGCTCATGTGTCATGTCTCGTGCAGAGTTTTTTTCTGAAACATCAAATCACCCAGGTGACTCAACCCCTCTACAACCCAGATTTGGTGCCCTATGAGTTCTGGCTTTTCCCCAAAGTAAAATCACCTTTGAGAGGGAAGAGATTTCAGACCATCAGTGAGACTCACGAAAATATGATGGGGCAGCTGATGGCAATTGGGAGAACTGGGTGAGGTCCCAAGGTGCCTACTTTGAAGGAGACTGAGGTATCATTGTCCTATGTACAATGTTTCTTGTATCTTCTTCAATAAATGTCTCTATTTTTCATAGTACATGGCTGGATACTTTATGGACAGATTTTGTATTTCTGCAAGTACTTAGAATTTGTCCCCAGGTTCTTTAATTGTGTGGGTATTGGATGTCTACAGTGAAAGGAATTGAGAACATTAAAATTCTCGAGCACTTCATTCCCATCCAGAGCGCGTGAAGAACGGCCTTTGGACGGCAGAGCTGAGTTTGCAGTGAGCTCCTGAGCGTGTGTCATCTCCCTGCAGACGTATTTGCAGTTTCCAGGCAGCTGCAGTGGGAGTGGACATCAGTCTGTGCTGGACGATTTTCCACAAACGCTCCACTGTGCGCCACATGCAAATGCAACGTTTGGCTGTGTGTTGGGCCGCCCCCACTCATGTTGTGGACAACCTTTTGGACAGGTGGTTAAAGTAGAATGTTGTGTGTGATTATTTTCTTCATAGGCTTACATTAAAAGTACCCAGGTTACTGATAGATGAATTTGGTGAAATCTTTTTCTATCAGAACCTCAAGTTGTATTTAGAATCTGATTTTAGTAAAATGAATGTGATCTGTCTGGATAGAAAACATAATTCTGCTGTTTGGGGGTGTGAGTGAAGAAAGGGGGCTGTTTGGAGGGAGTCCCCCTGCCCCTTCAGCAAGGGGCTGTGGCTCCCAGAGGGTGGGGGGATGCTGAGAAGGTCGAGTTCGCCCCACATCTCTGCTAATGGTATGGGGCTCAAGTAAACAGCAAGTTAATGGACTTCCCAGATATGTGCAATTCAGCAGCTGTTACAAACTACAGTGAACAGAGAAAAAAATATAAAGGAAAAGGAAGGAGAGGAAGAGAAGGGGAGGGAGGTCTGCAGCATAAGCAGGAAACAACAAGGATGAGGTGCAGTTTTTCAAGTCCAAGTTCTTGTATCTGGGCATGATGGCAAATGCATGTGTCTTGGGAACTCATCTGGAACAAGCCAATCTGAGGAAGCCCTGTAGGTGACCAAGGGCAGCCACGTGGGTGAGACTTGTTGTTCCTTAGAGGCTGGTTGTGTGTGTAGAGCCTAGCAGAACAGGCAGCATGTAGAGATGTATGTATGTGTGCTTACGCCTGTTTTGAGAGAGTTAACATCATGAAATTAAAAATTCACCATTATTATTAAGTTAAAATCTATGTATTTTCAAGGGAGTGGTAACAAATTACACCTTGTCAGCTGATTGCAAGACCCTTTATAAACTGGCCTCTGGTTTTATCTTTTTAGCTTCATCTATTTCTGTTTTTACTGGACACCCGACACCGCAAGAAAGTGGCATGGTTTGCTGTTCTTCAATCATATTTTTTTTTCCCTCTGATTGCAGGCCCTGCCTCACACCTCCCCACCCCTCTCACCCTCCTCCCAGCCTCACTGGCCTTAGCAGGCAGCAGAGGGGCTGCCCTCCAGCCCCAGGGATGCAGAGCCCCCTGTGGCCCTTTGCACAGACCTCTGTCTGGGCCCGTGCCCCGCTGTCTTCCCGTTATTTGATTCCTCTTTGTGTCTCTCCAGAGTTTCAGTGCTGGAATATAGGAACAGGACGGGCTTCTTTTTTCCTCTGTCAGCTCCAGTGTCTCAAATCGTCCCCCTAATACCATAAAAACTCAGAGGCTGGCGGAGTGAGGTGGCGAGTGAGTGATAATGTGTTACAAAGTGAACGAGCGGAGGAATGCCCAGAATGCCTTCCTCAGTGGTCCCCCGTGGAGCCCCTTGTTGGGATGGCTCTGCTGTCCTTATCTATCATGGGCCAAGGTGGCTTTAGCTGTAGTGACTGTTTCAAGTTGCCCTGAAGGAAGCCTGCCATGCTTTTTATGGGCGTAGAGGATTCCAGAAGCAGATTGTGTGTGTGGTGGACAGGTTTGGGCAGAGTGTTAAAGGTACAAAATTGATTCCTCGGAAGGCAGTGGTTGTTGCCAGCTGCCAAGGAAGGTATAAAGGGGGAAACCCTCTTAGGGCCCTGGAAAGCTCTTGTGCTGATGTCATTTCTGGTGGGAGTGAAGACACCAGTTTCCCACACTGATGAGGGCTGGATGCAGTGGTGGGTGGGGCTGTGCAGTTGAGTGGGTAGCACTGGATGATTCCCTGGTTCTCGGAGATGACCAGGCATAAACCGGGCTGTGCAGGGGGTGCTGCGGCTGGGCCTAGCCCATGGAAGGCATGGGTCACAAGATTAATGACTGCACTTAGCTAACTAGGCTGCTTGGGGCTGAGATGAAATGGTTTCCTGTGTTTTCCAAGTAGTGGAGGACTAATCTCTTAGACTCGGGGGCTGTGCTGAAAGGTGGGGATCCAGCTGTGAGCAGTACAGAGAGGTCCCCGCCCTCTAGGGGCTTGCAGGCTGATGGCACAGAGAGATGGCTATCAAACAATCTCCAGACAAATGGAACATCACAAAGGTGATGGGGACAACGAGGGAGAGAGAGATCCGTGGTGAGATTCTGCAGTAGAGGGTTTTGACCTGGTCTGGGAGGTCAGGGGAAGCCCCCTGGGGTCCGTTTGCTTGAGCTGAGATGTAAAGAAGGGAGAAGAGATCTGGAGCAGAGGGAACTGCAGGAAGAAGCCTCATACTGTCATTTTCTCATGTGATATATTTCTTCACAATATGTAAGTCTGTGCTTCTGTTTGCCGGAGGATAACTTAGGAAATGAAGTTGAACTTTGCTTAGCCTTGGACCTCGTAGGACCTTGAGGTCATCGCTCTCTCATAGGTGTGTGTTAGGAGTTGAATTGTGTTCACTGTAAAGATATGTTGAAGTCCTAACCCCAGCACCTCCGAGCATGACCTTATTTGGAATAGGGTCTTTGCAGATGTAATTAATTTATGATGTAGTCATGGGGGTGGGCTGCTATCTAATGGAATTGGGGTGCTTATAGAAAGGGGATATTTGGCCACAAAGACAGGCACAGGGGGAAGACGGCCATGAGAGGGCGGAGGCAGGGATCAATGCCACAAGACAGGGAACGCTGGGGCTGCCAGAAGCTGGAAGGGCAAAGAAGGGTCCTGTCTCAGAGGCTTTGGAGGGGACAGGGCCCGGACAGCACCTTGAGCTCAGACTTCTAGCCTCTGGAACTGCATGAGAATTGACTTCTGTTGTTGTAAGCCACCCAGTTCGTGGTTCTTTGTTATGGCCGCCCTAGGAAACTAAATCACGGATGGAGGGGAGAGAATGAAGGCTTGCATTGAAGATTAAAGCTAATATGTTTGTACTCTGAACAAGGCCTGGGACAAAATACATGCTCAGTGAACAATAACTAATATTATCTTACTGGGTGGAAAACAGGGATGGACTCCATTTTGTGTTTTGGGTTGTGCATTGTTATTTTCATTTTTGAGAAAACTGGAAGTACCCAAGGTTAAATTGGGTTGCCTTATATGAATATAACTCTGGTAGCTGTGCTTCTCCATGTTGAAAGAAGATGCCCCTCCCAGGCCACGGATGGTGAGATCTTCAGCCCTTCATCAGAGGACAGAGCTTTACAATGCTGGTGCTCTGGGAGGTGGGCCACAGAGATACACTAACAGGGAAATGACAGATGCCCTGATCCTTTTGGGGGCAGTTTTGACCTAGAGAGAGGAGAATGCAGAGCTTACCAGGGCAGTAAAGGCCTGATGTATACAAGAGACATTCCAGAAGGGAGAACACAGTGAAGGAAGTCAGTTTTTCCCACCTCGGACATTAACCCAGGCATGGCCCCCGATGAAAAGCATTGGTCCAGACTGCTCTCCATTCCTATTTAAATCTAGGTAGACAGAGGTCCTCCTTGGACATTGGTGGTTTAGAAAACATCCGGATTCTCAGAGACATTGACGGGTCTTGTCTCCTCCTCCCTTGGTATCTAACATTTAGGAATAGCCACCATGAATCACACACGAAGATGAGTAAACCTGCAGTGGGGAGTCTCCCCCTGAGGATGGGTGTAGGGATCAAGCTGCTGAGGAGGCTTTGATGTCAGGTGGCCTGGGGTCGTAGTCTCAGCTCTTGGACACAGGAATTGCCAGTTCTCACTGTCAGTTACCTCACCTGTAAGGTTGGGATGGTGATACCCGCCCCTACAGCAGTTCCCGTAGTGACGATCAGGTGTGAGTGAGGGTGTGAGTTGCCTCACTGGTTGTTGGATGTGTTTATCCTGAACTGTGGGCTTCATGCCTCCTGCCGGCTGCTCTTCAGTGTCTAGGTTGTTTTCTCCTGCTCTGTTTTTTTCTAGCGTTGTTGAGATACGATCAATGGAAATTGTATACGTTTATGTTGTACAGCATAATGATTTAGTATCCATATATTCCATTCATTATGAAATGATTACCACCATCAAGTTAATGAATACATCCATCACCTCACATAGTTACCTTTTTTATGGTGAAAACACTTACGATTGACCATCTTACCAAACATCAAGTATGTGACACTATGCTATTAACTGTGGCCACCATGCTGCTCCTTAGGTTGCCAGATTGTGTCCATTCTACAGCTGACAGTCTGTGCCCTTGGCCAGCTGCTGTCCACTCCGCCTACCCCTGACAGCCACCATTCTCTCTGTGTTGGGAGTCTGACGTTTTTAGACTTATTTATAAGCAGGATCACACAGCATTTGTCTTTCTGTGTCTTGATTTATTCAACTTATTCTAATGTCTGCCCTGGTTCATCATGTTGTCACAAATGGAAGAACTTCCTTCTATTTTATGGCCAAATAATATTCTATTGTCTATATAGCACATTTTCAAAATCCATCCATCTGTCGATGGACATTCAGGTTGCTTCCATATCTTGGCTGCCTAAAGCATCTACTTCTGTGCTTGGTCCCATAAGCACTTGTTTCATGACTATTGAATGAGACTCAGCCCATGTTCTGCAACAGTAGTATCCAAATTGTGACTTTTTTTAGTAGTAGGGATTCCCCTCCACTTTTCTTTTTCAAAATAAAGCACTAGGGGAACCCCAGCCCATGTAGTAAATTTTAGAGGAGCTTCTCTTACCCAGAGCAGGGCGAAGACCGCCTCTCGTTTTCTTCATCAGACACGAGTCCAGAAGGAGCCTTTGAAAACTTTATACTGAGAGCAGAGAGACTGAAAACTCTGTTGGAACTAGAAGGAATGTTTGCTTTTTGTTTTTATTTCTCAGGAAGTCAGTTCTTATTCTTAGGTGAAAATCTTATAATTTCGCCGTCCTTAGTAAAGGTGAAGCATGTGGGGCCTCAGCTTCTGTGTGATTATTTGTTGCTTCCTGATGAGTGTCGTGGTGTGTCCCCATCCTGAGGTAGAGTCCACAATGCTGTTTCCTTCCCTCCTGAAATGTATTGTGTAGCTGGTAAACAACTTGATTAGAAGCTCCTGGAGGGCAGAGGCACCACATTTGGAATCTCCAGAGTACCCCCATTTGAAGGAGCACCCCATTTGAAGAACAAACAAAGGCCCTCCATTTATGGAACTGATTCTTCTTTGGATTTGCATTTGTTGTCAAAAATAGAAAGCTCTGCTTGTTCCTGTAAAGATTCTTTCCTAGAACATTTATTTTGTTTTGTTTTTTAAGAGACAATAATTGGGCTTCTGTCATATTCTTTGGAAATTCTTCAACTATGCAGCCTGTTAACTCTCAACAAAACACTCATATTCTTTCATCCATATGCTCACAGAAGATAAAGCTAAAATAGCTTCATTTATAGTACAAGTATTAAAATGACAAATATGTCTCCAACTATCAAACGATTGGAATGGTGCAGTTGTAAATTCCACCAAGATTAGGGGGCATTATTACTGACAGCATTATTATTCTGTCCATCCACCCATCCTGTCTGTCCATCCATCCATCCATCCATCCATCCATCCATCCATCCATCCAACATTTATTGAGCATCTACTTGCTGCAGGTACGGAGACATATCTGCACAGAAAAGGGCCAAGGAAGTCATGGAAGGGAGCAGCACACAGTACTCGAGATTATTATCATTTTACATCCATTTAATTTCATTCATTCTCTTTAGGATTAAACATAGAAAATAAAAACCCTGTATGTGCTTTTCCTAGCAAATCCTGAAGTGACTTTTCTGTATAAAATATGACTTGGGGTCTTTAAGTTTCCTGCATCCTGCCATTCTGGTGTGATGACATAGCCTTTGCCCAAAGACCAACTTGACTCTCAACAGTGAACCTGTCGATTATTCTCCAGGCTGTTCAGCTGCCCTCTCTGAACGACGGGCATCCAACATGTCAGTCTTACAGATGCTTCGTGAGAATTTAATGCCTGGTATGGTGTCTGGCATGTGTGGGTACTCAGTAAGTGGCAGTCTCTTCCTCCTCCTCCCTCTAATTTGTCAAGATTACAAGCAAGATGACAACAGAGTTTTCAGAAACCTTGATAATACAAGGACAAGTGCAGATTTATAGTTGTGAGCACACAAAACAGAGTTTGTTCTTACATTACTTATTTATTGCATTCTTTTCCATATGAACCACTGTAAATCTAGCATTGCCCAGCCCTGTACAGTTCAGTGCCGTATTTTAAGATTCTCTTGCAAGTCCTATGCTCAGCATTAAGGGACAGTATAAAATGTGACTTAGGAAAACCAGGGGTCAGTGACCTTATCTACTAATGCAGCGATTCTCAACTTTTTTAAATCTCATGGCATACATAAACTACTCACTAAAATTCTGCAGCACACCAAAAAATATATTTTTTGCTGGTCTGAGAAAAAATAGGTATAATTTTGATTCATTTATACCAGACAGCTACCGAGTTGGCTGTTGTCTTTTTTTTTTAACTTGACAGTGTGAGGGAAAAGAGGTCAGTGCCCCAGACTAAATCAGCTATCGCACGTTTTAAGAATTCTTGCGTCACACCAGTGTGCCGTGGCCCACTGGCTGAAACTCGCTATACTAATGTATAGTGTATGGTCAAGTTATCACCCTTGACCTTTAGTCATTCTTGGCCCCTTCTTAGCTCTCATTCTACCATCTGTAGATGGGAGCATGGAAGGGTCCCCCTCACCCCCGGGACAGCTGTGTGGCACAGATGACACAGTGGAATGAAGTATTTTGAGGCTCCCGAATGCCCAGGACTATTGTCACTATCATCACTCTTTGGGCGCATCCAAATAAAATTTCAGTTCCTTGCTCAGTATTGTTTTGGGAGGCGTATCTTCTTACTCCACGTTTACTGCAAACTTGGTTTCTGGGTCTGTGGACCTGGGCTCTGTGTAACTCCAGGGACCTGAATTATTGTTGCACTCTGGGGACGTAGTTTTATGCGGGGAGAAGCAGCAGCCTTTATTTCACCTGCTTAAAATTCTGGTTGCAGAAAAATTTGGCTCAGACTTTCCAAAATAAACTCACCTTTGGGTTGAGTCCAGGAGTGGAAAATTTTAGCTGGAAACAATGTCTTGTCAGAAAACACAGGGGTGACGACGAACTGGGGTATATGTGCCCATCATGAAAGGGTTCCTGTAACCCCAACACACTGTCCCCAGCCCTCCCTGAGTATAAGTGACAGGCGCAGTGGAAAGAGGGAGGCAGGAAAAATCTTGGGAATTGTCTGTTATTTTCCACTGTCAGACCAACCTCAAGGCTTTGGCTTCTGGAGTGATGGGTGGGCTTGCTTTCATTTTGTGGGTTTGATAGCATTTCACCGTGTAATTATTCCTCTCAGCTGAATGTCCTTTGACTTGATGGTGGTATAGGTAGCATTACTGGACATAATTCCTATAATCCATGAATGTCAAAAGCAGGTACTTATTTTCAGAACAAATGCTGCTGATCTGATTAAGCCTCCTGTCTTGCCTTGGAGCCAAGGATAATGAGTTTGTCCGGTGCAGTGGCTGGTGGAGTCCAGGGGCTCTTTGAAGAGGCTTGTGAGGCTGGGTGCTGGGCTTCTATAACCATCAGATGCATCCAGTTAGATGTATGCTTTGGAGCTTGTGTCTGCCTCTCCGTCCTTCTTTACTCTGTTGCTCAGGTCATTTTAGCAGACAAAGGAATCTCTGGCCTTCTTTGAATTTTCCATTGTTTGAGGACTAAAAACCATTTTTACCAGGGATTTGACCCAAACACAAGCGTGTCCAGATGAAAGCGATGGGGGCCAAGGTGGCGGGTAGGAAGAGAACGAATGGAAGCTCCGGGGGAAAGGATTCTGAGTTGATGCTGGCGCAGAAATGCCACAGAGCTCGTGGGAGGGGCAGCTTGGACAGCTGCTGTCTTAGTTGGCAAGAGAAGGAGGCTATGAAGTGAAATATTACACAGAATAGCCGTAGACTCTCAATGGGAAACCTTTTCCCCCCTTCTTACAGAACACGTAAAGTCACAATAATGGTAATGAGAAAAGGAGGCTGTGAACGAGCCTGTTTTCCTTTGTTCTCATCTTCCCCTTCTTTTCCCTGGGTTCCCCATGCCCTTGTTCCAGGCCTCATCCCGTGGTTCTGCCAGGTCAGTGGGACGTGAAGCAGGACCTGTCACTGGTCTGGAAAGTCAGGCACCTGGAAACCTGGACTCAGTCCTTTCAGGAGTTGGACTGAAATCCAGAATGGTCTTTGCTCTTGTTTCTGCCTTGAATCAAGTTTGCAGGTGTCCCAGTCTCTACCTGTCTTGTCCCAGCCGTGTCTTCTCTCCTGTTCGTGCCGAGGTAGAATTGGGTGTCGGCTGCAGGACAGGTTGGCCCCGCCCCAGTGAATTAAATTCCAGCAGAAAGAAAATGGGAACCCCTGTCTTCCGTGAGAGAACCTGAGAACACTGCTGGTGATTCAGAGGTTGGAAATTTGATCGTCAATGGCAAGAAATACCCTTTATTTGAATTGGGTCTTTCGTTACCAGAGCGCTTTCCCATTTTGTGCTCCTGTGAGGAGGAAAATGGGCTGCAGGTGGTTCAGTGATTTGCTGAAGATCCCAAACCCACTAAGTGATGATAGACCTAAACCTGTTTTGCCTTTCACAGGTCAGTGGGGAATTGAATCGTTTTTTAACCTTTACTGGGGAACCAGCTCATCTCCCGCCCTGCTCCCAGGCTGGGGTCCCAGCCGACTGTAGACTTTTGTGACTTTTGGGCTACGTGTCCCTCACAGACCAACAGATACCACAGCTGAGCCTACTAGAGCTGGCCTCTGATGAGCGCAGTGGGACCGCCTCGTAGATTACAGGTCGCGATTTCACATGCGCATCTTCCTGGATCAGAGCGCATACCGACCCCGAACGTACCCGGCTGCACCTGGCACAGGCCTGTGCCCCGTGCCCACCTCTTAAACGTGGAGGCTGCTGCATTGCTTCTGTTCATCAAGACGAAGCCCTAGCCACGACTGGAATTGTTATCAGACATCTGAATCTGCTGGAGAGGCAGGCAGGGTGAGTGGATAATGACACCTTATATTCTTTTACAAAGCATTCTACTTCCTAGAACCATTTAAACATTGATTATCTCATTCTAACTTCAGAACAGCCTTTATTCTCTCCATTGGGCAGATGGGAGAAAATGGAGACAGAGAATTTGTCACTTGATCAAGGTCACAGGGCAAACTGATAGTTGTCTTTGGTTCTTGCTTATTCCCCTGTGCTGGGCCCTCATGGGGGGGGGGGCTTTCTCTGTCCCCTGCAGTTAAGGGTGTTTGTTCCCTTCCAGCATTTTCCTTGGGCCTCTGCTTTTGAAACTCTGCAGTGGGGAAGGGGGAATGTTTCTTCTGTGGCTCCTCACGTCTGTAGGAACAGTTCGTGATGAATATGAAATAAAATGGAAATAGCTCCTGCTTCCTTTCTGCACAGATGTCCCAAAGAGTCCGCCTGTGACGTGAGAGATGGGCAAGGAGGGGAGATGGCTCTCGCTGTCCCCTTCTTGGTTCCCCTGCAAAGCTGAGAAGTGGACCTGGGAATCCCAGGTGCAAAGCTCCAGTTAGTCAAGCCATGGTGTTCCTGCCATAAGCCCCGTCCCTGGCGCTGGTATAGATCCCAATTCTCTCCTCTTCCTATTCAACAAACATGTATGGGGCTCCCATTCTGTGACCGGCCATGTGCCAGGAATGCTGGGGATGCCGCAGGGAGCCTGTGCACTGTTCTTGCCCTGAGGGAGTTCCCAGCCTGGTACAAGTCTGTCCTTGTCATTCCTCTCGGCATGTCATAGCTTGATATCAAGGGCCATAAGATTCCCTTTTAAGTCTGTCTGGGAAGAGCGAGCCATTAACTTGAGCTGGGGCTCCAGGACCATCCAGTGCCACAGTGAGAAGCTGCGAGGTTGATTATAGCAGGAATGGCCTATGTGTCCACTGAGGCCTATTTCTTCTAATGCCTGGGCAAACAGCTAGACTGTACCTCTCGGCTCCCCTAATGGCCAGCTGAGGCTAAACTCTGGCCAGTGGAAGGCGGATGAAAGGGATAAAAGTGCCTCTTCTAGAGTAGTCCGTAAGAACATCATGGGCAGATGCCCATGCTCCTTCCCCTTCCATTGGTTCGAAGCAGCCAGTTGTCATGGATGGAAGGTGGAAGGGGGCCATGGGTGGAAGGTGGCAGAGGACCATGGGTGCTCTGGGTGGAAGGTGGAAGGTGGCAGAGGGGCCATGGGTGGAAGGCGGCAGAGGACCAGGGCCCTTCACTTCTCTGCTCAGAGGAGAGCCACGCCTGTGGGAATGGGAGCACACCATTTGGACTTGGATTGCAATGAGCCACTGCAATTTGGGGATTTACCTATTTCCCTAATATGCCCATTTCAGGGATAGAGACACTAGCTTGAGTCAGGAACAAGGATTCAGTCTGGACGAGACAAATGAGAGTACGGGACTTTTTGGGCTGTCTTTTCTGGACTAGTGCCTGGACCTGGAGCCACTTTTGGGTGTGAAAGCATAGGAGGTGAGGACTCCCAGTCCCCACCTCCTCGGGCCTGAGGCCTCTAAGGACGGCCAGAGCGTGGTGACGGGTGCTGGGCAGCAGCAGCACCTAGGCTGGAGCTAGTGCAGCAGCAGGCCCTCCCAGGCCAGGGTGGCGGCTGCTTCAACCAGACGGAGACCTGGATGCTGGGCTCTCAGCCTTCGTGGGCTGAGACTAGGAGGTCTGTGTGGTGTGAGATGGCCCAGCTCCAGCAGCTCCTGGTTCTTGCTCCATTCTCTGCACCAGCCAGTTATGTGACCTTGGAACAGGCCCTTCTCTGCCCCTCAGCGTGATTCTTTTCCTGCTCAGTGGGCTGGATGTGGGCTAGATGATTTCGGGCATTTCTGACTGTGAATTTTGACAACTTTAGTATAGACTACATCCCAGGAGTTTCTAGAGCTCCTGGTCCACCCAGCCCCACCCCAGATTCTAGGGTTGTGGCTCTGCCTTCGTATAGGTGCTATGGCACTTCGTCAAATAGCATTCCACCTTCCCTGTGACACTAAATCTGTAACTTAAGAAAAAATCTAAATGCTTTTAAAAGAAATAGAAACATCTTGTCCCAGCCCCCTGCTTCCGTGACCCTAGATACTAGGGTCTCCTGTTTCCCCCGGCCCATTTTTCTTACTTAATTTAATACTCACATATACAGCACTGCCTAAATGTCTGGCACTGGACTCAGAGCTCTCCGTGTATTAATTCCTATGATCCCCCTAACAACATGACGAGGCCGGTACTGTCATTATCCCCATATGACGAGTGTGAAAACTGAGGCCTAGAGAGGCTAAGGAACAAGAAGCTCCCCGTTAGTAAGTGGGCAGCCTGGAATTTGAACCCAGGGAGTCTGGCTTTAAAGTCCATGCCCTCGACCACTGTGATATGCAGCGGCTCGTAAGTCCATGCCTCCCCCAGAGCCTCTAACTTGCCCTCCGGGGGGTTTTGCCCTCCTGCTTCAGAATCACTGCCTTAGTTGGTCTGGTCTCAGCTGAACCTCTGTGACTTCATTTTTTAGTTCACTTGTCTTCTGTAAAATTTTCTGCATACTTTCCCCCTGATGAAGTCTGTCCATAGATTAATGACTCCATGATCAGGCCCCAGGCCAGGGCTCTCAGCTCTGAGACGTGGCAGGAGAAGGCTCTGGACATTGCGGCTCCGGTATGGCCCAGAGTGTACCTGGGGCCTGGGGAGCTGCTGTCACAGAGATTTACAGCTGTGACTAACTGCCATCTTGTTTTTGCCAGGATCGATTGGTGAAGCCTGACTGGGATGCCATTGTTCCCCACCCCTGTTCTCAGAGCTGAGCCTGCAGACCCTCCCCCCAAGGGATCGGGGTGTTTCACTGTCTGGCTGATAGGGGCCAGACTGAGCCAGGAGTGCTGGGGTAGAGCAGCCCTTGCCTTCTTTCTTCTCTGCTTGACATTGGGTGGAACAGTCCCACCGGGAAAGCCTGTTCCACCTCGCTGTCTGCTGCTCTCAGTGTTCAGCCATCCCTCCAGGTCACTGCTCTCTCCTGGTCCCTCCCTCTATTTTTCATACTTTAGAATGAAGGGAGTAGGGAGAACAGTTAAGAGCACAGGCTTTGCAGTCATACAGACCAGGGTTCAATGTGCAACTCTGCTACTAGAATGAGATAATCAATGTTTAAATGTAACCTTGGGAAGTAACCTTGGGAAAACTATCCGTCTTCTCCATGTCTTAGTTTCCTTATCTGCAAATTAGGCACACAAAGAGCGCCTGGCTCATGGAATTGTTGTGAGGACCAAAGTAATACAACAATGGCTGCAAGGCACTTAGCACAGTGCTGGGATTAACAGGCAAGAGGCCATGGACATCACGACCAAGAATGGGGTCTGGGGCCAGACTGCCTGGATGCAAATCATAGCTATGCTACTTACCACCTGTGTGACCTGGTGTACGCTACTTAACCTCTCTGTACCTCAATTTCTTCATCTGTGAAATGGGGTAATAAAGGTTCTTATTTCACAGGTTTGTGGTAAGGACTAAATGGATCCTTATTTGTAAGGCACTTAGAACAATGACTAATGCCTAGCAAAAGCTAAGTATTTGTTAAGTGAAACATGTAAGTACTTAATATGTGTTGGCCATTATTTTGATTTTATCGTTATTATTATTATATATATTTTAATTTTTAAAAAAGATTTTATTTATTTATCTTCAGAGGGGAAGGGAAGGAGAGAGGGGGAGAAACATTAATGTGTGGTTGCCTCTGGTACGTCCCCTGCTGGGAACTGGCCTGCAACCCAGGCATGTGCCCTGACTGGGAATTGAACTGTGATCGTGTGGTTCGCAGGCCTGCGCTCAATCCACTGAGCTACACCAGCCAGGGCTGATTTTCTCATTATTATTGATAACTTTATCATAACCCTCATAAAGAAGGCAGGACAAATACTGTTATTCACTCGGCAGGTGAAAGGTGAAGTGATGGGAGCAGATCCCCTGTGTAGCCCCCCACTGTCACTGGCCTGAACAATTACACCTGCTTCTCACTGGCCCCTGCGCCCCAGGTGCCCCTGTGAACCTCTGCCTACTGCCTGGCCCGTCCTCGGGACAGCTGAACCTGATCACCCCCTTCCCCTGTTCATGCCTCGATGGGACCCCATATTGTTGTTGGCCTCCAGGGAGGTCTCCCTCCAAGGCCAGACCTGGCTGCTCCCTCCTGACCTTTGTGGTCCTTTCATGATCGGTCACACCTCCAGGGTCTGGGCACGCTGGTCCTTTGGCCTGGAATGGCCCTTTGCTTTTTTTTCCACCCAGGGAAGCCCTGTGTGAAGCTTCAGCTCAAATGCCCCCGCTTACAGAATGGAGTCGGGCTGTCCCCTCTGGACTCTCATCCACGAGGCTCTGGAATTTCATTATGTGGTACAGGGTTATTTACGACACCATCTACCCCTCCAATATACTTCCCTTTCCTTGATGGGCAGGCACCGTGGGTCATTTGTCTTTGTATTCACCCCACACGCCTAGCTGTCAGGGCCCCGAGGTACATCTGGCACGTAGTAAATGCTGGAAGGTTTTGAATGGAGGGATAATGATGAGAACTACGAGCTGTCGAGTAGTGTCTCCATGATTGCTCTCAAAGCTCGCGCACCTTTGCACATGGCTAGTCCTGGGTTGTGCTGCCTTTCAGTACCCTCTTCAGTAAGCCCGCTCATCTCCTGGGCCTCACTTTCTCTACCTGCAAATGCCCTGCAGTCACCTTCCTCCCGATGATCTTGTAAAGGTGAAGTACATGCTTATTGAAGAATGTGTTTGGAATGGTGCGCTACACATACAGATGGCGTCATTGTTTTGCACATCTTGCCCTTGGACTCCACAGCTGATTACCTTGCCAGATGGGAGCAGTCACAGGAGAGCACAAGCCTAGGGGGACTGGTAAAGGGTATTCGTCTGTGCTCTCCATAGTTGTGCAACGCCTGGAAATGGAGAGCCGTAGAGACGCATTACGTCTTGTGTCACTGCTGGGCTCTGTGTCCCCCTCCTGTGGTACTGACCAGGAGGCCAGGCCCACGAGGAGCGGAGCTGTGCATGCGCAGGTGGCCCCTGCTGTAAGGAAACTCAGTATATGAACGTCCAAACCAAGACGCTGGGGGTGGGGGGAGGGAGGGTCATTAATACAGTCAAACATGGTTCTTTGTTTCATGAAAGGAGCCATGGGCATTTCTTCATATATGTTTGTAGGTTGAAAAATTAAAACCTGCATAATAAAGAGTTTGGCAAGGAAACAGGAAGACAGAAAAACCCTAAAGCTGTGATATTAGTGGCTATTGTTAGTAAATGAGAAATGAATATAAAATACCTGTGAAAGTGAGTCTCTCTGGAAATGGATCTGGATTTGCGGACATTCTCTTTATAGGCGTCCGTTTCAGAAGTAGGTCTGTGGTTAGAACAGAGGGACCCCCATGCAGGACTTTTATTCTGTAAAGCATGGGTTTGCAAACTTTTTGCATTTCTTGAAACAATAAAATACCTGCTCTTTCTCTACCTCTCCCTGCAAAAGGGGAGGTACCAACCTAGAGTTACCCTCCTTTAATTTTACTAAGAATTTAAAAAATACATTTACTATCGTAGTTATTTCACAAACAAACAGAGAATTTTAATTCAGTGATTGGACGAGCATTTGTTGAGAGCCAGCGTGCCCAGAACACTGTGCTAAGCGGGGGCTGTTCACTGGCAGACACAGCAGGCACGGCCTGTGCTCTCATGAGACTGAGAGTTGGGTGGGGCTTCGACACAAAACAAACCATCCAATAAGTGCGTGTTGTAAGAAGGGCCCTGAAGAAAAACAAGGGGCTGAGATCAAGGTGAGGAGAAGTTGCTTGCCTTTCTGTGGCAAGGTCTTGGTATGGAAGAGACAATTAGACTGAGACACAGGGGAGAGAAGGAGCTGACATGGAAAGGGAGACAAGTGCTGTGGGCAGTGGCAACTGCATGTGCAAAGGCCCTGTAGTTGGAAAGGACTGGGTGTGCTCAAGAGAGAAAAGAAAAACTAGGACAGGTTTATCTCAGTGTAAAGGATGGCTCTTTAAATACATTCAGCTCTGTGCAAAACACAGCAATGTCTGTCTTTTTGCCTCCCTCCCTCCCTCCCTGCATCATCTCGCTGTGGCCTAGTAAAAGGTTTTCTTGGCCCAGCACAGCTAAGCCTGATAAAGAGGTCATATCCTTTCCACGTGAAGAGTGCAGATCATGTGGGGAGAGAGCATGGGGAGGGGTCAAGGTTAAACTTAGCAGATGTGTTCACTGACTCAGGGGATGGGCCTTGAGCCTGTCCTGGAATCTTGGTGTTTGTGGAGTTTAATTTCTGTGTCTCTCAGAACCAAGGGAGACTCAAGGCATTGGCCACTGGCCTGAGAGTGTTAATAACTGTCATGTGTGTGAGTAAGCAGGCAGCCAGCCCCGCAGCCGGGGTGTCTGGGCTGAGGGGACAACCGCAGGGTGGCTTACCTCTTGGCCTCAGGGTTTCCAGCGTTTGCAGGTTCCTCCCCAGGCTCTGTTGGTTTCCCCGAAGCGGGCTGGAAATGTTCCCAGGCAGAGGATGAGACTGGCTTTTCCTCAGGCAAACGACTCAGAGCCTTGAGTTGAATGAATAACTCCTCGCTTACTGAACAAATAGTTCTTAGTGCTGACTACGTGTAGATGCCCCTGGTCTGCACTTTGTCATCTTTTGCCATGAACTGTCCCCAGGGTATTGTTTTTGTCACCTCTGTCAGGCACAAGCTCCTGCTGGGGGAAGTTTCTCAGTCTGTTTTGACCCACTCAGTACCCAGGGCCTATTGACCAACCCGCTCCCATAGGTGGTAGTGAATCTTAAATGATGTCACTGGCTTCGGATCCTTAGGGAAATCAGTTAAAGACAGTTGGTTTTTCTCGCTGACCAGTTTTGGCTCTTACCTCTCAGAGGCAATATTTTCCTTCCTGCTTTCATTCTCATTGTCCCGGAGCTCCTGCCATCTCTTGGCTTCCTCTGGAGTTTTCTGTGGGTGTCAGTCTACTGTCTGCATAAAAACAGGCTACTGTATTTGAAGGAGTCCAGTCTCTTTTAGAAACAAAGTCTCCGTGGTGAAGGAATGAAGAAGGGGTGAGTGGAGAGGGGCGGACAGTGTATGGGTGAATTCTTACTTGCACCAGCTGGGGCCTCACTGCCCTCCTGCAGAGCAGGGAGCTGGATCTTGGGAAGTCGACCACCTTGCCCAGGGGCACTCAGCTGCTCTAGGAGACCCAGGGCTGGGGCCTGGGTCTGTGGGACTCCGGAGCCTATGTGGACAGCACACCATAGTGCCTCGTTTCCTGGGCTGAGTGAGGTGCTCTCCCTGGTTCTAGGTACACATGCCTTGTGGTGGACATGGATCTTTTTCCCAGTGTGGGCCAGGCCATCTCGTTTCTCCTCTTGGCTGCTAGTTCCCCGTTCCTTCCTTCCTGCCATTTTTTCTCAGCACATAAACTGCCTTTCTTTGGCGACTCAGTTATTTCTTCTTGCTCCTGTTTTTTGCAGCAGGATGGGGTCTAATGGTTTGGGACAGGTTGGGCCGTGTTAGTTGATGGCAAACTGAAGTCCATAAAGGCTAGCTTTATTGTGAGTCCTCCCCTTCTGCACCTTACTCTATGGGCCTCTCACCTCCAAACACCACTGAGCCCCTCCCTCCTGGGTAGAGGCCCAAAGTCTGCCCTCCCAGTGCTGCGCCGTACATTCTCAGCCAAGCCCTGGCTGTCGGGATCCTGTTTTAGTTTTTAACCTAGAAGTGCCTTTTGAAGCCTGAAAACTCTTTCCCTCCCTTCTTTGTACATGTCTCTCATTCACCTTCAGTTGTTACACAAGGGCCCACGCAGAACTAGAATCCTTGGAAAGACTTCTTTCTTCAGCTTTCAAAGGTCAAGGCTAATGCCTTGGTGATAGTCTGGCTGCCCCAACCTGTTCAAGGTCATTGAGTGATGGATGGAGCTCCCACTCTGACTGCCTCTGAGCACAGGCTGGACCCACAGGAGGGTGATGTAACTGCTGTCAGGAAGGAGGAGCTGAATCCTCGCATTTGCCACCCAGAGTGCAAATGCTTCTTGGCTTCCAGGTTGTTTGTGTCTGTGTCTCATCGAAGAGGAAGAAGATGTGGGCCCTGTGAGTTAAGGAGCAGTATTTGGATACCAGTCACTTTGGACTCTATCAGTTGGTCCCCTATCAACCTATTCATCATCCACCTTTTCTGTCCATCTACACATGGGCACATGTGTGCAAACACAGATTCATGCATATTTTGGAGCGTTTTGCTCACATAAGGAAACCTACTCCCTGTTTATGTGTTGGGCTCTCCCTAAAGCATAGCTCGTGCTTTGTGCATATCTACATGTCCCTTGGAGCATGACATGTCTCTTCTGACTGAGTTCTTTAATGCAGGGGTCCCCAACCTTTTTGTCACCAGGGACCAGTTTTGTGGAAGACAATCAGGCAGGGGGTGCTGGTTTCGGGATGATTGAAGCACATTCATTCAGGCTCACCTCCTGCTGTATGGCCTGGTTCCTGACAGGCCTGGACTGGTACTGGTCCATCGCCTGGAAATTGGGGACCCCTGCTTTAATGTATCTTGAATTCAGGAAAAGGATCCCAAGGCTTCTTTCCTAACAGCTTGTGTTTTTAATGAGGATGATAACATGCAGCCCACGGACATAGTCTGCGGCCGGCATTCACACTCTTGCTTTTGCCCCTGTGATGGGGACTCCCGAGGGCAAAGAGGCAGCTTGAGGGGCCCAGTGTCTACTCCTGGCCTGGCTACATCCACCAGCGGGTCATTGTCACAGGTTCGCGGTCTGTGTGACTGACCTTTGTGTCCTGCCCCAGGTTGTGTCTCTGGTGGACATTAAAGGAAAGCCTTCTTTTGTGACCAGAGACAGGTCCCCTGCAGAGGTTAATGGCTGGTTGGCAGTTCCCTTTCAGGGTAACATTCGTTGTTTTGATCAATTTCTCAAGATTCTCAGACTTGTAGACCAAGATGATGGCTGTATGGGATTCCCAACCTCATCACCATTGGCTAATCAATGCTTTGCTTTGGGGGCTGTCCTGGGCCTGGTAGGATGCTTAGCAGCGTCTTTGGCCTCTAGCCACTGATCCCAACAGCATCTCCTCCCCACTATTGACAACTAAAAAGGTCTCCAGTGTTACCAAATGCCCCAAGTCAAGAACCACTGGGGTGGAACATGAGAGAGGCTCCAGCCTTTGGGCAGAGTGAACAGTTCCCAAGTGCTTGCCATTAATTTATAAAGCCAGGGTGCCAGTTATCCAGTTACGAGGAGATTGGGTGCTATGTCAACTGGGATTCCAGGGTCAGTTCTCCATCCTGTTCTAGGTCTGGAGGCAGGCTCTGTAGGAAGCCCATCTCTAATGCCAGAACCAGAGGTAGGAAGATGGGTTCAGTGGTTCCATGGTTTAATCTGGGCTTCTGAGGAGCAGTAGTTCTTAGGGCTGTTAATTGTTGGTCCATAAGGAAAGGGTTCTATGGTTAAATGAGTTTGGAAACTATCGAGTTAAAAGTCATATAGGTTTCTTTATTTCAGAGCTTATCAGAGGCTTTAATATGCTGATGTGCCCAAATGTATTAAACTCGTGGAGCCTCTCTGAGTCTGTACTGCACTAAAGTTTGGGAAAATGGTTATTAGCAGCAGGTGGAGAAGGCCTGTGGCATCCATCTTCACCATGGCATACTCTCACCCGTGGGCAGGGCTGGGCTGGGCACTGTCATTGTGTGTTGGGACCTCCCTCCTCCTTGGTCTCTCTTCTCTCCCCCTAACCCCCTCCGGTCTCTGGAGGGTTGTCTCCCTCCAGGCTGGGACAACCTTCTCAGCTTCTGTTTTTGTTTTTGTTTTTTTTTGAGATTATACTAATGTGTTTAATTTGATTGAGAGGTTTTCTAAGTGATTGGCTTTGCTTAAATTTGCGCCGATTCATTATTGTGTTGATCTGCAAGTTTTACTGACAGAGGGCAAACTGTATGTCTGATTTGAAAGTGTGCTTCTTAAGGAGGATGTCAGTGGAGACCTGAGTGCTGACATCCCTTTAGCTGACTTCTCCACGGTGACCTGTGGACCATGGAAAGGACTGTTTGGGCATCGGCTGGTCTTCATTTCGCCCCTCATTCCCATTCCTGGGAAAGCAGTGGTGGGCAGGGGGCACATGGGAAACGTGTACTGAGTGGAAGGATGGATGAACTGATGTTGGGTCGCATTTAAAAGACAGGATGGTCTTGTTTAACAAGTATTTCAGGGTGTGGTACACCTGAAACACATGTGCATGATACATAGTATGTAGCTGTTAAACACGCATAGCATGTGGCTATGGCTTGGAAGAAATTTTTTCTCCCTTCTTCACAGTCTAGATCCAGCAAAACCCTGACTCCCCAGAAAACAATGAAGACACTCAGATTGCCTGTCCTGAGTTCATGCAGGGCTTGCTTGCTGGAGTCCCTTCCCAGAGATCACCATCCAAGGCAGCGGAGTCCAAACTCACAGAAAGAGCATTCCTTGGCTGCCTCTTGTCTCTGATGGAGCTTTGGGCTGCCTGCCAGAAGGAGCAAGTGAAAGAGGGGGGCTGGAGGGATAGGAGAAGTGTAGGAAGGAGCTCTGGGTGAAGGAGACACACACCTACAGCTGGGAGCCGCCACTTTCCCACCCCTCTGGAGTTGAGATAAAGCGAAGTGGACACACTGTCATTTCGACCTATTGGTTGGTAAGAGAACTAACTACCTGGAGGCTGGAGGCGCTGGCATTCCTCCTAGGGATCTGAGGAGATCCCAAACACCCCCCAGGAACAGTTGGGAACACTGGCACAGAGAAACACCGGGGACCCTCTTGTATGAATGAATGAGAGCTTATGACTCTGAGAGGTACAATATGAGGTACAAGATACTGAGATGACAAAATTCATGTCTGAGAGAGAAACTTGTGACCTTTGAGTGAATGGATTCTTAGGTATATCTCTGCCCACTAAATGCCAATAATTCCTGCTCAACAAAAGCCAGTAGTTCTTTTTACCCATACTCAATTTTAAATGTCCCCCTAAGAGAGCATAAAGTTCGGTGAGACCCAAGCTTTATGTATTGATTCATGTATCATTCATTCATTCCTCTAATAAGTACAGGTGATAGTTAAGGGCCTTTTTGCCTGTCTCCTGCAAGCCAGCACCATGCTTGGTGCTCAACATTGTTATAGCAGTTTGTTCTCAGAAAAATCCTCAGCTAGGTGGTATTGGAAGAGCAGGTTTCTGCCTGCTCTGCATTTTAGAAATGAGGAAGCTGAGAGTATGTAACTTACCCAAGATTAGCTGGCTAGTTAAGAGGTAGGACAGGGATTCGGGCCCATTTTTACAGTTCCACGTTGGCTGGGGGGAAGCGAGACACATCCGCAAGCAAAGTTAAATAGCAACAGAAGTTACATAATCCAGGCCAGTAATGCAGTGGATGTCCCAGGGCAGTGTATGAGGCATTGCTTGGTGGTATAGAAAAACTAGATGTCATTGGCCGATCGGAGGGTCCGGGTCTCAGGGGGCTGGGTCATCAGGCCCATTTGGTGGAGGGCAGGGGCGGTGGTCAGGAAGCAGCAGGGCTGCTCAGGTTTGCTTTGTTAAGAAACGCAGAGGGGATGCAAGCATCTCTAGTTTTTATGAACCAGTAATTCTCAAACTTTTGGTTCTCAAGACCAAACTTTAATTTATTTAAATATAAATATTTCAAAATTATTGAAGACTGCAGAAGGTGTTTCTGTGGGCCATATCTATGAATATTTACCATATTAAAATGAAAACCGATGCATTTTAAAATTAATTAATGAAAAGTAAACCAATTACACATTAGCATAAGAGCATATTTTTGTGGAATGTGATTCCATTTTCCAAAACAAAGATCTTAGAAGCATGGCATTGTTTTATAGTGTTGCAAATCTCTTTAATGTCTGCTTTAATAGAAGTCAGCTGGATTCTTCTGTGTGCTTCTGCATCCAATCTGTCGCCCTATCACACGTCATGTAGCCTTTGGAAACTTCACGGGACACTCCTGAGAGTATGAGAATGAAAGAGGCCCAAAAAATGTGTTTGTGTTATTATGAAACTAACTTTGATCTTGCAGACCAACTTGAAGTGTCTCAGGGACCCCCTGGGGTCCCTGGACCACACTTTGGGAACCACTGCTGTGACCCAAGAGAACTTAAACGTAGGCAGAGGACGGTGCTGAACTTGGGATGATGGCCTTGGTGGGTCTCCCTTGGGAATCGGGAGGAGGAAGGAAAGCAGCTAAGACACCACCTTTCACTTCCTGGAGGGATCCTGGAGTCCGAGTGGACAAACCGGGTGTGGTTCCGTGGTGGTGACAAAGGTGGCCGGTTCCATATTGAGCTGTAATCTCCCCTTGTGTGTGTAACAAAAGCACCTCATGACTCTCTTCAGGACCCAGGAATGCATTGTTGTCCGCTAGAAGATAAGCAGCCAGCATCGATTCTCCATTGCCTGCGGGTAGGAAACAAGTGGAGGGTGAGAGGCCACTTCTGCCCTCTCGGGGCCTTCAGTCCGCGTGGTTTACACATGTGCTTCTCCAACCCCGGAGATTCTTGGAAGAAACGCTGTGAATCCTCCCTGTTAAAATATGCAATGAGGGAAGAGAGGCCCCTGTGAGCCCAGAATCCAGTTCACATGTGTTTCCAAGGTGGTAATTAGAGGGCGCCTGTAGGCCCCAGGAATCTTCCAGGGCCTGAGGTTTTTAAGTGTTAATTTTCAACACAGATGTGCTTCTGGGCTTCTGGGCTCCAGGTGAAATGTGTGCTGCTTGTTGCTGTTTATTGGGGGAGGTGCTGTCCTTTTCCCTAATTGGTTCACTCTGTCGATGGTCACGATGCACCACCGTTCGCCCTGCCCACTCTGGAGTTTCTGCTACTTGGGCAACTCACTGGTTTTGAATTTAACATTCCAACAAATGTTCTTTTAATTTCTTCACACTCAGATGACATGGCCTGTTCTTAGCAGGAGATCCTGCTTTTAGTCTTGTTTTCAAGCAGCTTAAACAGTTTAGAATTTCCAATTAGCACTGCCTGGCTTCTGATTCTGGACAGGGTGCTAGGGTCTTTACTACAGAGTTTTGATTCTCAGGATATGTGTTGCTTCGACAAAATGTTGCTGGTTTCAGGAATCAGATGTGTCCTGGAAACCTGTGGCTTCTGACATGATTGCCTTGTGCTTCCAGTCCTGCTGCTTACCCAGGTGACATCGAGGGCCTAGTAGTAGTGAGGCTGTAGGTAGTGACAGGGGATTGGAACCAGATTCCAGTGCTGACTTTGCTCCTTGTTAGCTGGGTGGCCTTGGCCCTGCCACGTCACCTTTTTGAGCCTCACTTTCCTCGTGGGAAACAAAAATAAGTATGTATGTGAAGGCTTAGCATGGTCAAGCTCTGTTCAGTTTAAGATCTAGCCTTAGGCTCTGACCAGTGTGGCTTTGTTGGTTGGGCATCATCTCGCAAAGTGAAAGGCTGCCAGTTTGATTCCCGGTGAGGGTACATGCCTAGGTTGCAGGTTCAGTCCCCAGTCGGGGTGCCTATAAGAGGTAACCCATCAATGTTTCTCTTCCTCCTTCCCTTCCCCACTTTCAAATAAAAAATAATAAAATGTTTTTAAAAAGAAAAAGATTCTGGCTGAGTGTCCTCATTAGTGGACTTGCCACTCACTGAGCACATTTCCCAGGTGACGATGTACACCTGGATGTGTGTGTGGTAGTGCTGTCCCTCATCTGCCCGAGAGGAAACGCACTGTGTATAACCAGCGCAGCTGATCTTTATGAGAACAGTGGTGTAGTCTTCTTCTGAGAAGACAATTATGTGAATACTAAGAATGGTGCACTTACCCGTTTAGGCCATAGTTATTTGTTCAGGGTGAGCCAAGTGCAAGGCGATAAGGGGGACACAATAAAACCCTTTGAAAGTCCTTTCACAAGAATGCAATGTGTAATCAAGACAGAAAACCAGCACTGGCAGAATGTGCTATATGTCCGCCGAGTGCAGAATAGTACCTGTGAACGTGTCTCCCTGACTCGAGAGATCGGCAGGATGCAGTCCTGTGGCTGCCCAGGGGAAGGGGGGCTCGATGTCTGCCTCAGAGGATGAGGGGATTCGGGCAGGGAGGGCATTCCCAGTGGCTTAGAGGACTCGATCGAGCTTTTGTGTGGCATCTGTCATCCTGCTCGGGTGTGCTGGCAGTCATTGGAGCCCTGATGACACTGGTTCCTCGCCACTGCAGTGGCCTTTGCCTCTTGGCTCCACATTTGGGGCACATATTTTCACTGTGCCAGACTCTGGAGAGCCAAGAAGGACACCACCCAGGCTGAAGCCCTCACCTGGTGACAGCTGGGCTGCGGGCGGTGGTCTTGTGTAGACTCTACGCCTCACTCTGGGTTTAGCTGCATTTTTTAAAGTGGGACTTCAGTTCTTTCTGGAAGCTTTTTGTAGCCCATCAAGGGAGTAAGATAACAGGTGAGAAACTTATTTTATATAAATTAAAGGAACCATCGGTTTTGACTTCAAAGGGCAAAGAATCATGGTTAGGTCAAGGAGAAATCTCTCCCTAATGCTTTTAGAGGAAATGTTAAAAAATAAGACCCTCATTGCCTGCCTGCTACCTAGATGGCTAGAAACTTTGCTGGGGTCTGGTCTAGCAAACCAAAGAGGAACATAACAACAAGAGCAATACCAGTTGTGGTTCACCATCCCTTCCCCCAGCAGCGCCCCTCCCCCGACACTCCCACGCCCAGCACCGTCCTCACCCGATCCCCTAGCGCAGGTAGCTTCCTCTGACGGAGGCGGCGGATGCACTGCTGGGTGTCCTTTCATATTACGGTTGTAATGCCCACATGGCATTTTAGTCTCAGCCTCTTAGTCACTGACTTCTAGAATGTCTGAGCTGGAAGGAATCTTAATTTTAAGCCCTTTGTTTTATGAATGAGGAACTGAAAACCCAGGTTGTCTGACTCAAGTTCAAGTCTCTCTTCACCAGTTCATGGCTTTCTTTTCAGTGCCTGAAAAAAATAATAACAATGATCACTTATAGAGGCCCCAAACTGCGTGCTTTTCATGCATCATGTCATTTATTTCTTGTAACAACCGTATGAGGGAGGTACTACTATGGTCTCCCCTTTCAGGTTAGAGAGGTTGAGTAATGTAGTTAGAGTGGGACATGAGTAGGTGAGGGCACGGAGGTCTGAACTCAGAGGCAGTGACTGCACAGCACTTGTTCTTCATCGTCAGGCTGTGCCACACCGTGTTTCCCGAGCTAGGCTTCCTCTCTGCTCTCATTTCCTCCCCCGCTTTCACCCTTTTCTCCTTTCCCCTCTCCCACTAGGGACCTCACTCTTCTACTACGGTACAAAGGCCACCAAGGACACCATGATGACTCAGAAGCCTGGGCTCCTTCCCTTGGAGCCCTTTCAGTGGTTCAGATTTCTTCTCCTGAGGACATAAAAGGGGCGGTACCTCATCCCCGGTACCAGGAATCCTTGGCTAGTTAATTCAGGCAGTAAGGGCAGCGGAGGGCATAATGGAGTTCCTTCTTACACTGGCTTATGGAAGACTGAACAAGAGAGGATAGAGAAAAAGTAGCTGGAAGACTCCATGAAACCGACCCCCGACTCAAGCATATGTGCTCTTAGGAGGGGTCGGGTGCGTTATCTTTGTTGTCAAAGAGTGTGTCCCCCACTCGGTTGTGGTAGCAAGGAAGCAGAGGGCTCCTGTTTGCAGCTTCCACCAATCACCTCTGCATCTCTCCTTTGCATTCTCTTCTCACTTTTCCTTCTTCCCTTCCTGGAACAGTGGCCTGAAGGATATTACTCAGACCCTGTGAGGCTGTGATCGCTGACCCTTGGCTTATGTGAGGTCTTACACAGCACTGAACAGATCTGCATGTCAGAAATGCAGCTGTTTTTGAATCTGTAGTAGAGATTCTGAGCCAGAGGCGTCAGCCTCCATGGAGGCTCATTTTCCAAGTTTGAGCAGAGAATATTTCCAGGGACGCTGGTGGTCATATTGATAAGCATGCACGCTGACTCTGATGTTGGCTGGAGCCGGGGTTGCGGGGGTGCTCTGGTCACCTTTCATAGAGGAAGGACCGGTACCTTCATCTTGCCCCAAGGGGAGCAGACTTGGCAATGGCTTAAGAACCCACCAAATCGGAGGCAGGGTTCTAGACCCATGTGAAGTCCTATGAGAGAAACAGATGACTATGGAGCAGATCTCAGGGTCATGGGCATAATTTGCATTCTTTAGAAGGATACAGGATTAGAATTTTATAATTCAGTAACACTGACAAGTATGGATGCTTTTGAGTACCTTCGTTAACCTTGGGTTAGAAAAGAGGAAGAAAAGTGAAAACCCCACGTCAGAAGAGCAGCACTGAGCTTCCAGTCCTGTTGCCGGGGACACGAAGGACTGAAGAGCCGTTGGGGGCTTCATAGAGCACAACATTTGTAACTGTCAAGAGCTTTCATCACTCACCAGTTTGTTTTCTCTCAAGGAATGGTTTCCATTAGAAAAGAGAAATTAACTGTGTGTGTCTGCCCCGCAGATCATGGCAGACAGAGAGCTACTATTTGTTAAACGTTTTAAAAATAAGTCCTACGTGCATGGAACAGGAACATGACATTCCCCAGATTTACCTAAAAGAGAACCAAGTCCCACTGGTCCGAAACAACACACAGAGGCTGTTAATGAACCTGTTGAGGTGAAGGAAGTAGGAATGTGGGAAACAGTGGAAGTTTGGGTGCTTTCAAACGGGGGAGAGTTCGCAGGCAGCGGGCAGCTGCTGGGGACAGTACGGGGACTGCTAAGAAGGTGGTGCCCGTTGATGACTGCGATTAGTTAGCATTTGCCTTTGCTTTTAGAGAGGTAGATGATGGTTGTTCCAGCTACTGTCAGGCGAGTAAGGGATGTTGTTTTCCTCTGGTTTAAGGATGGAGATAATGTCCTGGCCAGTGTGGCTCAGTTGTTTGACATCATACCATACCTGAAGAGTTGCTGTTTTGATTCCTGGTGAGGGCACAAATCTAGGTTGTGGGGTCAGTCCCCAGTCCAGGCATGCATGGGAGTGCACCAGTCAGTGTTTCTCCCTTGCATTGACGTTTCTCTTTCTCCCTTCCTCTCTCTCTAAAAGCAATGAAAAACTGAGCTTGGGTGAGACTGCTGCAGAGTTCGCCTTCCTTTCACAGCTCAGCCTCTTGGGCCCGGAGTGTTCACTTAGGGCAGCCCCCTTCCCTGTGGTTTCCTGGTCAGTATTTTAGGACCATCAGTCTTATGGCTTATGTGGGGCTGCTATGTCAGTGGGTGGCCTGGGAGAGATGCTCGAAGGGATGGGGTGGTGGAGTGTTACTAGAGTAATAAACACCTATGTGGAGACGTTATGAGTCCCTTTCCTGGAGGGTTGTTTTCTAAAAATTGTGGTAGGAACGCTTAACATGAGACCTATACTCTTAACCAGTGTCTAAGTGTACAATACAGTATTGCTAACTACAGACACAAAATATTGCATAGCAGATCCCTAGAACTTACTCAACTTGCGTAATTGAAACTCTGTGCCCATTGAACAGCGACTTCCCCCAGCCCCTGGCAGCCACCATCCTACTTTCTGTTTCTACAACTTTGACTATCTTAGAGACCTCATGTAAGTGACACCGTACAGAATATGTTGTTCTGTGACTGGCTTATTTCACAGACTTTCCTTCCTTTTTAAGGTCAAATACTTCCCACTGCATGTGTGAACCACATTTTCTTCATCTATTCATCTGTTGATGGACATTTAGGTTGCTTCCATAGCTTAGCTATTGGAAACAGTGATAATTTTCTTCCTTACATCTTGCATTCATTTCATGGGTGAAAGAAGCAGACTCAGAGACATTACATGCCTTGGTCATGACTGTGGAGTGAGTGAGTGAGGTCCCTAAGCCTAAAGACCGGAGGTCTTCTGAGCTCCTGGCTTTTCCACTGCAGCACGTGTCATCCGTGAGGCTAATGACACACTGGGGACGATCTTCCCTCCACATCAGGCCTGTTCTGCCCTCCACCACAGTCCCTGAAATTTCACCTTTGGAAAGTCTTTCTCGTACCTTAAACATTTTTATGACTAGGCTAAAATACTGATGTTTCTAGAGAAAGACCACAGCATCTTACAAGTCATTTTAACATCCTTGTAAATGAAATTTATAAGAGCTTTAACTGCAACAGACCATCATCAGAGGAAGGAGAGAATGTAGGGGCCCTGGCCCTCCCAAGGTAGACAGAGGGCCCCACGTGGGGGTGAAGAACAGACGTGTCTTAGGGATCAAGCTTTTCCCATGGTTGAGCCCTGAATACCATTATAAATACATTTCACCCAGACTCATGTGTTAAAATCTTTGGGTGTTTTGAGGGTCTTTGCTGGTATCAACTCAAAAGACAACTTTATGCTTCAGAGTAGCTGTCATTCACCCCAATACAAGGTGTTGTTGCCTGGGAATGTTGAGTGTTGGAAGTGAGCAGATATTTGTAGAAGAGCTGGTTTTATGGAACAGCTGGGGGGTCAGGCAAGCTGGAGGGAAGATGAGTGCCCCTGTCTGTACACTCCATCTTTCTGGGGGTGGCAGGCTTTTTGGCCTGGGTCTCCAGCACAGGTCACGATGATTCCTGGCCTGCAGTGTTGTGGTGGACGGTGTGGCACATGGACACCCTGCAAGCCTGAAGCATCCATTCCCCCATCCCACTGGAAGTGGAGACAGCTGACTGTTCACAGATACAGCAGGTCCTCTCTGCCCCAGGCTATTGCCCAAGGTCCTGCCCCTCCCTGGAACTAGCCTGCATGGAATGACTGACTTATGGGGAGGAGAAAAAAAAGCCCTATTCCTTTACCCCAACTTGGGTCAACTCTGTAAGACCGTCCTCACGGCAGAGCTCCTCTTAGGACTGGCTGAGACCTCTGTAGTTGCACCATAGCCCAGCCTCTCCTTCTGCCCCATCCTGCTGCTTCACTCCTTCCAAAGTGCCCGGGGCTGAGAGCAGAGCCCAGTCAACTCCTGCACAGGTCTCTGTCTCAGAGCCGCTTTCCGGGAGCCCGACCTGGGACACGAGGCCAGGCCAGCCTCTGGTGGAAACAGCAGCCTGCGATGTAGGCAGATCCCTTGGAGCCATAGAGACAGATATGACTGCAACACTGTTTGCGGACTGTCACCCTGTGACATGGTTTGGGGTCAATGCGCAAGCTACCCACTGTCTCTCTCACCACTAGAGGTTTATATCTTTGAGCCCTCCTTTCTGTAGCCTCTCATTTCGCTCTGCACATTGTTCAGAGACTGTCACCTCGATGTGAACGATGGTCTCAGAGCCACTCAGCCTCTGAGAAGGTCCAGTGAATGAATCTGTAAGACATATAAGGCAGTACCGTTCGGGGTTAAAGGCACAGAATTTGGATTGAACTTTGCATGGATTTGCAATCAGCTCCCCCCCATATTAGCTTTGGTGACCATGGGCAAGTCATTTAACCTCTCTGTACCCCAACTTCATCATTGGTGAAACAGGGTTAATAATGGTGTCCACCTCCTAGCACCGACTGGCAGGTTGAGTGAAGCAGTAACTAAAGCAGTTACTGGGTGCCTGGCACATACCTGTGTAAGTATTGGCTCTTAGCAGATTCATAGGAAGGATCAGGAGCTGAGAGGAGATGGGAAGTGGCAGAAAAGTAAAGTGTTGGAGGCACCAAAGAGGTACTAACTCTTAAAGCTTCAACATTGTGTGAGTTTTGCCCAAAGATGCATGGGGGCATGAATGAGGCAGGTAGACTGGACCCTACCCTGGGAGGCAAGGACAAGAGATGCTCCTCACGAAGGCCCGGGCTTGGATTCTGGAGTTGGGGTGGGGGGAGTGGAGAAGGGAACTCACACTAATTACTGACTGGGTGCTAGAGGCTGTGCTACGTCCTTTCACTTATCGCCCCGTTTATTCCTTATCATATCCATTTTATATATAGGCACGTTGTCTCCTGTTTCATAGGTGGGACACTGAAGTGAGAGGGTAAGTTGCTTTCCCAAGGCCAGAGAGCTATTTACCTGACAGGCAGGGCTGGGAGGCAGGTCTCTGCGACAGCATGACCCACGTGCCTGTGACTTGATTATGCTATTTAAAGCATTGTGCTTCAGTCCTGCCCTGTGCCAAGGCCAGAGGGGCATGGGAAGAAATTGGTTTCTTATAGATAAATCAGTGTGTTAAGCAAATAAGACAGAGAAGCTACCTCTTCCAGGAAGCCCTCCATGAGTCTCCCTGCCCTGGGGTCTGCCCCTTGCTCTCACTTCTCTGACACCGTCAGCATCTCCATCAGCTCTAAGGCTCCTCTTGATTCTGACAGGTGTGTGGTTACCTGCCGGGCTGTGCTTGTTCCCCTCACATAGTCAGTTTTATTTTATTTTTAAAAATGTATTGATTTGAGAGAAGGAAAGGGAGGGAAGGAGAGAGACAGACAGACAGACATTGATTTGTTGCCCCACTCATTTATGTATCCATTGGTTGATTGTTGTATGTGCCCTGACTGGGGATCGAACCTGCAACCTTGGCATATCGGGATGACACTCCAGCCAACTGAGCTGTCTAACCAGGGCCACAGTCAAGTTTCTAGAGAACAGAAAAGGCTGAGCTTCTCTCCTGCCATTGCTTCACCTGTTGCCTTTCCCCAGGTATCCTCCAGCAGGTGTGCAGGGAGTTTCATGGGAAGCATGAATGAGTGGGAACATGAGACTGTGGTGATAAGCGGCTCAGGCCTGCCGCCACAGGTGCTTTGGAAATATGATGGAGATGAGAATCACTTTGGGGAAGGGTGGTCAGGGGAGACTTCACTGAGGAGGTGAGGCCCAATCCCAGACCTTGGAGGATGGGTACAGCTGGGGGTCAGGTAGGGCATAGGGAGAGGAGCGTGGTCATCTGAAGGAGAGCTGCCTTTTTCAGGGGGATGAACAGCTGTCAGCCATGTGTATCTCTCTTGTGTGCTGTGAGGGCCAAACCTGGGGACCAGCATCTCTCCTGCAGCACCGGGGGCTGGACGGTTCCTCAGGGACTGGATGTGGCAGCCTTGCCAACGAGAGACCAAATGCTTCTCCTACGCAGCTATCTTCAAAATGAAATCCTGGTGGGAGGCGGGTGAAAAGCGAGCATGAATTACCCCTGGCCCACGGCTTGGCTCGCTTACAGGCTGCCTGCTTGCTTGAGCTTTCTGTCATCTTTGAGATAAATCAGGAACTCCCAAACATTCCTCATGAAATTGTTCCCCCTCCCTGCCGCGCCCTGAGCCTGGCAGAATCAAAGCCTGCCAGTTTTGGAATGCTTAATGCCCTTCCTCAGAACACCCATACGTATATGACCTATGCAACCTTTGCAGCCATGGGCCAGGAGAAAGGGCAGGAAGCAGTGTGTCCAACCATGGGCTGAAGACTGAGGCCCAAAGTGGGGGCTGATTTGCCCAAGGCCCACGGCTCCTCTTCTCAGCTGCCTGGCAGAGTCTTCCTTGTTCTCTCTGACCTCTTGCTTCTTTTCTGCCTCTTTTATGATCATCTCTTTATCTCTTCTTCCGTGACACATAGGTGTTCCCCAGCATCTGCCATTACTGGGTCCCCCTGTCCTGCGGAGCCATAAGACACATAGAAAGTCAGGGTTGGAAAAGTCAAGTCCAACCAGGCGCCCTTTGCTGATTTTCCCATCATCCTCTCTCTGGGAGGTTCTCCACACTGCTCCACATCCCTCTTCTTGTTGCTCTGGGTCCCACAGCTTACCCTGTATGCTAAGTTGTTTGCCTTTCCAAATGCTTCTTTGACATCTCAACCTGGACATTATCCCAGCATCTCAATTCAACAAATCCAGAATGAACTGACTCTCCCTCCCCTACTTGGCTTCCTGGCAGTAACGGCACCTCCGTTCTTTCTGTCCCCACAGTGGGTGCCCTTTGTATCATTCCTTTCCCTGTTTTGCTCGATGACTCCTTGCAAGTCCTCTCTGTTGTTTCCTGACAGCCTCTCATCCCAGAGTCCTCCCTTCCTTCCTCCCGGGGCAGGTGCCTGTACCTTTTGGCCTAGACTCCTGTGGTTCCCTCCTACCTGCCCTCCCTGCTGCCAGTCTTGCTCACCTTCAGGTTCAGCCTACACACCATTACCAGATTTATAGTTTTAATTATGTTCATTAAGATCATTAATGAATGCAGATTTAATTATGTTATTTTCCTGCTCAAATCTTTGAGGGTTTTCTCTTTGCTTTGGAATTAAATAATGCCTTCTTGCCTAGCGACTAGACTCTCCTATCATATTTACTCAGTTTTTCAGAATTAAGTCCTTCACACCTGTAGATAAACTACACCTCAGCTAAGGGGCTTGTTTGCTGTTTTGTGAATGAGCTGAGTACTTCCTTCCTCTGTGCCTCCCTTTGCTTTGCCTTGCCTTCCCCTAAATGCCTTCCTGCTCCACTGGTGGAGATCCCATCTGTCCTCAGATAATGTGTCTCTAGGATTTCTGGTTTTCCTAACCAGATGTGTTTTCTCTTTCCTTTGAATTGCCTTTATGATAGAGACTGTATCTTGTCAACCCTTACATAACCACAGATCCTAGCCTTGTACATAGTAAGTACTGGCTGAACTGAACTGGATTTGAGTGTCCTGGAAAAAGCCCACCTGAGTCTCTAAGAAGGCCTAACCGATGCTGAGAAGTCTTAGATGTTGGTTGTCATATGTGGCATAACAGATGCCGTGCATCTGGCCTTAGAGTTATTGAAAATTAAGATGTGGTTGTCCTTAAAGGTGCTGGGTTGGGACTCATGTTTCCAGAGTCTGAAATAGAGGAATTTTAACATCACACTCCTGTGTAATTTACATGGTCCTGTGTGTAGGTGTTATTTTGTGAACCTTCTAACACCTCTGAGCAATGAGGTTCCCCGTGTATTGTTTTTGTTAAGCAAATAAAGGGACTACGCTGGTTCATGTACCCATCCAGGAACAGAAGGGAACAAAGTTGGGTCAGGGTGCCTGTAGGATGCCATCACATCCCTGTCTTTGTCCCTCCGGGCTTCTGTCTGCTGACTGAGTATAATCACAGGCCAGTTCTTCCCATGTGGTGGCAGAAATGGCCCCTAGCAGCTCCAGGCTTAAATTCAGCTATTGATATTTTAGGAACTCACAGAATGACAAGAAAAAGTATCTTTCCTCATAGCTTCAGCAGAAGTCACTGCAAGGGTCTATCTTCGAGTTCATCTTTGTGGCCAAAGAGACCTGGTGCTCCGATTGGCTGGCTTGAGGGCTTGTTGGACAGAGAAGGAAATGATGAGCATCAGAAAGGCTAAGGCGACTTACTTGAGATCGTGTAACAGACTGAAGTACGTGTCTTCTCACCAAAGTTCATGTTCTTTTAATTACCCTGAGTTGTTTCTGGACAACCAGTGCCTTTTTAAGTCTATGCGTCTGCACTTCTTAGTTTAGGGATGGCCCTGGGCCAGTGGCAAAGGAGGCAGATTGGGTCTTTCGGGCTCCTGTTTTCCTTTTTTTGGACCCTTTTGAGCCTATCTGAGAACTCAGCTAATTCCCACGCCTTCTAGTTCTTTTTCTTCCCATCCTCTTGAAGAACCTGATGATTGAGGTCAAAGTACTATACCAAGTGAACGAAACCAGACTTGGGAGGCTCCATGCTATCCCATGTATACGGCATTCTGGGCAGGGCCAGCTACAGGCTTGGAAAACATGCAGAAGCGGGCTAGGGGATTGACCGCGAAGGGGTATGGGGTTTTTTTTTTGAGGTAATACACTGTTTTATAATTTGATTGTGCTGGTATTTATACAACAGTATATATTTGTCAAATTCACAGAACCCTATGCTAGAAAGGGTGAATTTTTTTGGCATGTAAATTATATTTAATAAAAACAAAAAACAAAACCCTCCTCTCTCAGATCCTGTTCAGGCCTGAGTGACAGTAGGATTTGCATCTTAATGAGCATCAGAACTTTAGGTTGTGATGAGCTAAGTAGCTTTGTGATACTACCATCTAATATCAAGAATGAGAAACCACAAAGTATTATAATCATTCAAAAATAATTGTGTCCTTTCATTGCTGGGGAAGTGAACAAGCTCTCCCTGAGCTCAATGCATCTTCTGCTGCCATCTGACCTGGAGCAGGGAAGCTGTGCCCACTCCCTGCCCCTGGGCTGAGCCAGAGGCAAAGGCTTCCTAGGGAATGGGGGGCTGGGATTGGTGCAGTGGGCTTAGAGTACAGCTGGAGGTGACAGCTGATAGGTTGGGAAGACAGTGAGAAAGTAAGACCATTCACAGTATTAGCATCCATCTGCTTAATCCCCACCCCCCATCCCACCTCTTTCACCATTGCCCAATGCATCGTTTAGGACCCAGGGGGCCCTACCCCCCACTGCCTCCCATTGCACCTTTTCTGTTCTTGGCTCCAGGATTCTGCCCAAGAGACTGTCTTTTTGGTCTTTTCCCCGTAGCTTCCATACACCCTTTTCTCTCAAACGCCTCCCCTCTCTGAACCCTTCTCAGTCATCTCATTGCTATCTGGGCATTTTTGCTTTTTCACTCCAGTCTGATTTTTCATTTCTGCACCCCTACATGTTTTTATTTCTCCATGCCCGTCCCAATTCTACCTGGTCTCATCTCAGACCGCAGTTGTTCAAAGGTGCAGCGTGATAAGGAGATATTCTGTGCTGTCCACCTTACACAGCGGTTTCCAAAGTTTGTGTAGCCTTCTGCTCAGCGAGATCCTCTGCTGACAGGGAAATAATCAATACTTTCAGTTGTGGGTATAGATCACGTTTTCTGATTTAAAACACCTGATAAAAATAGATATGAGCTACAAATATTTCTTATTCTTTCCTGAAATAATTCTCTTGAAAAAAGTGTTGCTCACCAATTCCTAAAAGTATCCTTCTTTAAAAATTTTTTAAATTTATTGATTTTTAGAGAGAAAGGAAAGGAGAGAAAGAGAGACTGACTTGTTGTTCTACATATTTGTATATTCATCGGTTGATTCTTGTATGTGTCCTGGCTGGGCATCGAACCTACAACCTTGGTGTATCAAGATAGTACTCTAACCAACTGAGCTACCCAGCCAGGGCCCCCAGTTACTAAAACTAAAGTCGGGAAAGCTGTGGAGGCAGAATTGAGGCATTAGGAAGCTGGTTTCCGCAATCACACGTGACACTGCTTCCTTCTGTGCCTGTAGAAGAGCCATTGATTACAGAAGCAGGCTCATGCCAAGGTGCAGGTGAGACCCCGGCTCAGGTAGACTGTGTGTGTTCAGCACTTAGAGGATATTTTCTGTGAGTTGGAAATTAGATGGAACAACACACCCTAATTGTAATAAAGCTTCCGGGAAGCATTTCCTGGCAGTAGTTCGCTTTTAGCCCGCACAAGTCTGACACTTTCTGGCTTTAAGTTGCACCAAACCACCCAGTTGGTTGTGCGGAGTGAGAGAGGGTCTTGAGACCACTGGGTATGAGTGTGAGGGTCTGGCTGGGGCAGGTGGTGTCAGAAGACTAGGGCCTGGCTTTGGCAGAGGGACAGCAAAGGCTCCTCTGGGGGAAGCCAGCACTGCCCTGGTTGAAGGAGGCCTGTTCTCCTGCTCTGATCTGGTCCCCAGCCAGCATCCACCAATCAGGTCACAGATCTTGCCAGCCCAGCCAGGCCCAGCAGATGGGCATGTGCACGTGTTGGGCCTGTGCCTGGACTGGATGGCATTGCTGACAGGCTGCGGGCTGTGGTCTCGAAGGGCAGGTTCAGGAGGGAGCTCAGTGCTAAGACAGCCTGTGCCGGATTGCCCCGGGAAGGCTGCCAGTGCGACAGCCACTGCTGCCAGAGAAGTGCAGCAGGGCTCTGCTCCTGCACTGTCCTCTCAGTGGGCTTCGGGCAGAGGCCGTGGGATGCAGGGGTCTCCCGGCGAATCCCCTGTAGTGCTTGTTGCCTGCTCAGCCTCCACTGGCACTGCCTATGTGTGTGCTGGAGTGACGGTGGAAAGAGGCTGTGGTCAGGCTGGAGGACTTGTATGTTCCAGCTTCCAGGTGCCCTCTACCTCTTCCTAGGGATGGAAACTGTCCTAATCCTTGCCAGGTGTGTCCTAAGGCCATGATAGATGTGGGCTAGCTTCCTGGACCTGCCTCCTTAAAAGAGCTATAGACTCAGGTGCTGCAGGGGGTCTGAGACAGGGAGGATACTGCCAGCTGGCATTTGGGGACACAGCCAAGGCTTTCCTGGTCTCAAAAAGGCAGCCTTAGAGTGATCCATGATGGAGCAGAGAGCAACAAGCCTGCAGGTACTCTTTGCTTTTCTTATCCACGCTGGCCAGGTGGATAAGGAAAAACCTCCAAGAGTCAGAATAAACAGTCAGCCAAGGACAACGTCACTGAAGTCTTCCTCCTTTCCTGCTTTTTCGCACCCTCACAGACAGAAGGTCCAGGAGCCTTCCAGGCTAGGCTGATGCTTTTCTGCCTTTGAAGTTGCTCTGGAGAAAGAAACCAGGAGAAGCTGAGGTCAGAAGTTAGCTCATCCCTTCCCACTGAGCCAGCTCTGGTTTATCTTTCAGATCCCACCCCTCCGGGCTGCATCTGTGTACGTTTACTTACTCCTCACATCCGTGTTGCGGGAGTGGGTCTTCCCCCTCCTGGCAATGCTGCTTTTCCAAACCCTGCCCCAAGCACAATGTTTCTTCGATTCTGTTTAGTCCGAATAGTGTGAGCCAACACACCCACGTTAGCTGACTACAGAGAGCTTGATTCCGGCCCTGGCCCCTACAGATGTTCTGTCAGCTTCTGAGCCATCAAAATAGGAAGCCGGCTTGGACAGAGGCGGCCAGAGTGCCAGAATGACCTCACTGTGGGGCCCTGGTGAAGGGTGCGGAGACCTGAATGTACAGGAAGGAGCCCGCCTCTTGGGAGCTAAGTTGATTGTGGACTTGGCTGTAGTTTTTTTAGATAGTGCATCTAATGGACGACGTATAAGAAAGAGGCAGATAGTCCTGGGTTCAAATGCTGCCCCATCGCAAGCTAGCTAACCTTGGGTAACTTGCTTAATGTTTGAGCTTAGTTTCCTCATCTGTAAGATGGGAATAATAATACCAACTGGGTTGTTTGGTATGAGAAATAATAAAAACAATGTGCATAAGTACACAGCTCAGCGTTGGGAACACAAGAGGCTCTCCGTTAAGGGTAGTGACTGTTATTAGTACCATCAGGTAGAGAATCTGCAGTTTTGCTTTCCAAAAAAGCTTCCTAGAGTAGGCAATGTTTTCCTCTCACTTCTGTCCACACATTAGGATCATATGAAGTGGTTTTTAAAAATCCGTTTGCTTGATTTCAATTCTGGTGATTCTGATTTGGGAGTCTGATGCGACCCCCCAGTGGCGGTAGTTTTCATGGTTCTCCAGGCGATACCAATGCACCCCTGACTGAACCCAAAGAACGGGTCTCCCCGAGTAGAATTTTGGACACGCTGTGGGGTATGGTGTGGGGCAGGGTGTAGAGGGGAGGTGTGCAGGGTAAGGAGGGCCACTGTCTGGGGATTCTGAGATCAGTCACATCTTATCATTGTCCCTGGCTGTTATTGGGGGTCCTGGAAACCACCTCACCCTGGGCACTTGCCCCCTTCCTGCAGCGATGGAGGAGGGTGGTGGTGGGGAGCGGTGGAGCTGGGACCGCAGCCCCGGGACACAGATGCCCCAGGTCTCACTGCGCTCTGAGCAGCCCGCTGCACCTCTCTCTCCCTGCGGTGGCCCCAGACCTTGTGCCTGGAATCACAGCCTCTGAGGCTTCCTCCCGCATCTGCTCCGGTGTGTTTAGCATTCTCACCCCTGCTCTAAACCACTTTTCTTCCCTTCTGCCCCGTCCACATCACTCACTCTGCCCTGTGGGCATCTGACCTCCTGACCTTGCTGTCATTCAAAGAAGCTTTCTAATTAAACCGAAACACGTGGAGGTTTTGCTTTTCTGTGTTTATGGTCTATGCAGATGTCTATCCCCCAATGGTAGTGGATATGACATTACAGTTTTTTAAATCTCACTTATAATCCCAGTCAGTTTTGTTTCGGGTGGTTAATGGGAAGCCTGGGGATGGAGAACCTGTCAGTTTGTCTCTTAGGGAGACAATGGGTTAGACCTGCCCTTTGGGGTGTCCCTGATATCAGGACAGCAGTGACATGTGGAAACCAGAACAACATTAGGGTTCTTTCTGAGAATCAGGAGTTCCAGTGTCTGTATTTCCATTTGTTCAGCATCTTATATGTTTCTCACTTCGTCTCAGTTCCCTCTACCCCTGTATCACGGTGCCAATTTAAACAGATGACCTAAGAGGTCATTCTAGAAAAGTCACAAGCTGTGACTTTTATCATACGAACACGTCAATCATCACGTGCCCACGAGCGATGGCAAAAAGAAATCAGGTAGTGGAACGGCAGGAAATGAGGCAGCAATCCTAGGGTTGCTGGTCTCTCCTTTCTGGGGGTTTGTCTTTCCTGCCCCTCCCCACTTTCTCTCTTTGAGCTTTTATTTGATTTGTAGGGAAACTACCAGCTCTATCCAGTTTCATGGCTTCAAATACCTAAGTTTTTACTTCTGTCCAAACCTTTCCTTTAAGACTTGTACATCCGCCTGCTCTCATAGGCCTTTCACACTTCGTATGACCAAACTGAGCTCCTGGTTTTCCTCCCCAACCCTGCTCCTTCTGCATTCTTTCCCATCCTCAGTGTCAAGGAGAGTGAGTGCCTGGCATATCGTGTCAATAAATATTTGTAGAACAAAGGACGAGAAAACAAAGAGTTCATACTTTGATGTCCAGAGTCAGCGGGGCAATTCCCGGCTCTGCAGCTCATGAGATGTGCGTCACCAGCTGAGTGGCTCAACCCCCCGCCTCGGTTTCCACCCCTCTGAGATGTGAGGAGGTGACTTTGTCACGGAGAGTACCAGGACACAGGGCAAGGACCGTGCAGTATGAACACACTGTGCTGCGCACCTCTCCAGAGCACTCAGGGCCCCCCTCTTCCCCCAGTGTCCCGTGGACATTTTACCCAGTTTTCTCAAGACCGCGTTACACATCTCTGTCCTGTCTACAGAAATGATTTCTCAACCTGCTCCTTCTCTCTAAGGAGACAGACTTTCCCGTTGTCTCAGGAACATACCACATTTCTGCCCTTACGTTCCCTCCCCCAGGCCCAGGCCCGGAATGCCCTCCTCTATCCCCCCAACGCCCCCAGACTCTTCCTGCCTTTCACGGCCTCAGTTCCCACGGCCTCCCCCACTGTCCCCCTGACTTTGCCGCTGCACTGATTACCTCCTTCTCTGACTTCTCCAATACTGACCCACCTTGGGTTGTACCCGGCCTTGCTGCGCATGTGCTCATCTCATTTCCTCAGAGACTGTAACCTCTTGAGGCCAGGACATTTGTTTCTCGTTCTTTGGTGGTTAGACAATTGTACACTTAGAAAGTCATCCCTCTGATATTTCCGGCACCCACCTGGCACCCTACGGAGACATTACAATATTACTGGCTGTGTTTCCCATGCTGCGTTTCACATCCCCGTGACTGTTGGTAACTACCAGTAGATGCTCTTCCATCCCTCCACCTTTTCATCCTCACCATTTTTAAGGGCACAGTTCAGTAGCGTTAAGTACACTCACACTGTCGTGGAACCATCACCGCCCTCCCCTTCCATAACTTTTCATCCTGTAGACTGGGAACTGTGTGTCCATCAAACACGAACTCTCCATTCCGCCTGCACCCGGCCCCTGGCCACCACCTGCTGCCTTCCGTCTGTGGTTCTGACTACCTAGGTACCTCATAGAAATGGACTCACACAGTGTTTGTCTTTATGTGCCTGGCTTATTTCACTTAGCATGAGGTCCTCCAGGTTCAACCATGTTGTACCATGTGGCAGAATTTCTTTCCTTTTTAAGACTGAATCATAGTCCGTTGTGTGTATATGAGTTTATTTATTCATTAATTCATCAAAGGACACTTGGAATGCTTCTACCTTTTGGCTGTTGCAAATAACACTGGTGTGAACACAGGTCTTTGAATGTCTCCTAGAGGCCCTGCTTTCAATTCTTTTTTTTTTTTTTAAAGATTTTATTTATTTATTTTTAGAGAGAAGGGGGGAAGGGAGGGAAAGAAACGTCAGTGTGTGGTTGCCTCTCACGCGACCCCTACTGGGAACCTGACCTGCAACCCAGGCATGTGCCCTGAATGGGAATTGAACCGGTGACCCTTTGGTTCACAGGCCAGCACTCAATCCACTGAGCTACACCAGCCAGGGCTGCTTTCAATTCTTGTGTAAACCGAGAAGCAGAGTTGCTGGAATGAATGGTAATTCTGGTTTCCATAGTGGCCACATCATCTTCTCACCAGTAGGGCAGGTGTTCCAACTCCTCCACGTCTTTGCTAATACTTGTTGTGTATATGTATTTATTTTGATAATGGCCACCTCTTGCATATCCCTAATGATTGTTAGGGATATTGAGCATCTTCCCAGGTCCTTATCAGCCCTTTATATGTCTTCTTTGGAGAAATGTCTAGTCAAGTCCTTAGCCCATTTTTTAATAAGGTGTTTTTATTGTGGTTGAGCTGTTAGAGTTCTTTATATATTCTGGATATTAACCCTTATCAGATATCTGATGTACAAGAATTGGAAGCTTTTCATAGGTTATCCATTGCTAACCCCTGACTGCTATAGGAGTCTACACTTAAAGGTCCTGAAAGGCCAGCTGGCAGGTAATGTGAAAGAATTCGTTTGATCTGTGGCTGTGTGCCAGGCACTGCCCATACCCGAGCTCATGCAACACTCACAACAATCCTGTAAGGTGTGCGGTATCACTTCCTTTCTACAGATGAAAAAACTGCAGCTCAGAGAGGTCAGATCATTTATCCAAGGTTGTCCAGCCTTGGAAGTGGCAGAACCAGGGTGTGGTGCCAACCCCCCTGGGTCTCCTTGCCTCCTACGCCTTCAGCTGCGTGTGAGAGTGCGAGCAAGCTTTGCACATGTGTTGCTCATCGCGTTCGTTCTCTGGATTTCATTAAAGAAACCCTGTGCCTGGCAGGCAGGCTGCTGCCGGCACCCCTGACTCTGCAAAACGCGATCCCTCTCCACGAGTGCATCTCCGCGCGTGACTGAAACACCTGGTGCTGCTTTACCCAGCTTCCTCAGGGAGGGCACTCACTCTGGCTTTTCAGATCTGTCATCTCCATTGTCCTGTTCCTAGCTCAGGGCTTCTCAGAGCTGCTCGCAGGCATTAATCAATTTGATTCAACAGGAAGTTCAGCCTGGCAGGCCAGGCTTTGTGCTGGGGTGGGGGAAGGGAGGACAGTCCTGCCCTGAGGAGTAGATGCCCCAAGGCACACACAACTGGAGAGTCACTAGAGATGCCGTGCCTTTGAAGGCGAGTAAGCGGTTTAGCGCAGACTGTCCAGGCTTCAAAACAGTGTGTGTGTGTGTGTGGGGGGGGGGGGTGGCAGGATTTTAATGTATTCTTGCCCCACCGTGGGTGTGTGCTCAGAAAAGCCAACCTGTTCGCTGTCAGGCTGAGCAAAACATACTCAGGAAGGAAATATGTCACAAACAAATTGTACAGTGTGGTCCAAAGCTGAGAGAGGCCATCTTCGGAATATGTTGTTTTTTTTTTCATCTTGCTAGGCCTTGGTTTAGTTGGGATTAAATGTCTATCACCCAGTGTCATTAACACATGGGTTGCAGCTCGTGGGTGCAGCTCTGCTAAAGGACGCATGCCGACCTCTCAGAAACTCATCCAGCGTAAACGAGGGGAAGTCGTGATGAGGGCCTCGCCAGCCTCAAGGAGGGACTCCACCCGGCACTAGGTGTGGAATGGCATTTGTGCAATGGAAATTGCATGTCCTAGCACTTATATTGTACAATCATAACCCACATAACGAGCACTTAACACATAAGTATTTTATGAACACGATTTCATTTCCTTTTTGTAAAAATCTTATGAAGTCTAACTACTATAATTAGTAAGGCCAACTGAGTTTTCCGTAGCCTCACAAGTGGTAGACGATGGAACTCAGGCTAAAACACGACTCAGCCTTGTGTCTAGAGTCTTGGCTTTCAAACACTGCACTAAACCACCTCTTTATCACACATGCTCCTGGAAGCTAGGACATCGGTTGAAAGAAGGAAGGTACTATAAATGCCTTGTACCTTTGACCACACTCAGCATTCTTTCAGAGGTATTTGTAGGGGACAAGGGCTATGTAAAAGGGTGAGAACATCTATTCTGTAATAAAGGAGACCTTACTTGTCCGAGGCTTGAGCTCTTTCAGTATGGCTGATTTTTCTAGCCTCTCAAGTTTAGGTAGTGAATAATGTACCAACTTCAATAATTCCCTTGTCCCCACACCCAAAGGGTTGTTCTTTCCTGGTGGGGTACTTTAATTGTGATAAAATACACACAGCATAAAATATACCACTAGTGACATTTAGGTCATTCCCAGTTTTGGGTGACTATCACCACTACCTAGACTATCTAGGTCTAGAATATTTTCATCACCACAAAAAGCAGTCAGTCCCCATCCCTCACTCCTCCAGCTCCTGGCAAACATTCATCTGCTTTCTGATTCTGTAGATTGGCCTACTCTGGATATTTCATATAAGTGGAAACATACAATATGTGGCCCTGTGTGTGTCCTGTTAATTTTACCATGCATGATTCCTCCTTTCCATACCAATATTTATAGCTCCACTGTGCTAGGGGGCAGCTGTGTCCCAAGGTAGGTATGGCATTGGGGTCAGAGAGACCAAGCTGGGCAAGTTAGGTGACTTCTCTGAGCCAGTCAAGGTTGTTGGAGGATTAAGTGAAATGATATAAAGCTTCTTGTGCTTGATCTTGGGCAAGTTATTTAACACTTCTTCGCCTTTGTTTTCTTTCCCTACATCATGGGGCTGCTCTGAGGATTCAATGAGGTCATACATGGAAGTATGTAGAACAGGGCTTGCATGTGGGAATTGCTCAGTATTAATGTCACAGAGTTTGGTGGCAAAAGTTAAACCAGCCCATCATTCACTGGGGTGATAATGGAGGTTGCCCCTGGGTGGCCTCTCTGCCCTCAGAGCCAGCCTGAGCAGTGTCGCAGTGCTGATCGCTCACTCTTTATCTCTGGAAACTTCTCTGACTCTCTGCTGCTACCTAGACAGAGAGTTCAAATCCCTTACCTTTGCATTGAATGTCCCCTGCATCTTGTTTTTTTTTTTTTTCCTTTTTGGCTTCTTTTCCTATCCTATTGCCCACGAACCCATCTCAGCCACCACTGTGGACCACCCTCGGTGCAAAGGCCCCCTGGGCTCTCCAGTCTCCGCCCCCGTGCGCCTGCTCTTCCCTGCGTTGGGATGGCCTCCCACTCATCATCCTCTGACAAAGCCGTGCTTATGTCTCACCTCAGGTTTTTCATCCCTCATAATGGCACCTACGGCACGGGTTGTTCTGAGGATTATCTGACATAGTACATGACTGAGATGATGCATAGTACATAATAATATTAATTCAGATGAACGCACACCTGTGTGGGAGACATCTGGTAATTGTTCAGGGTGTGTTAGTTATCTTCCTATCATATCATTGTATCATTCTATTAAGATGGTTTGTACACACCTGCTTTCCCAACTACACTGCAAATTTCTTGAGAATAGGGCCATATCTTATAATGTCTGTGTCCCCACTTGTGCCTAGATAGAGTTTCCATAATGAATTATTAAATTGATTCAGATGAGAAATACCCTTGGTTATTCCCATCCCCTCTTTCCGTTAGGGAGAGAAGTCAGTCGTTGATGAAGTCTGAGCCAGTTGGTGAAATGGGCCCCGTTTGTTTGCCTTGACTTCTCAGGGTCCCAAGCCCCTGTCTTAGAGCCCAGTGTCCCCATGTTGCCAGCCTATCTCAGCAACCCCCTCACAGGGCTGCCCTAGCCAGGCCCCCACGTGTGTTAGGCGTTTCTGTCCTTCGTCCCACGCTTCAGAACTTACCCATTCTGTGTCCCGTCATTTGTGCAGGTCTGTGGTAGGTGAATGGCTCATTAGTCTGACACTGATTGATGCCAGCTGGCTGCAGAGGGGCTCAAAGTGCTGCAAACTAATCCTGTGACCCTTAGCAAATTCCTTCGTCATTCTCACCCCAAACTGCTTTCAGATGCTGTTCCCAGAGACTGCCTGCCCCTTCCTGGGTCTCTTGGCTGTCTCCTCTACCCTCCCTGCACCCCTGTCTGTGCTGAATTTCTGCTCAAATGTCCTTCCTCCTTCCCACACCCACTGGGATGGCTCTCCACCTCCCCTCCCCCAGGTTTAATGGAACACATCAGCACCCATACCCAGGGAAGCCGGACTTTCCTCTTTGCACTCACTGGTTGTGAGACGTTAGGACAATCCCATCACCTCTGAACCTAAGTTTTCTCACCTGTAAATCTGGAAACTGGTCTCAGGGATCTCTGTTATTCAGCTAGAACAGGCTGTGGTTTTATGAATTAAACACTGAAGGAGGGATTTGTTTTCCTGCCGCATCCCCCCGACTTCCCCCACCCCACCTCATCCCTGCACCTGCAGGCATGTTATCTTCTGTCCACACAGGCAGACAGGCAGGTCACCCTGACCTGGGTACCTCCCCCCTCCTCCATGTGCCTGGAGGAGCCGCCAGCTGCCAGCCTGATGCTGTCAGTAGGGTTTGCCGGGTGGCTGGGATTTGGAGGGTTATGTAATCCATTTACGATCCGTTTTAATGGAGTGTGCATCCTTTGAACTACAGATGGGGCGCCTGCTGTTCATGGGCTTTCTGGAGCTTGGACGGTGGGGGAGGGCCCCCAGGGTTTATGAGGCTCCTTGGGGCTCACGCATTTAGTGGGGCTGTGTCATTTTGTCTGTCCCCCCACCAGCTTTCTGGCCAGGGCTGTGAATATAGGACACAGTGTGTCCAAGCACAGTGTGTGTGTGTGTTTATACCCCCACTGTGTGTGTAACAGGCTCAGGGTGATGTCTGGTTCATCTGGCACCTCAGGTTAGTAAGCATCAGAGAGACCTGAAGGCTTGTTAAAGCACAGGGGGGCTAGACTTGCTGATTGCAGTAACTCCAGAGTGGAGCTATTGGATATTTTGCATTTCGAACAAGTCCCCAGGTGATGCTGAAACTGCTAGTCCAGGGATCACACTTTGAGAACCAGTTACACCAAAGACTGAAACTTTGTATTCCATTAAGTGCTAAACTAAAACAAAACAAACATTTTGGCCATGTTTTTAGGTAGAAATGATTCCCTTGTACTCCAGTGGACTGCAAAAAATAATTTAATATCTTCTTGGTACCAATAGTCATAATTATGACTATTGATTCATTGTGGTTGGCTGTAATTCGGAATCTTCAAGATCACCTTGAGGTTTGGCCCAGGCTGTTTGAGATGCTGGTTTGCGTTTCATGTTTTCTGACTCTTTCCCTCAGGTCAGGAGGTCAGCCTCATGTGGCCTGGTATGCCTCTAGCCTATTTCCCTGCCTGGAGTTTTTTATAATCTTTTTTCTTATTAAAATGTTCACACCTATAAAAAGTAGAGCAAGCAGAACGATGAACTCTCATATACCCAACATCCAGATTTTTAACATTTTTCTTCATTTTGCAGAAGGTTTCTAAAGCCAATTCCAGACATCATCACATTCTTCTCCCAGATATTTCCGACTGCATCTCTAAACAATAAAGACATTTCTTGCATAACCACCAGGCCATTATCACAGCTAACAAATCAGCAGTAATGCCTTGGTATCGTGAGACTGAAACCATACTCACATTCCCCTAGTTGTTCAGAAACATCTTTCCGGTTGAACTGGGATGCAGAAAAGTCCTACGCCTGCCTGACCCTTGACTGTGAGGCACCTCTCCCTGTGAATTTGCTCTTTTAGGGGTCAGGAGATCTTCAGTGAGTTGAGGGCATAGTTGTTGCTACTAGTTCCGCCAAGCCAGTGAAATGCGTGTGTCATAGTGGAAGGTGGGCTTTGAGTGAGGGTGTGTGAGAAGAGTGTGAATTCTGGGGCAAGGGCTTAGAGGTATCTCTGCTGTTGGCACAGACGCTTTTACTTTCTTCTCTTCCACCTGCAGAGGCAAGAAGACCAGGTTTGTGACTTCTAGATCAGTGGGTTGCTTCATGTGGGAGTGTGTTATCTGCTAGAATATGTTTATAAAGCAGCTGAGTCGCCCCGGATCAGAAAAGGTGTTCCTGGCCCCGAGGACTTTTGGCCGTGAGTGTTCTAGAGCGTCTGGGATGTGTGTTTTATTCTCCATGGGCTTTCATGTCTCCCTCTGTTAGCAGTCGGCCTCCATCCAGGCTGTGCAGAAGGAAAATATTCCTTCAAGCTCCCGGCTCTGAGAACTCACACACACACACCTAGTCCCCCTGGGTGGCCTGGTTTCCTGCCTGCTGTATGATAAATAAATATCACTGTGCTGTCCCCGGCCCCCTCACGGCCCTGCCTCCATGCTCATCCTTCACGTAGCTGTTTCAAACATGTTACAGGCTTCTAATTTAGCTTCCCCATCCTAATCAGAGGTCCCTTGCTGCCATTTAAATGCCACAGTGTACCCGTGGCTGGGGCTGACGTGGACTGGAAAGCAAAGCTGTCCTGCGTCATGCAGCATCAGCTGTACTGCCATATGGCCTGCAACGCGGTGCTAAGAGGGGCTGCCAACTTCAAGCTGGGCTGAGGATGTGATCACAGGGCCGCCAGGAGGGGAGGACTTTCCTGGACAGGGACCTGATTGTCGGGGGCTTCCAGGATATTTCTACCACTAGTACAAGGCAGGGGAGCAGCAGCATCACGTATGGAGATGGCCCAGCAAGGAGGGTCTGGAAGAGAGGGCAGAGTGCTTGGCTGATTGCCTGGTTTCAGCCCAGCATAGCCCCATGTTGCCTCCCTGGCCCCCTGACAGCCCTCAGTGTGCATCTGCCGTGGTCCCCGGCACGCTCCATCAGGGCACCTTGTCCTTATCTCTCTCTGCACTGGAAGATCCTCAGGGGTGGTGATGCTGACCATCTTGCTCTTTGGTACACAACAGCACTTAATAAATGTGCAGCAAATGCAGGTGGGGCACATGTAGCCTTCCAGTTGTAAGTAGGAGAAACACAGTTTACTCATATTATTATTTATTAGTTATTATATTATTTTCCATATGGACAGCAGTGCACTACTGCAGCCCAGGAAATGGAGGGAAGGGAGGTATCTTCGTGGTGAGTTAGGTTTTAAGCAAACAGTGCAAAACCCCATCCGTGTTGGTCTTGAATGTCTTGAGCCCCCTAACCTGCTAAAGGTAAGGGGCTCTGTGCTAAAGTGACTGCTCATGGCGGCTGTTTTGCTGAGAAACTCTTTTGCTCCTCGCCTTTTCCTGCCTGGCCAACCCCATTATATTTGGCTCAAATTTCTAATGGCAATTACCAGGCCATTTCGAAGTATTTTCATTTTAACCGTGTCTCACCTTTGCTCTGGACTTCATGGTATGTGAGTGCAGCATTTACCTTTTTTTTCCCCATCCTCTTTAGCCCTTGGCACTGTGTTCTACGGATATTAGCAGGGACTCAAATCTAGTTGCCCCATGACATGCAAGCCTGCTCTGTTGTATACTAAAAAAATGACCTAAGCGGTCATCAGGAGAACCGCCCTGAAGGAGGTTAGAGCTGACTAGCATGGGGAAAAATGAGGAAGGTGGAGAGGAGGAGAAGGTGCAGGGGAATAGGAGGGGGAGAAGTTTTGGTGCTGGGAAGATCACAGGAGATTTTGAACCTCTGCTGCTGGGTATAATAAAAAGGTGTGGGTGTGGCTAATGAGTTTGCAACTACTGGCTTCTGGGTATTGACTAGACGCACAGTGAACTGCCAAGAACTGTATAGACTGACCACTGGGAGGGGTGGCTACAAAATTCTTAAAACATGATGCTCACTCCAGTTCCTGCTGAGGCTTATGGGGATGAATCTGGTTAAGACAGAGATAAACATTTGCTTAACAGATGGAAATCCACCCTATTTTCTATATCCTTGGACTTCAAAAGGCCATGTCCCCAAATACCAACCGGATAATGGAGAAGGAAGAACAGGATTAAGGGGCTCCTGCCTTCAGGCTGTGGTGGTTTAGCTGGAAAAGATGTGCTGGGATGGGCTGGAGAAGATGGAAAAGTGCAAAGTTTCAGGGGTAGAAAAATGGTGGTTATACAATTGCTTTGGAAAATAGTTTGGCAGCTCCTTACCAAAATTAAACACAAACTTACCATGCGATCCAGGCATTCCGCTCCTAGGTATTCACCCAAGATAAAGAAAAGCATGTGTCCATACAAAGTGTTATACATGCATGTGCTTATCAGCTTTATTTGTAGCAGCCCCAAAACTGGGAGGAACTCAAATGTCCATCAAGAGATGAATGGATAAACACATGGTGGTATATCCATACAATGAAGTGCCATTTAGCAAAAAAGAAGAATGAGTAGATGAGTCTCAAAATAATTATTTAAAGTGAAAAAAAAAACAGATCAAAAAATAAACATACTGTATGATCCCACTCATAAAATTCTTGAAAATGTGAACTATTCTGGAGCGACAGAGAGCGAGCAGCAGCTGTCCCGGGAAGGAGGTTGTGAGGAGGGCGGAGATTTTGAAGGAGGAGGGTACAAACACATTGGAGGAGACTTCAGGGGCTGAAGAATGTGTTCATTGTTTTGATTATAGTAATGACTTTACCAGGTGTATATGTATGTCAAAACTTATCAGAGTTTACCCCCTTAAATGTGCTCAGTTTGTTATATGTTAATTATACTGTAATGAAGCAGTTAAAACAAGTAAAAGTGGTGATTGAGTGATTCATGCAGTTCAATGAAATACACCATTATTACAAACTTCCTACATTCCCATCCCTGAATGAGAGTTAATACGTTTCAAGGGAAATGAGAGAAGACAAAGTGGACGACCTCGAGGAGCTGAGGATGGCAAGGAAGAGCCACAGTTAAAACTGAACGCACAGTGCACCTCGATGAAAGGAACTGCCTTTGAGTCCTGGTCACGTTAAAGCTGTAGGTGGTGGTAGGATCAGAGGTGAGTTTACCGAGAGGAGAGAATGTTAAGAGCAGGGAGGTGCCGGGTGAGCAAGGCCTAAAAGAGGAATCGACAAGCCATGTGTTGGAAGACAAAGGGGAGGTAGGTGCAGGGAAGGCTGAGGGTGCAGTATGAGAGGGGCTACTATCCAGAACCAAGGCTGGATGGGCTGGTGGTCAGGGCCTGGGGGCTGGATCCAAACTGCCTGGCTGTGTGTCCTGGGCAGCCTTTGGACCAATGACCTCACATCTCTGTGCCTCACTTTTCTGAAAAATGGGGATAGGAACAGTCCACACCTCACAGGCTTAGAGTGAACGTTAAGTGAGTGAATATAGGGCCAGGCAAAGGTAGACTTCTTACAATTGTGAATATGCAAAACACAGAGTTTATTCTTGCATTATTATTGATTAATTATTATTTCCCATATGAACAACTGTAAGCCCACTTTTGCACCACCCTGTATAGGAAAAGTCTTGAGAATAATGCCTGGCGTAAACTAAGTACTCAATAAATGTTATCGCCGATGCCATTATTATCATTATTCTTTGTCTACTATCAGGCAGGCCTTAGAATGCCAGGGTCATCGGGGTACAAGCCCTGGGTGTGGCAAGGGGAGTCCATCAGCAAGACCTGCTCCGAGCCTGTCCTGCCGAGGCCCTTTGCACCTTTGCACTTGTTGGGACGACTCCGTCTGTCAAACTCTTCCTGGAGATGTCCTCTAGTACTTTCCAGTCCCTCCCGTAAACTCTAACCACAGTCGCATGTCAGGACTAAAAGAATATCAGGTGCTTGGTAGCTCCTATTGTCCCTCACATACCTCACTGAAACCAGGTCTCTGCTCAGATACACCCCATCAGAGAGGCCTTTGCTGACCGCACCATACTGGAAATAGCAGAGATATGTATCTATTTATTTGCTTAATTTCCTTCCCCTACTGGAATGTAAACTCCACAGAGACCACGTTTTGTCTGCCGCTGTGTCCTCTGCCCCTGAGCACGTCCTGGAATGTAGTAGTTGCTCAATAAATGTTTGTTGACTGGAAGACTTATCAGTCCGTGTCCTGAGATGTATCACTTAGTGTCTTCAGGCCTCAGCCTCCTCACCTGTAAGTCGTGGAGTTTTCGAACCTCATTAAGTCCGTCCACCTGAAAGTGGCGTGGCTTCATGGGGAGTCTGGTGTGGTGTCTTCAAGGGACTGTGGGGAGCGTGTTAGAGCTACAAGATAAGGAGGGGAAGGGCACAAAGCCTCAGAAAAAGGGGGGACAGCTGCCTTGAGCAACAGGGCCACACTGACCCATAGAAATGTGGATCACCCCTTTCTGTTTGTGAGTTAGTGCCCTGGTGGGCCAGGATTCGAACACCTACTTGTACTGGGGCCTGTGCTCAGTGTTATGAATTCTAAGAGGAGACTCTCCTTCCCGCCCTTTGGCTCCAGGCCAGTGTTGCTTAACCCCCTCTCGACGTTTTTTTAATAACAGCTTTTTTGAGATATAATTCACCCACCATACAATTCACTCATTTAAAATGTGCAGTTCATTGGTTCCTAGTATATATTGGTTCTTAGTGCAACCAACAGCTCAGTCAATTTCTAGGACACCTTTATCACCCCAAAAAGAACCCCCGTCCCCGTTAGCAGTCATGCCCGATTGCCCCGTCTTCCTCCGCTGGCAGCCACCACTCTGCTTTCTGTCTCTTTGGATTTGCCCATTCTGGACGTTTCATATAAATGGAATCACACAGTAGGTGGCCTTTTGCGTCTGGCTTCTCTCACTTAGTATATTAGTTTTGAAGTTCATCCATGCGGTAACATGTACGGTTAAATAATCTTCCATTGTTTGGATATAACACATTCTGTTTATCGGTTCACCAGTTGGACATTTGAATTGTTTCCGCCTTTGGGCTACTATGAATAATGCTGCTGTGTGCATTTACATATGAGGTTTCGTTCCCCTCCTTTTACTAAAGCTCCTACTTTTTGAGTCTTAGGCATGTCCTGCCCCCACATGCTCTTTGAAATGACAAAGTGAATTCGGTTAGTTAAAGGTAATTTTGAATGTGACGTTCCAAGCTCTCTCCTCTCTCCTGCCCAGGCCCTGCATTTGAGAACCCCTGTTCTAGACACATGCAGGGAACCAGTGCGCCAGCACAAGGCAGTGCTGGTAAATGCCAAATAAGTGGTGTGCGGGGTCATGGTTTTAATATGTCATGAGCTGTTCCGTTTTGAAAGGGAGCCGACTCCAGGTTCTGTGCATACGGAGCACATTAGGCTGAGGGGGCTCGGAGGCTGGGAGAGGAGCTGGCACGTGTCAGAAGAGGAGCCAGGCAGATGGCACTGATTTATCTGTGTCTGCTCGGGGCCGGAAAGGAGCCTGGGTCGGCCAGGAGCCGCGGGGAGGCTGCCCTGCAGCTCAGCCCCTGGGAGGCTGGGCCTCTGCCCTCACACCTGGGATTCTTGGGGAAGCAGGGGCGGCAGCGGCTGGGAGATCCTGTTGTTCCTCAAGTTCAGCAGTAAACGCCATCTCTTTAAGGGCAGACCTCCTCTTAGCTCTAATCTGAAATGTCAGTTATTACACTCGTTTAAGTATAGAAGTGTTTGCTTATGCTCTCAGGAGTAAGACAGAAATAGCTAGTCAGTGTGGGTGAGTAATCTTCTAAAAGCACTCACAGGGATCATCCTTGCGTGGCACGATGTGCTGTTTGAGTGAATGCTGGAGTCCAGCGTGGGGAGGTGGGAGCAGGGCAGGTGGAGGACGGTCGGGGGAAATCCTGGGTTAGGTCGCCCACAGTTTCTGTCCTGGGTGATCTGTACAGCACCTGCTATTCTTTTAGTCCCGAATGGGTGGCTGTCGTTAGATTGTACGGGAAGTACTTACTGAAAAGCACAGGACGCAGCCCTTGAGTCTTAGCTGGGGAGCTAGTTAGGGAGAGCAACCCATGCACAGGTAAGAGGATGCATTTGGAAGTGCTGCACTGAGGGGCGGCCGCTGGAAGAGCACAACAGTTGGAGGCAGAGATCACGGGGACGGGGCTGGTCAGGGAAGGTTTCCTGGAGGAGGCAGCAAGAGAAACGGTAAACATATTAGGGGTAGAATGTTTTTCTTTTCCTTGATTCTCAACCTGCCTTTGTCTTCAAAGGATGGAAGCACCTTATACAAGAAGGTTAACAAACATAAATAGAAAGTTGAGGCCACAAATGGAAAGAAATTGGCTAATCTATTGGCTCTGATTGAGCACGGCGCTGGTTTTGAACTTCTTGGCATCCAGGAGACGAAAAACAGGTTAATTACACAGCTCTCTTGATCAGAAAGGGAAAAATCTACCAGCTCTTCAGGAGGCAGAATTCTCCCTGCCACATTTTTCTAAAATCATTTTCTCATGTGGGAGTTTACACAGAGGAGCCAGGGGCATAATGGACATCAATTCATTGGCAACAAAAGCCTTTATAAATGTGGGGGATTGAACCCCGAGGTGTGACATGTTGAAGGTAATTGGGTCAGTGGCTAAACTGGCAAGATCCAGTTATGTGGCTTTTGGGGACTCTGGCTTGAAGCAAAATGAACTTAGAATCACTCACTAGAAGAGTACGTGGAGGAGAAATCCCTTCTGGTAGAAATCCAGAGAGCGAGCCTTCTTGACCCGATGAGATTATACTCGGGGTGGGGCGGGGGGGGGGCGGTACGCATGTTCCTGCTATGGGTTCCCACTCTCCAACCCATAATTACCCTGTCTGGGTATCAGACGGGGGTGCTGAGGGTTCTGGCGGCCAAGTGCATGAAAGGAAACACACGTCTGGTTCCAGAGTCCAGAGCTGGTCTTGCCTCTATTACCAGCACCCCTTAGGACATTATTCCATGGTCTGTGTTAATTGAGACTTTAAATACTTGCTCTTGTGCCCGACAAGTTCTCAAGCAGTTTAAAGTCTAGAAAGGGTAGTTTTCCTTAAAAAAACAAAAACAAAAACAAAGTCCAACATCAGAAAAGATTACATGCTCATGGGTGGCTTTGCAACTCTTAATACTATCAATAGCTGCCATTTGTTGAGTATTCTTGTCCCAAGCACTTTACCTACATTATATTTACGTCATCCTCACAGCTTCTGGGAGTCTAAGCTGTTATTATCTCCATTTTGCCAGAGAGCCTGAGGCTTGTGTAGATTTAGAATCACTCTGAAGCCTCCAGTCGGAGGACGGTTCCAGCTGGCCTCACTTTGAGTCTGGTGGACCGAGTCTTGGCTCCCCATCAAATCTCTGGCCACGGGTCTTTCCCTCCCCCCTCCCCTGCCCCTTCTCCCTGGCCAGCATCTTCTGTTCCAGGCTCGTCCTGGGCCCTCCTGCAAGTCCTTGGCCTTTTACTGTATATGAGATCACTTCCCTATCTGATCTCAGAGGCTCTTCTTCTGGGCCTCACGCTGCCATATCCTGTCCCCAGAGCCCTGCCCCATCTCACCCTTTCTGCTTCAGCCAGCATTGTCTGCATCCCATCAGTCCCTTCTGAGAATCAGAAACGCAGAGTCCAGGTCTCTGTTTTCCGAGTCCACTTTCCCCTCAGGACCTCCCAGCAAGTTCCTGCTGACCATCAGGGGATACTGCAGTCAGGGTTGATGATGGAAGGTCAAGCCCGGTTCACGTTTCCACTCCACTCACTCACCTGGGGCCCTGCTCGGCACTCCACCCTCTCCAGCTGCTCTCCAGGAGAGTGGCGGTCATGGGCCATTGTCACTGTATCATATCAAAAATATTTTACAAGCACATTACGATTTTCACTCTCATCAGTGGAGGGAAGAGGAAAGCATTTTGCCAAGCGCTCTTGCTTCTGACGGATTGGGGGTGCTCCCTTTGGACTGAGGGTGCTATTCCTGTGGGAAGAGATTGTGCATCTGGGGGTCCTGCCAGATGCCAATGGGACCCACTGTGCTGGGAAAGCTGGCAACCTGCTGAATAACTCTTGGCTTTATGCTGAATTCCTGCCTTTGCCCCTGCTCAGTCTCTCTTTCACTCCCATCTGACCTTTGTCACTGGGGTGGGATGAGATGAGCTGGGTGCTTTCAGAGGCTCTGAAGGAGGCTCTTTGCAGAATGCCAGGGCTCTCTTGTATTCTCAGAAGCTTTTGAAGAACGGTATTTTCAATGGGATCAACTTGGCCTCTTACATTTGGATCTCTTTAGAAGCACTGGCCTGGGGAGGCAGAGAGGGCAGGTGTCCGAAAGATACCCTGTGGGGTCTCCCGTGGGCCCGCATACCTGAGACTGTGCCGATGCCTTCAGTTTCTTCCATCAGTATGGTAGCTACCACTACGAGTGCTCACCGAGTCCTGTAAGTGGGTGCCCTGTTATCTACACAGCAATCTACCAGACACCTGGTGGCTCATGGTACAGATGGGGAAGTGGCGGGACCAGGAGAAAAAGCCCCAGTGCTATAGGAGGCCCCCAGGCTGTAAGCCCCAGAGTGGCCAGAGTTATCCCGGGAGAACTCCTTGAGCTGGTCCTTCTTTGGTCCCTGTCAAATGCAATGTGCTTTGCCTCGGGCCTGTGCATGGGAGAGGTGTCTCCTCCTCAGATAAAAAGGAACTTTTGTGGCACAAAACAGCAGAGACCTGTCTGGTGGAAGATCGTGCCCGAGCTTATGCCAAAGGGCAGGGGCTTGAAATGATTTCGTAACCTTCCTCATCCCCATCATTTGAGTCCAGACCTAGTGCTACACAGCCAAGTGCGGGAAATGGCAAGGTCTCGGCCGTATCCCACCTCTCTCTCTTGATGTCCTCTCAAAGCCACCTCAGCCCTCACTGATTTTCCTTTTCTCTGGTTGTTTCAGCATTTGGATTCTGTCATATCCAGTCTAGGGATGATTCTCCAGTCTCCCCTGGTAGCACCGCCTCATGCTGCTTCTGGTGTCAGGGGCCCCTGGTCTCTTTTGCCACCTACCCTCCTGCCCAGACCCGGCGAGCCCTACGGTCAGGAGACACCTAAGGGATCATGTTCAATAGTTTGATCTACTGTTTTTATCGGTGAGGAGAAAGGCCAGCAATAGGGTCTCTTTCTTTTTTTTTAATAGGGTCTCTTTCACAGTGGAAGGAAAAGCTGTAAAACCTTTTTGAAAGAATCCCAAAGTACAGCGAACAAATTGGAAGTGTCATGCATTGTTTGTTTTGGTGGGTGCTTGGCTGCGCGCTTGGGATTTCTCCATTTAGATCTGGACTCCTCTTCAGTAACTCCATTCACCCCCTATACTCCCATCTTGCTTATGTTTTAGGGTGGTTCTGATTTTTAATATTAGATCATATTGTCTCCTAACTAGAAGGAAACTTTGTGGTTGTGATTCCTTCAGTGCAGATGCCTTAGATTATTGTTGAAATCGTTCTCAAGAAATGCCCGGGGGTGCCTACCCCTGGGGTGAAGGCAGTGCTTTCCCTGGGAGCTGTTGTTATTGCGAGTCTCCGGAGGAACCAGCAGTCCCTCCACACCAACAATAGTCATCTTTAAATTGTCTGCTTTTTAAATACTGATGTTCTTATTTTGAATTTTTAAGGCAAAGCCCACTGGGACGAATGTCGACAGGTGAAACCGTTGGCCCACTTCTGCTGCGACTGTGGGCCATACAAGATGGGCGAAATTCTAATCCGCTTGAGGAAATTCAAGCACATGTTCTACTAAGAGCCTGTAAATGAAGGCAGAAGATTTTATTTCAAAGAAAGAAATGATTGTGGTTGACCATAAAAGCCAAAAAAGGACCTGTTTAAGGAATAATTAAATAATGAACTAATTTATCTGCTGACTGGGCTCGGTCGCAACCAAGATTCGGTGTTTGGGCGCGCCTGTATGATGTGTGCATGACAGGTAGTGCTTGTGTCTCACACGTGTGTAGTGTGACAGTCACGGCCAAGGAAGTTGTGACGTGAGGTTGAGCGAAAGAGGGAGGGTGACCGCAGGTCCCGACGCTCCAAATTTCTCTTCATCTATTTCCTGGTTACTCTAAACACTGAGAAAGTTGAGCCATTCATTTAGTAAGTCCACCTAGAAATAAATGTAAGTTGTTACTTCCAAGCTCGAGGCTAAAGGGAAGGGGCTACTGTTATCTTTGGAGTGGAGAGAAATTGCCATCTGTTCTGTTGGAGACAAATTAGATGATGTTAAAAAGACAAACATTAAAATAATAGATTGGAAATATAATTTCTCTTTTTATTCCTTGTGCTTTTGCTCTTATATCTTGCAAAATGCTTTGACTTGAAGGCCTTAGAAACAAAGTGACCTTGGGTCTGTCTTTGACATCGGGAGCAAATGTCCTGAGGCACCCAGACCCCACATGAGCTATAAGCTTTCCTCCCTGTGGCCTTGGCAAAGGACAGTTCCAGATGCCAGACCCTCAAAACCCACCTACTGACATAGACCTTGTTTTCTGCAAATCTTCAGGCCCGATGAAGGCAAGACTTTACCCTTAATGTGTTCTTAAGCCACGTATAACTTTAAGAGAAATTTATCCATGTGCTTCTCATTAATTTTTACTTAATTCTTCAGTTCTTTTTCTTTATTTTTTAAAAGGAAGTCACATGATGAGTAAGCCTGGAAATTAAACTTTCTGAGAAAGGTTTATTGACCACAAAAACAGTGTTTATTGAAACCTACAACTGATGGCCAAGGCCTATTGAATATCCAGGTTGGGTTCTTAGGTGTGACTTGTGGATAGAATTCTGAGGAGAGACTTCATTTGAACTCCTGGTGCATCAAAGCCACAGGGTAACCAGTTGCAAAGTGGCCTCGTTTTCAAACTCTCCTCGTCCCTACAGGGCCCCCGTGCTGTGTGACAGCACCTTTTGTGGTTTGCTTCCCGGGGCCTTCATTCAGTACCAAGCATTTCTCTGCCCACTGCAGTCATCCCTTTGACATTTCTCTTCATCCTCTTCTTCTCCCTTTCAATTGGGGGCCATGTCTTATGAAACAAGGTCAAGTATCTTGGCTGAAGTTTTGATGGTGCTGGAAATAGAACTCTGGACCATTGACCTCCACACTCCAGGCCCGAAGATGAGACCACCCATCAGGATCCTGGCTGTCCCCAGAGCTGCTTCCCAGAACTGGGCTCTTGGCAGATTCTGCCTTTTAGAGCATCAAGCATTGCTGCGCAGAAGGGGCTTTCAAATCCCCCTCTTTCCTGTCTCCCCTACCCTTCTACCGGTTCCAGCCAGGAGAGCTAGTCTTGACCAAATTTAGGAAAAGGGGATGACGTTGGGTAAATGTGAGTAGCCGAAAGAACTAAGGCCACTCACATTATTGTCATGAACTTGCAAGTCTAGAAGTTGTTTCCAGCCTACCCTCCTTGCCCCCACCCCTACCTTCACGTGGCAGCTGGGAATCTTAGATAGGTACTGGCAAAGGGAGAGGTTCTTCCAGGACTCGGGCACGCAGAGCGGTTCCCGCAGGTTGCTAGCAGTACTCGAGGTTATCCGTGTCAATGGGCATTTGCAGTGTTAAGCTGCAGTGAATGGAAATGTGTACGTCTGTGGGCTTCATAGTCAATGAAGTTTCCTGTTCGCCTCACCACTTCAGGCCCAGATAATCACTGGGTAAAGAAAAGAGGAAGTTGGTTATTAATGTGAAGGACTTACACCAATGTTTGATGAACATTTGAGTTCAGGGTGCTGTGTAGATCTCTGTCGATTCTGAAGGAAGAATCGTGGAAGAGGCCAATCTAGCACTTTCTCACTTAAGCAGAGAGAAAGCCCTGTGGCCACTGGCAGTTTGGTTCTGTTCTTTTCTTTTTCTGCAGCCTGCAGCTCTTCTCTTTTACTTTGATTAATGGAGATACAGAAAAAGGCAGAGGAGGGGTAATGAAAAAAGTTGGATAATAAATCAGATTAAAAAATGAGCCTGAGGTGTAACTGCTGAATCCTCAATAATAAGCCTGAACGGCGGGCGGTTTGGACCCTCAGGTGAGCGGGTGGGAGGGGGGTGTTTTTCTGTCAGGGCTAGGAGCATTTCCTGAGCCCGTGGACTCGTATTCCTAGGTGCCTGTTCCACTTTCATTCACGTTGCTAATGATGGGACCAAGGAAGAGTCTGACTCCCTGTGAGGAAACCTGGGACAATGGCATGGCTCTGGCACGTTCGGGACTTCACGTTTGCCTCCCATGGAGACGCACTTTTTACTTTGAAGGGCTCTGCGAAAATAATACGGAGGCAACAGTTTTCTCAAATATTCTCCTGAAAGGAGGGTAGGGAGAAATCAGCCCCATCCTCCAACTCAGCTCATGGATGCTCTTTGGGAATTTTTCTTTAGAGGAACAAGAAAGGAAAAAAGTTTGCACAACACTATCACTTTTAATCGATCTCTTAACGGGCATTTCTGAGCACTATCAGTGTGGGAGTGTTGATGTCAGAAATATGTAGAGTCTCAGCAACCTGGTTCTCCTTATCTGAGTCTTGATCTTCCTGCTTCTTCTCTTTCTGAGGGTGTTTAAGTAGAAAGCGACTATATAATCAACCCAGTTCCTGTTGCAGAGAGAGTTTATAAAGGAAGACTCTGGTAGAGGCTTTGTAATACTGAAGGTTTTATGTACAGAAGAATTTTGTAATGCCACACACTCAAACTTCTGGGCCGTACCTTTGATCATTGCCTGAGGGTTCTATTAAGGATCAAAGGAACAGCTTTCCAAAGCAGGTAACTTCACTCTCAGCACACCTCCCATTGATTTGCTGTCGGTCTGCCATGGGTGTGCACTAGGAAGGATCCATGAGTTATATTCCTTACTGGATGAAAACTTATGGCTATCTTGTAGGAGTTGAGAACATCTCTTGTTCCTCCCTGGAAGGTGTCACGGGTGTTTGCCTGTGAACTAGAAACACCAAGGTATAGAAAACATTTGTGGCAATAGGGCATTCGTGTGAAAATGCCCCCAAGGGCAAAATTTAGCCTGGTACAAGCAGAGGAGATGAAACCCTGAGAGCCGAGTTTCCAGCAACTTCGTAGAGAGGAGCTGTTCCTTGGCAGTGGTCCCAGTGCCCTGGGGAGAGGCAAAAACGCTGGCCCGTCTTTGAGACAGGTCCTCGGGCCCAGATGTCTGAGACCATGGGCAGCACTTGTGTAATGGCCACGCTTTTTACACCTTTTTCACCAGGATATTTCCTGGTTACTAGATATAATCTCCGAAGAATTTGACAATTTTGTTAATGGGAAAAAAAGTCAAAATAATAAAGAACCTGAAAAAGCAGTTCCATTGCTAAGTGTACATGCTGGGAGTTCTTTGCCCCTTGGTTCTGGCCTGGCCTCATTATCTGCAGGGAGATCTGATTATCTCCAAATGACATGGTCTAGGTGTTTGTCCCATGTGGAGGGTTTTGGAAAGAACAGTTCAGAACCATATCACCTCTCATTCCTTGGGCCCCTTTCACGGCACTGATTAAGTTCAAATTGGATTGAGAGATAAAAGACATTTTGTTGTTTCCTTCCATCAAAACTTAAGAAGCAGATAGCTGGCAGGAGGGATTGGTGGACAGGGGAGGGTTATGAGGGGACAGTCAAGACTGAGAGATAATCCTAGACTGTTTCCTTTCTTACTGGGCTCCTCAGTGGAATAGCGGGCCAGAGAGATGGGCAGGAGAATGTATGTTTATTTAGATCCTCTGGGTCCTTCACAGACCTCTGTAATCTGCCCCTTCTTGGAATATCCATGGTGATCATGGTCTTCACCATGCAGTCTAACACAGATTTTACTGTTTTTACTGACTGCTGTTTCTTACATCCAAACGTTGTATGGCCACTTGGCGGTGGGTTCCTGGTGGCCTGGAGCTGACTGGATATCTTTCTATGCCCACTCGGCCAGGACAGGACTTAGCTACAGATGCATATTGATTGTCTGATTGGTCTGCTGCTGACACATTCATCTCGTCCCACCCTGGTTTCTGCATTTGGCAGACCCTGGGCACTTCTGGCAGCGGCGCTTGGGGGCAAGAGTTAAGTGATTTGTTCCTGTTTGTCGGTGAACTGAGCAATCAATCCAAATTTTAAAATCTCTAATCAGATTAGCTCATTTTTAATCATCTGGAGTCTGGCTGGGGTTGTTCTGTGTGGGAGCCAGCGAGGCCCAGCTGTTGCCCCAACTTCCTTTGTAAGCTCTGGATGAAGGCCTTTTCATCCTCGCCCACCTCTCGCCTCAGAGTCTGTGAGCCAAGCTATGTTTCAAGGACCTTTTTCCTCCTTCCTCCTCATGGGTGCTTTTCAGTTGCCGTTTGCTCTCCCACTCCTTTGTGAGGTTTTACAGCTGCCTCCCCTTTGGCAGGACCGGGAGAGTGTGCACTTGTTTGTGTGTCTGCATTTGTGTGTATGTTTGGGTGTGTGCCCATGCCCCTGTATACATGCGTATATACATATAACGCACCTGTGTGTGTGTCTGAGTCTTGTACGTGCACACGAAGTCGTACACGATTGCTGGTGAGTAGTCCTGGAGTGAGCAATGTGCCATCTGAGTAGGAGCTTGGGCCACAATAGAAAAAGAACTTTTTTTCATTCGGAAGACTAGACTAGTGTCTTTCTCAGTGACATTAAGTTTGTTTAGCCTGTGATACAGAATGTGGGATTCTATTTCACGAGTTTGTAAGTTGTTTTCTCTGTTACGGGTTTGTACCAGTCTGCTTTTAGCATGGAATGTGTGCTCCATGCTCATGTACTCCAGTGTGCTTTGCTACGTAGGGTCATCCCGAGGGTCTGGGATCAGTCCACTGTAGAGCAACCTGTGGATATTTAGCTTTGGCCAAATGCGTACTTGTCTCCAGGTCCTCAGACACCAGCACCCTGGGAAAAGCTATCAGTAGGGGGATGAGGAGGTGGACAGAGCACATCCAGTCCTGCTTCCTTGCTCTTGTCCGGCTGCCATAGGCACATGCATACCACAGGCTCAGTCACTTTGTCACGCACATCCACACTCCCAGGTGCCCACCTGGATGTCCGTGCACAGCCACCTCAAAGGATTTCCAATTCCGCAAAAGGCAGGGTTCGAAAATGCTCAGCTTCCCTGTGCCCACAGCTCTGTTAGCTTCTTTCCCAGGTGATTCTTGTAGGGGGGATACCAGGCATTGGCCTGGGGTGGGCTCCACCCTGCTCCCAGGGACTGCTGTCCTGGGGCTGGGCAATGCTCTGCTGACCCTGCCCCCCGCCCCCACAGCCGCAGACGAATTGCTTCTCCTCCCTGGGGTCTAGCACTGTGCTGTCAGGCACGGGCTGGAATGACCATCCAGATGCATCGGCAAGGTGGAAATCCTGCTTCCTCTGCCTGGAAAACACACACTGCCTGTGGCTTTTTTATTTTAGGGACGTGATGTCGCTCTTTTGTTTCCAAAGGCTGAGCATTACCTAAGTGTTCCACGTTCACGATGGTTGTAGTGCGTGTGAGTTATATTCACATGCACGTAGACTGCAGCACTTGGGACAGATTCTGAGGTGTCAGATGTATGCCCTCCCTTCTGCGCTGCTGCTGGGACTGTCCGCAGCGTGAGTGACTGCTTTTCTGGCCCACCGACGACTGATTTAGCTTCGTCACATACACAGGAGGACCAGGCACAGCCTTGGTCCCGTGCCCAAACCCTCCAAACCACCCTGTGATTTAGGCAGCCTGTAGTTATGGTTATCACTGCTGCATAGGTGGATGACGAAATTGAGACAGTGCGCCGCAGCTCAGGGGCCCGTGTGCCAGCCCTCCCACCGCGCCCCCTCTTGACCTGTATAGGTCGGCAGTACCAGCCACATCCACAGAAAATTATTTCTTCCTTCCTAAAAATCCAGGCTGTTTCTTGCTATGCAGAGACAATAAAATCCTTCACCAAGAATGAAGAAGTCCAACCAAATCAAAACAAACAAGGTCTGGGTTTTTTTTTTTTTTTACACTTTTCTTAGGAAGTCATTAAGGAATTATAGTGCCGTTTAATGTGGGTGGAAAATATTTAAGTTTGGCCATTGTTTAGGCTGGCCAGTTTGAGTGCAAACTCTCAAACTCTTGGAAAGCTCTGCTGTTCTTTCCAAGTGTCCTCTTAGCTCTGGAGTGCCCCAGGCCTGGATCAGCTGACCCGCAAATTCAGTGAGGCCCAGGGCAGCGGGGTTGGGGCAGTCTGTTCGTGAGTCAGGAGAGGGTGTGGGAGAGGTGGGTCATTTCAGACTTCCCCAGGCTGTTCTTTTCTGCCCTGTGTTGGCAAAGGTAGAGGTGACCTAGAGGATTTGGCAGCTGCGGGGAAAACACAGGGAAGGACTCAGGAAGAAGGCAAAGTGGAAAGGAACAAGTGGAATCTATTCATAGAGGGCTTGCATTAAGCAGATCTTTTTTTTGTTTGTTTGTTTTCCTGGCAGATGCTGCAAGCAGTGGGCTGGGGAAGAGCTTCTCAGACAGCTAATGAGAGGTTCCTTCTCCCTGGTGCTGCCACCTCCCTCCCCAGAGAGATGGGGAACCTGGTGGCCCCAGGTTGACCTCTCCCTGCAGGCACAGGGCAGCCTGTGCTCTGTGGCCTGGGTTTTTCCTCTTGCTGAGAGCTGCCCTTTGTGACATGCACTAAATCCTGGCTATCTTCCCCTTCCTCCTCCTTTGTCTTCTCTCAGAATTTTTGTTCCGGTTTCGCTCTTGCCTAAGACACAAGGGAAGTGGAGCGGCTTTATTGGGGTGATTCCGTAAGTGTGTTGTGGGGAGCTGCCCAGGACCAGTGACAGGCAGGCCGGTCCTCTTCCTCTTTCTCTTCAGATGTCCCCAGTCCAATTCTGCCCTCTCTCACCTGCCCCGAAACCTTTCCCTAGTATCCCAAGTCTTGCACAGGTTGCTGGGGGCAGAGAGGAGCTAGAATTTTGTATGTAACGTCAGCTTCCTGGACGACGTTTCAGTTGTTGCCATGAGGACCAAGCCACGGCCCTCTACCCTCCAAAAGCACACAGTAGATGGGTGGAGAGACTGGACGGGAAGGGCAGCCTCTCACACTATTTCATTTTCCCAGTGGCTCTTGGAAATGTGATTGGCCCCATTTGACGGAAGGAGAAATTGACGAGAGAGTGGCTTGCTCAGCCCTGGTGAGGCAGGTAGTTTGGGTGGTAGAGTCAGAATTAGCACACACACGTGCTGATGCCTAATTTAGTGCTTCCTCATTAGGCTGCAGAACAAAGGAAAAGCAAGGCAAGTCAGAGTAACTGAAGGGGAAAGGGAAAAGGAAAGTTATAGGAAAGAGAAAAGGGAAGTAGTGGAGCCTGGAGTTTGAGGGGCTGGTGAGAGAGATTCTCATATGTGCCTCCAAGGATCCCAGTGTATTTTGTAAATTTGCCCTGTTATTTCTCAATCACTTTCACTAGACACTTAAAAAAAAAGCTTGTTGATCACCTTCTGGACACTCTACATGGTCCTAGGCTCGGGGACACTTGAGACTGAGAAGAACAAGCGCTTCCCTCAGTAAGCTTTCAGCCTATGTCAGGCCCACGTGCGTGGTAGAGTTAAGTACATAGCAAAAGACTGTTGATTGAAGAAACGTGAGTGGAGCATCTGCCTTGTGCTCAGCACCATTTGGAGACAAGCCGTGGATTCCGAGGCACAGACTCCGCGTGGGGAAGGCGATTAGGGAGAGCGGACCAGGGAAGGGGAGCGTGAGCTGAAGAAGGTGGTGCCTCCACGCTTGGTGTGGAAAGGAGCTGAGAAGTAAAGTGACTGGTGTGGCTGCCATGGCCTGAGACTCAGTTCTGCACTTACAACTCTGTTCTGCCCCCGTGATGGACACCCTCTCGAGTGCTCTATCTGCAAGCGTTTGGAATCGAGCTCACGTGAAGGGAATGCTGTAGGCTGGTGGCCTGGTGTAACCTAGGAAGGCTTTCTGAAGGAGGGGAGCATTGTTATTCCTGAGAAGGAAAGAGCCCTGCCCAATAGTTTCGCACTGGCTACTCTGTCCCTTTCCCTGTGGGTGTCCTAGGTACTAGTTGCATAGACCCTGTGAGGGGTTTCTGAGCAGGAGCCCCTCAGGGTGGGCCTTTCATGACCATGAGTCCAAGAAGATCTATCTGCCTTGGCTCCTACGATCTGTAGCCCTTCACTTCTGTCCTCTCACGGATGAGCCAGCCAGAGGGGCCATGTCACTGCCACCATCAGGAGGGTAGGTAACAAGGGAGTGGTGGGCAAAGGACACCTGCATTCGGGCTTGTTCCTGGCCAGCTGTGTGACTTAGGGGAAGATGATGACAAAGGCAGCGGTCATCACCACTCCGTGCTGAGCAGGTTACAGACGCTGATTCCTCTGATCGGCAGCTGTATGGCGGAGGCGTGTCATAGCGTCCATGTGCGGAGGGGGAAACGGAAGCTCACAGAATGCTTGGGCACTGGGTGGGGGAGGGGCAGAGTTGGGATCCAAGGCTTCCTGACTCCCAAGCTAATGACTGGGCCCACCGCCTCCAGTTATTCCCCCCAGGCCTCGTTTTCTCTCCCCTGTAAGATTAGGACTTGAATGAACTGACTGCTTGGACTCCTGTTGGCACCATCATTCTTGAATTTTACAGAGGGGTGTGCCCAAGTGGGCAGAAGGTTTTGGGAATGATGGCTCTTCGGAAATGGTGGGGAGGAGGAGACCAGAGATGCTGAACCCCTGCTTGCCCCGAGGCAGCCCAGGGCCGGCTTCTCAGTTTCTTTCTCCCAGGGTCAGCTGGAGCATGCTGGTCCTGTGGGGAGTGCCCTCAGTGCCCTGAATGAGCTGTGGCACCGAGAGCCACCAAGCTCCAGAAAAGGAGAAGTTACCTTGGGGTGGAAAGCCTGAGGCTCCCCACTTGCGGGCTGGGCCGGCTGGTCCTTAGCATCTTCCCTGCTGAGCGAGGCGCACAGCAGAGCTGTGTGCTGCTGTCATCCCCCAGCAGCTGCTGGCTGCCACGTCAGGTTAGAAATAGAAACTGGCTGTTGGGTCCCAGAGTCCTTCCCTCTGCTCCTCTGCCACTCATCTAGGGGGCCCGCCTGTGCTGCCCTGGTTGCTGGGGCCTCTTGGGAGGGGCAGAGGGCTGTAGGGAGCCAGTCTGCCAGGGAGTTCCAGGGCTGGCCCTGGCTGGGATGCCTTGGGGTGACCACCCTTGTGGTCAGGGCCTGCGTCTGGCTCACAGCTTCAAGGCATCATCTCTCTCAGCAGCTGCTTCACGAGTCATGGGAAGGTGGGAAGGTGGGAAGGTGATGGGACACTGGCTGGGCAGGGTGGCTCACCAGGCCACCTGCGGAGTCCAGCCTCCCCCTGTGGAGGGGCTCCCGAAATGTGTGTTGAGCTGAGTTGTGAACACAGGTCGCGGCCTTGGTGCAACTTCGGGGCCTGAGCGGTGCTTTTCTTCTCCTCACTGCGTCCTCCCGCCCCTTCAATCTTTCCAGTCCTCCTTCCGTCGCCCCGAAGCACTCCACACTCCTCCTCCCCACTCCCGGTTATCTGCCTCGGGAAGAGTTGAATGTTAGGAGTGAGGTGTGGATTTTGTGTGACCCTACAGAGCAGGGCAAGATGCGGAGTGGCCTCCACCAAGGAGGTGTTCTGAAGCCACAGGCCCATGAAAACCGTCTGCCCTCCATTCCTGGCACCTGACAGATGAATCGAGCCAAGTCGTCCAGTCATTCTGACTTTGATTCCCTTCCAGATGGGCCTGCCCAGGCTGCGTGTCCCCAGAGCCTGCGCACCCTTTCTCTGGGCCTGTGAGCCCTTGGCCTTCCCAAGGCCATTTCCCAGCCCAGGGCATCACGTTGACACAGGCACAGTGACACTGGCCCAGCAGGGTGTGGGGAAGGAAGTTGTTTTTATTCATGGTAAGCAGGACAGTCGGACAACAACAGTGTGGACAGTTCTCAGTTATTCACAAGTGGATTCGTCTGCATTCTGGATAGTCCATAGCTTTTTCCTCCCAAGGTGGGCTTATTTACCAAGGGGAGTTAGCAGTAAGAAAAAAACTAAGAGTTACTGAGACTGTGCTATGTGTCATGACAGGTACTTTACCCACATTCATTTATGTCATTGTCCCCCAAAGCTCATCTGTCCATATTTTTATCCCGTTTGCTCTTGAGGAACTGAACCTCACGAACTTGAAATAAATTGCACTTGGTCACGTGGTTAAACCGTGTCCTAGCCAAGCTCCTGATGGGTCTGTGTCCCTCTGCATTGCCATCTTCCTACTCTGTGTGCATGGGTGTGTGCGCGCCCGTCCATGCATGTGAGCAGACCCATGGGAAGAGGCCCCCCTCACAGATTGTCCACCCCATCCTTCATGCAGTGCAGTGGGATCTGAGGCTCCTGAAGTTCCCCCGCTGGCAAGTTTCTTCATATTGCTGTGAGTTTCAGGGGCATTTTAAATCAGAGTGGTCTCAAAGATTTCCATGTAGTTGTTCTCCACTTACTCTCATACCTGCCTGGACTGTGGAAAAGGGGTGCTGGCACTGTGACCAGTTGGGAAGTCGAGGGTCAAAGGAGGATGTAAGTCCAGGAGCGGACCCCGTCTCTGCATTTGCACCATGTTGTCTGAACCTCTGCAGTCCCGTCTGCTGCCAGGGTGACGTCCAGGCCTCCTGCTTGGTCTCTCTGCTCCCATCCTTGCTGTCTCCCCACTGTCCCCCCACTGTCCCAGCCGGCATGATTCAGATGAGGTTATTCCTGTGCTTGGAACCTCATGATGGGTCCTCATCCTGGGCGAAAACCAAAACTGTTCTAGCAGGCTACGAGGCCCTGCACAGTCTGCACCTAGTCCCCACCTCTCTGGTTTCATTTTGCATGTTTCCCTCCTGACTCCTTCTGCTGGTCTTCTTGCTGTTCCTGGAAAAGGCCAGGCACTTTCTTGGCTTTGTGCTGGCCATTCTCTGTGCCTGGATGACTTCTGGTATCTGAACGTCTCCCTTTAAGTCATTGTTTCAATGACCCCAATAAGGATGTGTGCCTTGAATGTCACCATTTACCCACCCTGATCCGCCTTACCCCGCCATCTATTCTTTTGTCTAGACTACTTATCATGTTCTAAAATATCATGTAATTTACTTTATTTGCAGCTAGCATGTAGGCTGTACAAAGCCTCTTCTGTTCACTGTATATCTCAAGTACCTAGAACAGTGCCTGGCACATAGTAGGCATTTCAATAAATATTTGATGAATGAATGAAATCATATATCAGGTCAGTGAGGGACTCATGACTAGAACCTGGTGTTTTACTGCCAAGATAAAGATCCGTCCAAGTGTTTTATGTTAGAAGAAAACAATTTTTTTGGAGATTAACCAAAACTTAACATGAGCATAGAAAGCAGAAGATAAGCACCACATGTACTGTGCATGAGACATGCGCTGTATTGTGCATGGATTATCTCATGCTGTCTGCATCTTTCCCTGGAGAAGAGTGAGACTCAAAGTAGAGAAGTGGACGTGCCCATGGCTCCAACAACTCCGATCAAGTTGGGTTTAACTTCAGGCCCGTGTGGCCTCAAAGCCTCTTTCCAATATGTCCTTGGAGGAAACAACACTGATAACCTAGCTGCTTGGCCCTGATGTTCCTGATGTTCCTGCCAGCTGGGTGGAGAACCAGACTTGATGCTGAGCTCACCTCCTCTGGGTTCTGTTCCCCTCCTCCACTGTCACGTGGGTTGGCCCTTCCTCCTTTCCTGTGTGAGGCCTTGGGCGGTGCTCATTAGTCAGGTTCTGGTGCTTCCCGTGTTCCAGCCAAAGTAAGCCAGGAGGTTACAAAAAAGCAGCTGCAGGCTTCAGCTCCTTACGAAAGGGCACCACTGTGGCCCTCCCTTCTGCAGTCAAGCTTAGCCGTTGGTTCCCTGAAGGGACCTGCCGGGGGCATGATCGAGACCAACTTGCTGTTTGCATCCTCCCGCAAGCTCCTCCCCAATACATCCTTCAAGCTGTTGAGTGCCAGTGAGAAACTGGTTTGAAAGCCCCCCTGACTGAGCGTACACCCATACCTTTCAGAAGGACTCACTGTCCAGATCATGGTGGGAACCAACAAGGATTCAGTGAAAGGTGGATTTGTCTTTTCACTCGAGGAGTTTCTGTTCCACTTGTGGAGATTAGGTATACTGTATAGAATTACTAATATTACACAGCCACAAAACAGGAACATAAATTTAATCCATGAGCTATGTGCTATGGATGTTTCCTCAGTCGGGATTTTGGAAAAGACTATATACATGCAAATGAGGTGTCCTTTGAAACTCAGAGAAGTGTGGACGCTGTGGCTGACTGATGGTTCATGTAGAGGGAGGGGCACCATCTGACTGTAGGTTTTGTGACAGGAGTAGCATCATCTTTGACTATGAAGGAGCAGGACACGGCAAGCTAGGCCCCGTGATGCTGGCTCGCAGCATTGACGGTAGATATACCTTTTGCCCATGTTGGCCAAGAAAACCGTCCCATTGACTACTAGGAGGGGAATAATAGGAACATTGAGTACACCTTTCACCAAGGCTTTGGAAGTTTCCATGGAGACAGGAAGGCTTCACTTAGGCTTTGCGTGGTGATTTAAGGGCATCTGTCATCCCTGCTGGTTCTTGGTACTGAGGAACCCACGCTGCTTCACTTCCCTCAGCCTCAGGTCCATGGTCATGAGCTGTGGAGAAGTTGGCAGGGTTGTAACAGAGCCCAGTGGGACTCAACTAATTCCTCTTGCACCTCTTGGATTTCATGTACCACTGGAGTGTTACAGAGTGGTAATTCTGCCTTCCAAGATGTTAATTAGACAACAAATTCAGCACCCGATATGGGACTGAATAGTGAAGCTCCAGAGAGGAGACAGTCTGATGGAGACCCCACCCCTTCTTAAGGCCTAGTTCCAACCTCCCCACCCAACCCCTTCTCCTAGAAGACGTTCTTTCTTAACTGCCAGGCCCACTGTACTTCTTTTTTTCTGAGTCATTCCTTTGACATTTTCCTTGAGGTCAGGGGTCAGATGTCATCATCTGAACCCTCTGCAAGCGTTGGCACTTGTTCTCACACATGCTCAGTAAGCCAGCTGGTGTGAGAGGACCCAAACTGCTTCTGTGCATGAATCAATAACCAGGAACTTGCAGAGTAAAGGACCGAGGGTGACAGTGACTTTCCTTGTCCTAACATACTAACCAAGCCTAGGATCTCATCCACATAATCTTGCTGGCTTTTCCTCAAGAAACTCGACTCTTAACTCCACACCACGCTTGGTATTTTCCAGTAGGTGGTCTGTTTGCAGGCTTATTTCCTTATACTCAAGGCCTGCCTGTGAGAACTGTTAATTCAGATGATCTAATCAAAGCCACACAGGAGGCTCTAATGACGCTGCTGCGCCCGCTGCTCCCCTCCACTGCACCCTGATTCTGTTTAAAGAAGCCCAGCTATTTTTCCAGGAACTTGGAGAAAGCTGCTGGAGGAGGAGGCCAGCCTTCTGCCACGGCTGTATGTCCCCACTGGCCTTCTGTCATAGGGTGACATAAGGTTTTTCTGGACCAGAGCTCTCCAAGCAAACCCTTCCCAAGAGGCCAGAGAGCCGACCCTTTCTTCTGATTGAGGATCTTGAGTATGTGAAAGATCCCAGCCTTCAGATGAACATTTTCACTTTGTTAGGACCAGTGCCCTCAGGAGCAGCATGGACCGTGAGAAGAACGCAGGGACTTGGGACTGGAAGGGGCACTGGGGCCTTTGGGTGCTGCGTGTGCACTTCATCAGGGCCTGGCCACACAGGCGCCGTCACTGTGTGCACTTTTCTGTAAATACGTCTCACTTCCATCCGGAGTGAAGCAGAGGAGACAGTGAGCAAGAGAACAATCTATACAATTCAGGGGCTTGTGAGGGGAGGAGGGCAGAAGGGTGGCATCAGAGAGACATGCTCTGGCAGCTTCAAGGGTCCATTCCGCTTCTTAGGTCAGATGTTAGGTTCATTAGAATTCTTCCTGTAATGCGTCATAACTCATGTAACATGTATGTTATAAATGTCCTTTCATATGTATTAATAATAAGCTAAATGAGGGTATAGAAAAGAGATCCTGAAGATTCTGTGGTCAAATAGACCAGGGTTTGAGTCTTGTCTGCTGCTGACCGGTCGTGTGGTTCTTGGATGGATAAGCTCCCCAGACCTGTGTTTGCTCATCTGCAAGGTAGGGGGGGTTGCAATTCACAATTAATAATTCAGTTGACATTTGGGCCCTGGCTGTTGTAGCTCAGTGGATTTAGCGTGGGCCTGAGAACCAAAGGGTTGTAGGTTCGATTCCCTGTCAGGGCACATGCCTGGGTTGTGGGCCAGGTCCCCAGTGAGGGGTGCATGAAAGGCAACCACACATTGATGTTTCTCTCCCACTTTTTCTCCCTCTTTTTCCCTCTCTGTAAATAAATAAAATATTAAAAAATAATTCAGTTGACATCTAGGGCATGTATGAAAAGCAAAATGTAATGTGTTTTGAGAGCATAAAGGGGCGAGACCACGCCTGTTGAAGAGGGACGGGGTGGGAGTGGGCTGGTCAGGGGAACCACGAGCAGGCAATGTTCGAGCTGCGTGTTGACAGAAGGCCAGTGTTTAGTGTGCAGAGTCAGGCCCTGGATTCACCTCCCCTCAAACTAGATCCCGTGGGGAATGTGAGACCAGCGTTGCAGAGAGGCCTGGCATTTCAGAGCATGTTACACAACCCACCATCTTCTGTCCTCAGTCTTCTGAAGGAAATGAAGCCCAAGAGAGAATGTGACTTGCTCCGGCCCCTGTGCTGATGAGCAGCAGAAGTGGACTAGAAAACTTATTGCCCCTGTTACGGTCACACCCTTCTAGAGCTTTATATGCTCCATATTCGGTCTTCACTAACAACTCTTTGCCATAAGTATGATTACTATTCCTTGTTTACAGATGAAGGAATTTATGCCTGGAGTGATTAAGTAATCCCCTCAAGGTCCTACAGCTCAGGTAGAATCGGGATTTAAACCCGGTCCGACCACATTCCTAATGACTACCTTGCATTCCTCCTTCCAGAACCTCGGCTTGCAGTGTTTCTGCCGAACTGTGACATTTTCCCTGTCCTCACGGAGCTCTGGTCTTTTTGGAGAGAAGGGTCGGCTTGGGGAGTCAAGTCAGTTCATCTCTTGGGCTTCATTTCCTTCCCTGGCAACATTGCAGAAGGGTGAGGGGGGTCACACAGTTTTCTTGGAAGTCCACCGGATGGTAGGTGGAGCTCAGACCAGTTGCTCGTGACTCTGTCACCAGCGGGCAGAGGAGTTCAGGCTGTGTCCTGAGGCAGTGAGGAGCCAGTGTGAGGTTTTGGGCACCAAGACGTGAAGAAGAAAGTATGGCTTTAGGAAGGTGGATCCTGAGAGGGCGTCCAATTATGTTTTTCTGGAGACTAGCCTCCCGGGAGGACCTGCCTGGCTGCTTAGGTCCATGGAACGTGCGCTCTTGGAATTCTTGATAGGAGGACTCATTGTCATTGGTTGCATTCATGTCTCCAGATGAGGAAGGTTGAGTCATAGTTTGGACTTACAGCAAGTTCTCGCTCCTGACGGAGTCCCCACTTTGAGATGTTACCTCCACTTTCACTCAGTGTCCTCTCTACCCACTGTCACCCCTCCCCCGCATTTATTCCCAGTATTTCTACCCGTCTCCTCCTGAGAGACCAAGGGATCCTGGATGGGATTTCATAATTGGTATTAACTGGATGTTCTTCTAAGTTGGTGCATTATCTTAAGTTAATCTTTATCTCAGTATTACGAGGAAATTCCTACAGAAATATTCTTTGTATCAGTCTCAGAAAAATGTTTGTTTTCTCCTTCTCATTGCCCTCCCCTCAATTTGCATAATGGTGAGAAAACAATACTGCCACCTAGTGGGAGTCCAGAGTGTGACCTTCAGAGCTCCTCCTCCTGACCCCAGTACATTATTTCCGTGACTAATAGTTAAACTAATGAGCAGTCCTGAGTGCAGTGTTCTTCCCAGTTTATGGTTCCAACTGGATTTTCAGGTCCCCTTCCCACTCTCTTTAAGCTTGCAGTTGCAAGTCTCAGTGGGGCTGTTTTGTGTACCAGACAGGAGCATTAGAAAGGTGCAGGGAGCTCCACTTTCTCCTACTTCTTACAGCAGTCTGCTGATGTAAGTACCCGTATGTCCATTTACAGGGGGGAAATCAGGCTCAGAAAGTTTAACTTGGCACCTTTTTGAGCACCTCACACTTACCCGAACCATGTAGCAGCCTCCCAAGTAGTACATGGATGATTATTACCTGTCTTGCTCTAAAAGTGTTCTACCCAGACACAGAGGCACAGCGTTGTCAGGCCCTGGCCATCCTGCAGAAGGGGGAGACCTTTGCACCCTGAAGGACTCCAGCAGGACGGCCTGGGTGAAGGAGGTGGGTCTGGAGTTGGGATTTGGAAGGTTGAGTGGGAGGAGGGCATTTGGTAGATGAAGGCTCAACGGTGGCCCAGAAACGGGGTACCTGAAGGCAAGGACAGGCTGCTGGTCCGGAGCCGAGTCTGGTGTTATGGGTGAAAGCCCAGGATGCAGAGCCTCGAGGGCTAGTCACCGTATCCACTCCCATGTGACATTTATAAATTGGGAAGCAACACATGCTTGATGGAAGAAATTAAAACAATGCAGAAGTACATAATGCAAAAACAAACAAATAAATAAAAATCTCCTTCAGTCCTGTCCTCCCCTAGAAAACAGGATTAATAATTAAAAGTTTGGTGTATATGCATCTAGAAGATTTCCTATGCCTGTAAAATTAAATAGATAAATCTGCCCATTCATATATACGTAAGTCCATGTATACACAGGTATAATGAGTTACTTTAAAGAGGATTATTTATAAGATACAATTTTAAATTTTTCTTGTCATAAAAAAACTTAAAAATGTATTGAAGTCATCTTTTAGCTTTGAAATCTTCTGCCGTTGAAAATTTGGAACATATACAAAAATAGACCTGCTCTCTCCCGGCTTCAGCATTTGTCCATACCTGGCTCATCTTGTTTCCCTACCACCCTCTCCGTAGGTTCCCCCGAGTGGGGCTAGTTTAAGGAAAATTCCCGACCTCATACAACTCATCTGCAAATATGTTTGTATGTATCTCGAAAGATAAGAACACTTTTAAAAATATATAATCACAATATCATTATCACGAATTCTGTTATATAAATCAAATATCTGGTCAGTATTCACATTTTTCCAATTGTCTTATAAATTTTTTTAAAGCAGCTCTAATGTATTTGAGTCACTATTCAAATAAGGCCCATACTATTACATTTGGTTCATGCTTTTTTTAAAAGATTTTATTTATTTATTTATAGAGGGGAAGGGAAGGAGAGAGAAAGAGAGAGAGAGAGAGATATCAATGTATGGTTGCATCTCGTGGGTCCCCTGCTGGGAACTGGCCTGCAACCCAGGCATGTGCCCTGACTGGGAATCAAACTGCAGTTCTGCGGTTCGCAGGCCCACACTCAATCCACTGAGCTACACCACCCAGGGCTGATTGATGCTTAAGTCTCTTTTTATTCTTAGATTTTCTACTTTTTCCTTCTCCTTTTTCTGGTTTTGCCATTCATTCATTGAAGAAAGTAATTACTCGTCTGCATTTTTGATTCTGTTAATTGGGTCCCTGTGGTATCTTTGCACATGTTCCTCTGTTCCTGTATTTTTCTTGTCAATAGGTGGTTAGTTCCAGGGTCTTGGGCAGAATCAGATTTTATTTATTACCACAAAGGGTGGAGCTTTTTAGGCAGAGGACTGAAGTGACCAAGAGCAAGAGTGTCGGCTTTCGGAAGGAAGATGCTTCCCCGGCCTCCCCAAGCAGTCCCTTGGATTTGCAGGTGGGAGACAAAGAGGGTGAACCCCAAACCTCCATAAGGTTGACTTCCAGGAGGCTTAGCTGCTGGGAGGTCTCGTCTTCCCTCGCCTTCCATGAGGAGCCTCTGGCACTACCTGAGCCCACCGTCTGGTCATCTGGAGCTAGCGGACCAGCAACTGGCTGTTGCAACAAGTGGAAGTCTCTGGCTTTCTCCTCCTGTGGTTTTGCACTGACTTTCTTCCCTTCCTCCCATAAGTCATATGTCTTCATATAAACAACATAAAGATGCTTTTCTTTCCTCTTCTCAGCCAGTTTATCCCATTGACACTGCCAAGCCACTGAGAACAGCTTACCTGTCTCAGCTCAGAGCTGGGAAAAGCAGGACAGTGTTTGCAGACATTGCTGGTGCTATTGAAATACTTCACACATCGTATCACAGGCTCCTGCAGGAGAATCACTTAATTTAGAAATTAAATGATGAACTCCGAATTTCACTCCCCACCCCATCCCATCCCCAGAGCCCATCTTCAGCCTCATTTTTCATAAATGGTCCTTCCCAGTTTCTCATTAATTAGTCCCCCTCCTTGACCAAGGGAATAAATCATGTTTCTTAAAGACAATTGGGTTGTTATTTTCTATGAATCAAAGACCCAGGAACAGAGCTGCTAATACGGGGCTTCCATGCAGACATGACATTAAGCAATTGCACTTGATCAATTAATTTGCTGTGTAGTCTTATCTCAGTGAAATGTATGCTTTTTCTGTAGGCCATCTGAAACATTAACAATAGTTTTTCATCACTTTTCTGAGTTCCTAGGAGTCTGGGGTACCAGAGCGTGGGGGTCCTTTTCTTAGTTACTACATTAATCGGCCTCCTTGCTGGGGGAACCGCAGGAGGTAACCTGGCCCGGGCTTCTGCCTGACCCGTCCCTGCCTCAGTCCCTTCACTTAAAAAATAAAGTCATTCTCTGAATCCCAGATGAGTCCCATTGTTTCCGAGAATCAGTAAGTAATAAATGGAGGTGAAGTTCGAGCCTAGTCTTTGGTTATGTCTGATCTTTATTAAGATTGTTATTTTAATGATTTATGCACAGAGGTTGTCCATAATATGGGGCATCCTTCATATATGCAGCCTGCGAATTGGGGGATAGTCCTCCTTAATCTGCTGTATAAACTCTTTTGAGCTGAGTAAAAGGAGGAATACTTTCTCGACTAAGCTGCCAAGGCTTCGCCAGGCCTCTCCTTTCTGTTGTTCTCTGTCTCTGGCCCGACAAGTTCCCACAGGCTCAGCTGCCCACTTCCTGGGAACCTGTGTGGATTTTGGAGACTGTATTTACGTTCCTTTTGGAGACAGTGTGACATAATGAAACCTACCCCAGGCAGACTTAGGTTCAAATCCCGAGTCCCTCCTGGGTAGCAATGTGGTGTTCGAGTCACTTAGAGTACAATCCTCAGTTTCTTTATCTTTAACATGGGCTGACAGTCCCTGCCCCAGGACTGGGGTGGCCATTCCAGACTGTGCATCTCCAGCCCTTAGCATACGCCATATGCTGACTAAATGGCGGTCATTGTCACTGTGGAGAGGCAGAGCTGGGTCCAGCCTCCAGGGAAGGGGGGATGAGAGAGACCTAACATAGAAGGCCAGTGTTTCCTAGATAATGCGTGCTTTTGTTTGACCTTAGACTTGGGGAGGATGGTTGTTTTTTATGAACTACTCACTTTTCTTCCTCACAGGCTCTAGACTAAGTTGAGATAATCGGCTCTTTGTCGTATCATCTCCGGAGTGATTTTTTTGGTTGATTGATTATATATACATGTATATGCACGTGTGCACACACATGGCAGGGGATGAACTCAGCAAACCTCTGCCCACAGGTGAGCCTGTGCTTTTGTCAAGTCGTCAGTCGTGGTTGCGTCATGTTCAAGTCCACAGAGCAGACTGGGTCGGAAACGGTTCACGAGAAACAGCTCCTCTGTTGATCCTACTCAGGGGCTTCCACTGTATTTATTATTCTGGTACTTTTTATCCCAGCGAGTTTTGCTCTTACAACTTCAAGATAATCCATTTATTTACACGCGCCTTTCCAGTCCAAATTGGATCACACGTACCAGCAGCTGTGCGCTGGCCCCGGCGGCCAGCGTGCGCTCCCGGGTTGGTGCTTGGCGGCCTGGGTCCTTGGGCAGGCTTGGGCTGTTTGTTTACCTTGAACCTAAGCTCTAAGCGCTGGAATGAGTCCTGCCTCCTTTCCACACAGCCACCTCAAAACCCCCTTTGTTCCCGGGTTACAGAGGACGGAGACTCGGGGTTTTCATTAGTTGTGGTAAGAACGCCAGTTCTCTTGGCTTCACCCTGCTGGTTTTGCTGTCCTGTAGTTAGCCTTTTTATTGAAAAACATTTTTAAATCACTTATGTGCATTTGGGCACACACACACCCCCAACCCACCCAAGGCTTCACCCCAAAGTTTACCTTATTGTTGGTTTTCCAGGGACAGAAAAACCCCACTGGGTAAAGTTGTAAGGAAAACAGGACAAGGCCCCAGGTCAGCAGCTGAGTGTGGTTTCCTTAACTGGGGGTCAGCTTTTCTCTCCCTGGGAATTCTACCTGCATTTTGCTTTTTTACTTCACATTTACCTTTGGTTGTATCAAAGTGGTTTTCTTACTGTTCAATCCCACCTCCAGCGACAGACATGGAATTCACTAGAACACGAGTTAGGCTGCGCATGCCGGCCAGGAACACATTCTTCCTTAGTCTTCCAGATGGGGGGTGTTCAGTATCCCACCCTGTCGTGTGTTCACAGGTGGTGTTTCTCTTGGTGTGGACCCTAAACCGTCAGTGTTGGAATCTTCCAGGAGCTGGAGAGTGTGCAAATGCTTGAGCTCTACTCCAGACTGGAGTCGGAATCTCTAGTGGTGGGTCCAGGAGTCTGTGTGAGGAACGTCCCAGAAACAGTGTTGGTCTGTAGATTAAATGCCATCACAGAAGATAAAGTCGCTGCCTCTGTTCATTTCTTTCTTTCCCTTTGAGGCTATGACCTTGCACCTTGTTGGGATCCAGCCTGCAGGCAGTTTTTGTTTCATTTCAGTCACATGTTCATCCACATGTACCTCTCTGTTCCCAGTATCTTTTCACTGGTGCCAGGATAATTCTGTGCTTGTCTTCAAGGAGCTTGGTGCCTGGTTGAAAAGGGGAGGTGTGCTCAGACTAAAAGACAGTTGAAGGCAAAGAAGGCTCAGTGCCAATGTGCAGCGTAGACTGAATTTGAAAGGAAGGGAGAGGTGTTGGCCTTGTGGAAGGTCCTGAGGGAGGTCGCGTGGGGTGTAAGGGGGGCGGGAAAGGTCCCCAGGGGAGCATGCGTGCCACGTCCGTTGTGGGCGAGGAGGGGCTCCTAGCCAACCCATGGAGCAGGCAGCATCGGGCAGCTTGTGAAGGAATGTGACTCTGGGAGAAGGATTCCTTTTGGAGAGGTTAAAAGATAATCAGATTAGTTGGCATTTAGGGGTGAAAATGTGGCAAATCATTGCTATAATCAGGATCATGTTGGGATTTGCAGTCAAAATACAGTTTCCTAATTTGGCCCATTCTTTCCCTTTCTTTAGTTCAGGGTGCCCTCCAGTTCTACAGTCCTCATTCCGTCTGGAGGGTCAGAAGAAGACTGGAGGCAAAGTGGAGACAGGACATTCCATAACTTAAAAAAATAAGACTTTTATTATGAAAAATTTTAAACACATACAAACACTATCATAACTTTAACAATGGAAAAGCTATTCCCAGGGGCAATATGATGTAGTTCAAGAACAGAAAATACTCATCTATGGAGTCAGAAGTCAAACCAGGGGTTCCTTCCGCTTGGGGGAGAAGTTGGCTGGGAATGGGGAGGAGAGAAGTTTGGGGGGATCAGGATGAAGTTCTTTGTCTTTATTGGGGCTTTCGTGGCTCAAGTGTGTACATTTGCCAAACTTAGCAAACTGTGTGCTTAAGGTCTGGGCATTGCACTGTATGTAATTCTGCCTCAAAAATATTCTTCCTTCTCCCCCAGTTTTCTTCCACTTCTCTGATCATATCAAGGAGAAATTCTCAAGTTGGAGCCAGAGTGTCAACAGCATCTCTCTAATACTTAGCTTTCTTTAAAAAAATATTTTATTTATTATTTTTAGAGAGAGAGGAAGGAGAAAGAGTGGAAGAGAAACATTAATCTGTGGTTGCCTCTCACGCATCCCCTACTGGGGACCTGGCCTGCAACCCAGGCATGTGCCCTGACTGGGAATTGAACCAGCAACCCTTTGCTTCACAGGCCTGTGCTCAATCCACTGAGCTACACTAGCCAGGGCTTAGCTCCCTTTTTAAACAAAGGCAGAAGGTTTCAGAAGAATATTATTTTGATTTTTATTGCATAAAACTAATTATTTGACCACCGATACTAGCTTTCCTGAGTAGCATTATATTTTTTAAGGAGAAGAGACATGGGTGGTAAGCAGATGGAGTAGAAACCATGAGGTGGTATGTGAGTGGTGAGCATTTGAGAAACACTAGTAGAACTGGGAGGTAATGCTTCAGGATGCCCCAGGGGACAGAGGAGAAGGGTCTGTTCTTATTCGGAGTCTCTCAGATATTACTCCTCGAGTTCAGTTTTGTTTTCTGAACTCATGGTAGTCGTTCCCCACAGCGCCAGCAGCAGCCGTTGGGATTAGGGCACCTGAGGTGGACTGGGGGACATACGGAAGGCCTGGGAAACAGAGGTGATGGGAGGAGTTCAACCAGAGGCAAAACTCTGACCTTCACCTCACGGGTAGCACTGGGTGACTGGGAGGCCTGGCTGTGCTGTCAGAATAAAGTAAAAACAGGGTCACAAAGAGGCCTTGAACCCTCTTCCTTACTCACCTGTTATTGCATCTCTTACAGCCCTCCTTGGCTCTGCTGCAGGCACAGGTTACAGCCGAGCTGCCCAGGTGCTGCCGGGGCTGAGTCTCACTGCCCTGCTGGGTCACCTCTCCGGGGACTCGTGGCCTTCCATAGACACATGATGGAGATCTGTAATTGAAATGAATAATGTACAGGGAACATCAACGGCAGTCTTCCAGTGACTTATTTATGTCCTGTTCTGCTCCGTGCCCTCTGGTGTCAGGGAGCCTGTGCTATTCAGGTCAGCTGTCTGGCGTCTTTGTGTAGCCCTTTGTCTGACCAAACTGTAGGATTAACCCAAGTCTCCGGGAGGAGTTCAGGTGCCAGTTGCTGTTTAACCACCTCAACCACGGAGTTCCTAGAAAACTGTGACATCAGCAAAGTTGGATACCTTATCCCACCTGCCATTTCTGTAGGCCATTTTCATGCTCACTTCATCTCTTTCTGGCTTCTCCTCATACCTTCTTTCAGCCATGCATTGTATCTTTAAGTTTCATCTGCATGTGACCTAATTTGCTGCAATAAGACAAAGTAGATGCAACGGGGGCCTGGCCCCTCTACTAGGGACAGAACAGGCCTTTGGAGCACAAGCAGGTTTCTTTCAAGCACTGGAGATTCAAGGGAGAAGGCAGAGTATTTTGTGTGAGAAGTCAGAGGTGGGGGCAACATGGCAAGAGTCCAAGTTTATTATCAAGTTGTAGTAAACCTTCCTAGGAGTTGACCATGTGCTGCATGGGTTCTAAGCACTTGGTTTGTACTAATCCTCCAACAACCTCCCGAGGCGGCCATTCTCATTACCCCTGCTTTACACAGGTGGAAACCGAGGGCTCCGGCAGCTTACGTCACTTGCACAAAATCGCAAGGAGATAGTAGAGCTGGGAGCCAATCCCAGGCAGTCTGCTTCGAGAGCCTCACAGGGCGCCACGAAGCCAGTGTCTCAACTGTGTCCAGATTTCCCAGGTGGTTGCACCAAAAACTAGCATCCCATGGGTGTGGGAATCTGCACATCAAACAGAGACCCTGCGTGAATTCTACCTGCTGTTGTGTTTAGGAAGTTCTGCACCAGGCCATTTGTTAGTGAAGTGCTGTCCCTCTGCTGGGCGGAGCCTGGGCCGTGGGTGTAGGCTTTGCTGGGAATATGCTGGCAGTGGCTTCCCGACTTCAGGTTGTGTTAGCTACAAGAGAGCCTAGCCCTGGGAGCTGGGTCAGAGTGGGGCTCCAGGTCTAAGAGGTCAGTTAGCAGGCCTGTGTAGTGTTGGGGACGGATTTGGGGAGCAAATAGACATCCTATGAGAACAAGACATAATAGAGTGGGGAAGGGGCTCACCTATACCAGAAGAGCAGCTGGGGGCTCCATGCTGGTCCTCAACACTGGGTGACCTGGGCAACAGAGCCTGCAAGTGGTTTGCAGGAGAGGAAGTTCACTGCAGGGCCAGGTAGGTTTCCAAACATTTCATGGGACTTTGATGGGAGGGAAGGGCTAACAACACTGCAGATGCCAAGAGCTCTTCAGCCAGGGGTGTCTCATAATATCTTTGTGATACATTTGGGTTCCATATAAGATTTCACTTGGAGAGGGAAAAACATGAAAAACAATGGCCTTATTGTATAAACAAAGTAAACCTGACAAAGTGCTTAAGTACTAGGGACTCAGGTTATTATCCATAGGAGTTCTGCATTTAAAAAAAGTATCTGGGTGGTGGGATGTGTGGCCTGGGGGAGATGATGCGCTGCACAAGGAATTACAGGCTTGGAGACCCTGTGCAGTGGAGATGTAGTTAATGGGAGGCCCCCCAGAGCATTGGATTCTACCCGCCAAGAAGGACTTCCCTGAGACTTAGCTGTGCCTGCTCTTAGGTTTTCAGAGTTGGTCTGTGTCCTGGTGCCAAGACACTCTGGGCTCAGGATCATCCACTGTGTTTCTTGGGCCTCAGTATATTCTGACTCTGACAGTGATTTCTTCCTGGTTAAGCTGAGGTTTTTCCTGCTAAAAGGCCTCCTGCAGATGCCAGTGGCTGCCAGGAAATGAGGCATTCTGGGCGGCTGCAGTTGCCAAACAGCTAAAGATCCATCCCCTTAATTGCACTTGCTTTTTATTCTTACTATTTTGATGGAAGAAGTCATCATATACATTTCAGCTTCCATAGGTACCATAATGAACTCTGGGCTGTTCTTAGGATTACCGGTGATGTGGCACCTTGTTCTGCACACAGTACCTTTTAAAGAACCCCAACTAATGCTTCCTTGTGCAGTCTGCACTTACTTCAGCTTTTCTGTCTCTTCCCTATTAGCAGTCACCTGTCACTGCAGTCAGGGGACCCGCTTCTAATAGTTTCTCTCCTCTTTTCTACCCGCCCCCTCTATCACTTCTAATTTGCTTGATTCAGATCTCCTGTCGGTTTAAGAGCCAGATAAATGATCTTTGAACAGTGCATAAAATGAAATGAAACAAGCTCCCCATAAGGACCCAAGGGACATTCAGCCTGAAGGGATGTTCGTGGACATCATAACATGGAACTTAATTGTTCATCCAGATGCCTTTATTACTTACTTCCTATTTAAGGTAGACAAAGTAGTACTGTCATTGAGGTTTCTAGATCTAAAGAAATAGATGAAGATAAATTTTCAGAGTTCTTCATCTTCATAGCTTGAGGATAAGTTGATCAGAGAAGTACATTGACTTAGATTAGTGGTCCTCAACCCTGGCTGTATTTTAAAATATTATTCGAATACCAGGATCAGCCCCATCCCAAGCCAAGGAAGTCAGAATCTTTGGGGGTGAGTCCCAGGCATTGATATTTCTACATGTCTCTTTGAGATTCTAACATGCAACACGGCTGAGAACAACTGATCCAGGCCCTGGCAAAGCCACTGTGCCAAAGGCCTGTGTTTTCAGTCCTGGCTCCCCAGGAGAACCACTGGAGGGGCCAGGAAGGGTTTGAAAACCTCCCCCCCAGTGCTTCCTAATGAGCAGTCAGGGTTGAAAACCACTGCTGTAAGATTTTTTTTTGGTCTGCAATATTGCTATTTATTAATCTGTCTTCTCTGAGAGCCTCGGAAGTCTTTTCATGTAGCAGTATTTTTCTTGGAGATGATGACAATCTTTGTCTTTAGACTAGCTTTACAAGTCTACATGCAAATGGTGGCACTTGTCCATGTCAGTGCAACATGAAGAAAAGGAGAGCTGTGATCAAACCCCTGGGACACCACAGCTCTGTCTCTGACCATGAGGCTGGAAACCCCGGGAGCGGCTGCGTGTTGCAGGGGCTTTCCAGTGGTGAGCGGAGGGACCAGCTTTTGTGATGGCTGCCAGGGCAGAGCTCACTTGCTGAACCACCTCTGTTGTTAATGTTGTGCTTGCAAAAATGCACATAGACATAAGTGAGAGCATCATCCTTCAGCCTTCAGATTAAATGCACAGCTGAATGAGGGATGCTAGAGCTAAATCAGTGCAACAAAATTCTCCAGGCTTGCATGAAAGCAGTGCTTTGGACTGAGATTCAGGGACAGGGATCACGAGGATGTGTGTTCAGGGAGCTAGAGTGTGAGAAAGCGTGCAGGATGTGCCCACAAAAACACACATGTGCAATCTCACTGTTTTAGGTTCTCGAATTCACTATGAGGGCCTGTGATATATTTAGCCTTGTTATCAGTGCTTAGAGCAGGTTTTCAAGGCTCGTAGGATGTATCTATTAAAATAACCTATGTGACTTGAGTCGCCACTCACTATAACATTTTTTTTCCACTGAAATACAATGAGAGGAAATGGGGCTCCAGGAAGTGGCCATTATATCAGGGGATCCAAAGCAGCACAGGGCCGCTCCAGTATTTACACACATTCTGGCCATTGTGCTTGCAACCTTGGGTAACCCTCCGCTTTTTTCTGCTCCTTTTTAATCTTCTGCAGACTTGGAAGGTTATCACTCTTGAGGAGGGATGTACTGAGCTCTGGGCATTGTGGAACTTGGTCTGTGAACATATTTTATATCTCTTTCTGTGCCTTCCCTGGAAGTTTTCAAGGTTGTTGATTCTCTAGCCCAGCAGCTGACGGTGTCATTTTGTGGTCTTGATGGTGGCAGTGGGGAAGACGGGGTAGGAGATGACTCCCTGGGAGACGCAGGCCTGTACTTGATTGAAGACCTCTGAGAAGGCATCTCCTCATCCTCTATGTGTGCATCCCCCAGGCCCCCCCCCTTTTGTAGTCTACAGCTCACACTTAGATGACAAAGGAGAGGCTTCTGAATTGGCTTGTAGAGATACCTCTGACTTGTCAGGAGGTAGGGGGTGGGTAGGTCGTGGTGGCCTGCGCCCTGCCCCCCTCCCCCCACTCCCACCAGGTCAGTTTCCTATGTCCATTTTAGGTATTGAGCTTTCTGAGAAACAGGGTCCTAACACTAAAAGGCCGAAATTCACTGGTCAGAATAACAGCATACTAGGTATGGAGAAGATCCCAGGACTTGTAGGTCCAGCACTGGCTTCAGAAGAGCAAAAGCCATAGCTGAGCAGGCAGAAGTCCCAGTCCAGAGCATCCCCCGCCCCCTGCACCAGGCAGCCCATTCACAGTCCCCCAGCCTGGCCCTACCCTGGGGAGATCTCGCTTCCTTCTTTCAGGCACTGCTTCAGGCCAATAGGATTCATACTATGCTGTATTTCTATGAATCCCTATTTTCTCTCCATATCCTTACTTTCTTGTACATCTTTCCTGAAGAATGTCGTTGATTAATGATCTTGAGTAACCAAAGAGAAGCCCAATTAATACCTGCTGAATTAAATTTTCTTTTCTTTTTTTTTTAAAAAATATTTTATTTATTTATTTTCCAAGAGAGGAGAAGGGAAGGAGAAAGAGTGGGAGAGAAACATCAATGTATGGTTGCCTCTTATGCGTCCCTTGCTGGGAACTGGCCTGCAACCCAGGCATGTGCTCTGACTGGGAATCGAACCGCGATACTCTGGTTCACAGGCCCGCACTCAATCCACTGAGCTACGCCAGCCAGGGCTTAAATTTTCTTACTTAAAAAAATTTTAAAACCTCACCCAAGGATGTGTTTATTGATTTGAGAGAGAGAGAGAAACATCAGTGTGAGAGAGAAACATCTATTAGCTGCCTCCGGTATACTTCTTGACCAGGGATCAAACCTGCAACCCAAGACCGTGCCCTGCCTGGGAATCAAAGCGGCAACATTTGGGCATGCAGGACAACATTCCAACCAACCGAGTCACCTGGCCGGGGCTAAATTCTGATAGCTTATGCGACCTCGGAATCTTTATGGGTAGCGATGCAAAGCAGTTGCACTTTCTGTAAAGACAGCCTTTTCTTGATGTGGGTTATGGGCTCATGCCTGCACCAGCTCGTATCTAAGCAGTATTGACGCTCAGAAGCTCAGGGCTGGCGGTAGCACGTGATGGTTGAGTATGGACTGTGACCCTGGCTGCCTGGATTGGAATCCTGGCTCCATTTCATACACACAAGAGGATCTTTCTGGGTCTCAGCTTTCCCCTCTGTGAAATGAAGACAATGGGGCCCATGCCATAGGGTATTGTGAATAACAACAGTGCTATTAAGCACTCAGTAAATGTTCTGTTATTGTCACTAGCCACTTCCTATCACTATCCTAAAAACATGGCGAGATAAACTGTCCCTTCACTTCTCTTTAGCTTATTCTGCTGGCTTTGACACACCAAGAAAATGGTGGCCCAGTATAGCTTCTGGCTCCAGATTGTCCAAGATCATGTCCTACATCCGCCACTCACTAATCTGTAGCTTCTCGGTCCCTAGGTTTCCTCACTTGTAGAAGGGGATGAAGAATAGTTTTTTTTTTTCCAAGAATTGTTTCTAGGATTGAATGCAGTTAAATATTCACAACACGGACTAGAGAGCTCTCTGATGACCATGAGAAAGCAGTGAAGGATCCTTCCATTTGTTTAATTGGGGTGAGTGGTGAAGACCTGCAGCTCTGAATGCCACTGTTCTCTGTCTGTCTTGGCTTCTCTTCTCTCCCACGTGTTCTCTTTCTTCTGTCTGTGTTTGGTTTGACAGTTCAGGGGGAGGGAGGCAGGCTGAGAAACGAAAAAAGAAGAATGCATGCCTAGACTTCCCCAGATCCCCGCTCTTGCTCTTTGCATATTCCGAGAGCTTCCCGGGGTTCCAATGTTTCTCTGCATTGAGAATGCCTGACCATTCCAGGTTGTTTTCCTCTGGTAGCAGGGAGGTTTCTGTCAAAAGCAGCTGTGAAGGGCAGCCTCGGCTTACTGATTTTCTTGCTCATGCTCTTGCTTTTACTCCTGCCTAAGTTATGTGGGCAGTTAGCCAATTCCACGTGTGGCATTCCGTTTTTGCAGCCCTGATCTGCACCAACCACTGTGTGTTGATCGAGGCCACCAGGAGCCATTAACAGCAAAGATTGTTTAAATTGCCCTAGAGATACTTGTGGAACCAGGATCCAGGCTCAGCTGAAACCTGTACAGTTGCCTGTGAAGGAGAGGACAGGGTCCCCCCCCCCCCCTTCCTCGTGAGCTGTCTTACACTGAGTCATGGCTGTGCAGGTGGTTGGGTCTTTGCTTCCCTCCAATTGGTTCTGGTTATGGGTGTGTTAACAGAAAGTAGTAGATACAGATTAAATCCACAGCAGTCCCACACCCCCGTGCCCAAGTCCCAGAGAACATCAGATTCTGAGCATCCCTGAAACACTGCCTCATTATTGTGGGCCACAGCCCAGGGACCCGGCCGGTGACCCAGGGAGACGCAGATGGTCCAGGCTGCTGCGGATGGAATTGTGGAGCAGTCAAGGCAGACTGCTTCCCCAGGAGTGCGGCATCATCGATTTATGAATTACGGCCCTTTTAAACCCGCCGCTTGCCTCCTCAGATATCGATGTTTTAAAAAGCGATTTCTCATGTGGATCCTTTTCAGAAACACATGCACACCGCCCGAGATCGGCTTTTACGCCAGAATAAATGGAGTGGCGCACTCTGGGCTGAGGCTTCCTTTGGATCATGAATTATTCAGGGAGAGGTTTTTGTTTTTGAAAATGGCAAATGCATTGGCAGGATAGACAGGAAGGAATTACACTCCGGGTTGGGTTTCTTATCTTTTAGGGAGGGGTTGATCATCCTGAATGAAGCAAGAAGCTTTTGCTTCCTCACTCATCATGCCTCATTCTGGAGGCAAACATTTTCTGTGGTTCAAGTGCCGGGGGAAGAAACCAGGCATCGCTGTTGCTAGAAATCTCAGAGCACAGAATGGCCCGACAAAGCCCTCCCTAGACGGGGATGTGTGACTAGTTTCCGTCCTCTTCCTTCTGAGGGCCTCTGACTTCCCATGTTCCCCAGGCAGTGCCAATTTTGGATATCTGCAGCACTGTCCTTCTTAATTTTTAATTATTTGAAATAGTACCTGTAGCCATCCTGTATTATTTACCTGCGTGTGCTTGGTCTCGGCTCCATAGCGTAGTGTCTCACTCAGTTGTCATGGTACCCTGTGGGGGAGGAGCTGGGGCTGTTCCCATTTCTTTTTTAACAGGGGAAGAGATTAAACTTCAAAGAAGTAGATCACAGAGAGTAGAATGATTCAGACCCCGTTTTTGTTTTTGTTTTTAAATCAAGGATACATTAATTAATTTTAGAGAGAGAGAGAGGAAGGGGGGCAAGAGAAAAAGAGAAACATTAACTGGCTGCCTTCCATATATGTCTTGACCAGTGACTGAACCAGCAACCCAGGCATGTACCCCAACTGGGTATCAAACTCGCAACCCCTTGGTGCACGGCGGGGGGCAACGCTCCAACCAGTTGAGCTACCTGGCCAGGGCCAGACACAGTTTTCATTGTTGGTTTGTTGTCGTTGTTTCTCAAACTCTTTTCTTTTCTCTCCGCGCCTTCTGCCCTTCCCTGTCTGGAGGTAACTACTGCCAGGTCCAGGGGCCCGTTTCCACCGTCCTGAAGAGGTGAGGCCAGCACTTCTTCCTCTGCCCCAGGTGTCCCCTCCTGGCGTTTCCAGAGACTGCAGCCCCCGTGCTGGTGAGCCAGCCTGGCCCCCTGGCCTCGCAGTTCCTGGCGCTCCTTGGTGAGGACGCATCTGCTGCAGGGCCTCTAGCTTTTCCACAGAGTTTGTGACATTTTAGCACAGGCCCTTCTGAGTTTAGGCTTCTTCCCTCCTGCCTTCGACCTCTTCCCCTTCTCCATATCTGTGCTCTGTTCTCCCTCAAACCTTAACTCTTAACACTTTCAATTGGCTCAGCCTATTGTCTGCTGCTGGCCTCACTGGATTCCCTGCTGGGCCCCGAGATCATGGTCAGCTGCTTCAAAACCACACGCACTAGCTCTCTCAGCTCTGATTCCCTCATCAGGGGCTTCCTGGGGGTCGGCCACTCTGGTCCTTGCCCGTCTCACTTCAGTGTCTGCCAACCCCAGCCAGGTGGCCGGGAGCAGAACAAAGCTGGACGTGGCCTTCATTCGTCTCCATGTGCTTATGCGCTGCAGATTTCTGCTGGTTTTTTGGCAGTGACCCCCACTGAGATGTGATAGTACCTTTAAAGTGTTCTCATTATGAAAAATTCCCAGTGTTCAGGAAAGTTGAAAAGGATAGAAAAGTGAACACAGCTTACTTTTCTCTGAGTAATTCTCCCAGCCTCTGTCTCCCTTCACTGTACTCTTACTTGCATTTCTTTGAATAGTTATTCTTCATACCTCTGTGCCTTTGCCTATGCTGTTCCTTCAGTGCCCTTCCCTGCGCTACTTGCCTAACTCCAGTGAATTATTTGCCATCTCCAGAATTCCCACAGCAATGCCTGGCCTAGGTTAGTTGTCCCTGTTCGATGTTCCTAAAGTGCCCTGGTTCTTTAGGAACCATGGTTCTAAGCTACAGTTAGAACCATGTGGTGAAGGACAACACAACCCTGAAGGTAGATTCAAATCCTAGCTGAGATGTGGGACAATTACTTAACTAACTCTGTCTTGATTGCCTTATGTGTAAACAGGCAATAACAGTAATTTCTACTTCCTAGGGACGTAGCAAGTATTAAATGAATGAATGTATGTTGTGCACTGAAAATAATACCTGATACATATAAGCACTACATATATAAAGGTTGGCTATTACTGATCTATTCTGATAGAGTTTAATATTTACCAAACTGAAAACGTCACTAAACTTGAACTTCTGGAGAACAGGCACTGTCTTAGCTTGACTTGGGCAGTCTAATTCTAGGCGAGGTCAATGTAACCTTTCTGGCCTCAGCTTTTTCATCTGCTAAATGGGGTTCCTATAAAGTCTACTTCACTGGGCAGCTAGGAGATGAAGTGAATCAACGGAGGAAAAGTGCTGAGAACAGTGACTGGCGAGTCACGGTCCGTAGGGTGAGCCATCATTACTCGCCATTATGCATTTCTCTCAGGGCTCAAGTCAAGAATTGTAGAGCTGGAAAGAACTTCAGAGGTCACGAGGCTTTTTAATTTGACAGGTAAGGATAGCGAAAAAGTTTAAAAATCATTCAGGGTCACACAGCTCCATTTGTGATTTATCTGACTTATAACAACAATACAGCGGAGTATGCGCCCAGTAGGGTCCAACGCATTTTGGACAACATGGACATGAGAAGAGGTAGGGAGTGATGCTTTCCGTGAGTGTGGGCTGTTGCCAGAGGCCTCTGTGTATCGGGCCGGCGGGCATCGTCATCCTTATGGCCTATGTGGAGAAACTGCGCCCAAACCCGTTTTATCTGAACTCATACAGCTGTCCCTCGTGGAGTTCGGGGTCCAGGTCACCTTACTCTGTCTGCCACATTACTGTTTTCAGGGAGCCACAGACAGCTTTGGGATGGGGGAGGAGAGGGAGCCTCAGAGCTCCAAGTCTTGCTGGAGTTACTCAGCTCTCTCCGTGACTAAAGTGACCGCAGCACATCCTGGCTTGCCCAGGACAGGCCTGGTTAACACCTGTGGACCACAGCACACCTGTTTACTCTCATAGTGCCCTTCCCGGAGCTTGGGGGCCACACCTTAAGACTGATTTTGTAACCTTCCAGCAGGCATCTTCTGGGCACGGAGCTGAGCTCGTTGCTTACCTCAGTTAATCCCCATGCAAACCAATGGGCCCTGTGGCTGTGGGAGGCACCAGTGGGGCACCTCAGAAAGACAGCCAGCGTTGACACAGGCCCTGCACCTGCTCTGCTCAGAGGGTCTCACGTGCTGGGGCAGTGGTGTTTTGGAATGGACAGCTGGAACTCCACACACTCGGGAAGGACGGCATTGCACTCCAGGGTTTTGATCAGTTCCAAGGCCTGTCTTTCTGAATTGAGAACGCCTTGGCATCTTCGGTGTTACATATTTAGCACAATGCTGCTCCACTCTCCTTCAGTGGAAGTTGAGGGGGTCCAGGTCTCCTCATGGGGCTCTGGCATTCGGCTGGACTTAGCTGGAAGGAGAATGCAAATTGCCAATATAGCAAAACCACGTGCTGGGCTTACTGAGCCCCTTGATTTGCCAAAAACCAGGAATGTAGGTTTGTTTCTAGTTCCTCATTTTATATTCCTGTGAAGAGTTCTCAGGAATGCATACCGTGATAAATCCGGGGGCTGGCTCTTTGGTGTGCAAGGGTTCCAGGAGGCATACCTTGGAAATATTGTGGGCTCAGCTCCAGACCACCGCAATGAGGCAAGTCTTGCAATAAAGTGAGTTGTCATCTTTTTGCTAGCAGAGAGTTTTGCCTTCAACCTGTAAAAAAAAGTGCAACACCTGTGAAGCACAATAATAAATAAAATGCAATAAAACGAGGCATGCCTGTGCTTTCCCAAGTAGGTCTGAAGGAGTACAGCAGAGTCGTTTGTGCAGTTGAAGTGCACAGCTATTCCCTTGGATTAGGGCAAATGAGATAAAAGGCAGATGGGAAAAATAAAAAACAGGAATTTACATTCTGGAGCATATCAATATAATATGAGCTAGGTTTTACTGTATCTATTTTACAGGTGGGGGAACTGAGGCTCTCCAAAGTAAAGTTACCTGCCTGGTGAGCAGCGCAGCTCTGAGTTGACCTTGAAAGTCTAAGCTCTGACCGCTGAGCACTGACCACACTGCCTCCTGTGTCAGCCCATGCACATGTCTGCCCCCCAACATTTGTAGGGCCTGACACAGGGGCTAAAGGAGGTGTGCATACCACGTGTCTAAATATTGGAACGTTATAAGTCAAACACTAACCGTTAAACAAAATAAGTTCTAACCTCCTAGTTTGACAGGTATACCTCCAGAGTGGCAAAATTTAAAAATGCAAAACCAGAGTTTCATGAAAGTCAGCAAAATATAAAGTTCAGGTTACCCATTTCATGGGAATATTTTTCTTGCTAGAATTCATTGTTTTGATCAGTAATTAAGCCTTGAATCTTTATAAATCAAGAATTTGTAATACTCTGTTTCAAATTGTATGTAGGTCATGTTCAACAAAAATCTTTTCTTCATTGTTTCCAGTTTTTAAAAATGTAAGCGTTTTCCTTCACCAGTTTTCCATTTCCTTTTTCTCTTCAATTCTTTCTCTTCTGAGTTCCCCTTTCTTTTCTGTTTCTATGGCGATAATAGCTCACACTGATTTTAAGTGATCTAAGAATAATGCAATAAAATATAATTGTTGAAAGTACAAAAAAATGGATATATTAAATCAAATATGTAAATTGCAATTAAATCTAAAAATTTAAAAATTAAATTGATGTTTTCAAAAAATGTGTTTTGTTTTGAAAACATTCAAAATTATCCTGTGAAATTAAGAGACAAATGTCAGTATAATCACTGAATATTACATTTTTAAATAAAAATTATGTAATTGAAGCTAAGATTTTAATTTAACATTTGAAAAATTAATAAAATCTTATTAAAGTTTTTTTATATTTTATTTTTTTAAGTAAACCATCTACAATTTTTAGGATTCTAATCAGTCTACTTCTAATACAGAATAGGTACCACCTTTCTTTTGCTATGTCTAGCCTTGAGTGGATACACATTTAAGAGGAATGCGAGTTGATATTGCTACATGTCCCCAGCTGCCATGGGCAACTACTAATGCCACACAAACCTGAGCATCTCTGAACCACGAACTGGAGTGCAAGGAGAAGCAAGAAAGTGATTGCTTGGCTCGCTCAGAAGTATACAAGGTTATTGGTTATTCAAGACTTGCTTGCATTTATTCATGAGATTGTTAAAGAAAGAATTGTTCAGGTTAATTAATTTACTTCTTCTCTTCCCTAAACACTGGTATAACTCAAATCTCCCCCATGCTTCAAAGCTGGGTTCATCTCTATGCTGGAAGCAGCCCAACCCACCCACCTTCCAGCCACTTGGATGCAGTTGGCTTTGAACACCTAGGACAAGAGGTGTGGGGCCTGAACTGCATTTGTAAAGGGAGTGGATGTTTAGAGTAATGGGTCATTCCAGGTCTGTACTGTGTATCAGCTCTTAGCAGCAGAAATACCATCAGTTTTTTTAAAAGCTTGATGGATGGATTGATTGATTAGAGAGAGGGGAAGGGAGGGAGAAAGGCAGGGAGAGAAATATCACTGTGTGGTTGCCTCTCGTGCACCCCCTATTGGGGATCTGGCCAACAACCCAGGCACGTGCCCTGACTGGGAATCAAACTGGCAATTCACAGGCCTGCACTCAATCCCTTGAGCCATACCAGCCACAGCAGTTTTTTAAATAATAAAACGTGTGTATGTTTGTGTTGTGATGTGCAGGGCTGTGGCCTGTAGGCTGCATGTGACCCAGGGTGGCTGTGAATGCGGCGTTGCACAAAATCATAAATCTCCTTAAAACGTGATGAGATTTTTGGTGATTACATGTTGCAATATATTTAATGTGTGGCCCAAGACAACTCTTCTTGCAGTGTGGCCCAGAGACACCATGAGGTTGGATACCCCTGCAAAGTACTGGGTCCAGGGCAGGGCCCCTCATACTCAGATCTACAGATGGTACCACTCAGAATTTGGTTTGTCCAGAGGACAAATGCGGTTTCTCCTTGCTGAAGTGGCAGAGGGGGTATTTATCCTAATCTAGGCCCAGGCAGGGGTAGACCGTCCAGCATAGGCGGGGTCAGCCGTTAGAGCGGGGCCATCAGGCTGCGGCTTGGTGAGGGAAGCCCTGAGCATCTGGGTGTCTGGACTGCTCATTCACAAGGCCAGGAGGGTCTCAGTTGGGTACAGTTCCCAGGGTATGCCCTGGGGAGGGGAAGGACAGAGGTGTGGGTAGTCTCCTCTGGGCTGGGCAGGTGGTGAGGGATTTTCCCCCTAGTTCTTGGGGTTGTAGAGCACTGAGTAGATGGAAGTAACACTTATAGGGGTGGAGTGGGGAGGGGTGATGTAGGGGAGCCAAGTTGCCCAAGACTGGATGGCATGTTATAGTCCAGCCGCAGGGCTGCTAGATAGGAGAGGTGTTTTCAAGACACAGGAAGGAACAGAACAGAACGGGCGAGGATGAGCAGTAGGGGATGTAAACTTTGACAACATGGGGATTCCCCGGCCTGATTCACATTGCCCAGGCTGGAGCACTGCCCTAAAGCCGCACCTAGGCTGGCCACTCCAGGGAGCAGTCAGGTCACCTGTGTCATCGGCCGTGGTCTGAGGCCAGGCCTGGAGTGCCCAGAGCCCCGGCAGACTGCAGCGCCTGGCAGGTGCCAAGGGAAGTTTTAACAAGCAGTTGGCCACTGTCTGTGGCAGTAGGCAGCAAGAACTCAGTTTGGGACTTGAGTTCAAGGGCAGCCTCCATTCCACAGAAGGACTAAGGACGGGGGAGAGGGAGAAAGGAGTGACAGAGCTTTGGTGGAACTGGGCTGCTAGAGGAGGGATCAAGTCAGGCTTTGAACCTTAATGGGGGAGTTTCAACCTATGGAGTTGGAAGTAGAAGAACGAAATAAAACTTGCATCATTAAAATTGGGGAAGTTGTAGCAAAACTAGCAGTAAAGCTGGCTTCCTTCCTTCTTTCATTTTTCCTTCCACAAATATTCATGAATTATCTCCTATGTACCACATACTGTGCTAGGCACTCACACATAATTATGAATGAGACATGGTCCCAGACCCACTCTTACCAGGTGATTAAAATCTGCCGCATCAGGGACCCAGAAGAGATCAGTGCAACACACTGAGACTAGTGCAGCCATAAAGAAGTGCATTGCTGACCAGTATCAGGAGAGATTCCTTAGCAAGTCTCAGAAGACGGGTAAGAATTAGCTGATAAAGGGCATTCTGGGCAGGGGGAACAGTGCCAGCCGAAGCAGAGATGCGAGTGAGAGCACTGGGGTGTTCTGGGCTCCCTGGGCAGTGGAATGCACGAGGCTTGGTGGAGGGCTGTGAGGAGTGAGGCCGGAGGAGGGTGAGCTGCACGGGGGGGCGTGGTTTGCTGAGCCCAGGTGTTTCCCCTCTGGTCTCACGGGGCTTGATGATGCGGACAGTGGCCATTTTTAGTGTCTTGATAGAGATTGGATCTTAAAATGAGTTTTGTGGGGATGCATTTGGAGAACAGAAAACCAGAGGAGGAAACCAGTTCACTGGCTGTTCTCGAATCCAGGTAAAAGGTGGTGAAATGGAAACTGAGGCTGTGTTGATTGGAGTGGAAGAAGAGGACGAGAAGTACTTAGGAGGAAGGATCCCCAGGAATTAGCGACTGATGAGTGTTGACGGTGAGAGAGAGAGAGGGGAGCTGAGGGTGCTTCCCGGTTTTCCGGCTCTGGTAAAATACAGGGCAGTGGGAATTTGGGGTGTGGAGCTGGGAGGGAACACGTGGGGTGCAGTTTGGGAGCTGGTGGAGAGGGGTCTGTGGAGGGCCCGTGGGGCCACAGCCAGAGCATAGGTTCTGTGAGGAAAGGAGGGGAGGTCCCAGAAAGGATGTCCTTTTCTGGTGTCTCCTGGCAGTCGCTGTGGGTCTGTGGGTGGTGACCAGAACTGGTGGGAAACGGAGTCCGAGTTACAGCTTGGCTGCGTATGCTATTCCTGTGACTGGGGCCAGTCTTGCACCCTCCTCCTTTCCTTTCTTGCAAAATGTGGAAAGTAATACTTACTGTCTGTCTAGATTGAGGTTTAAAGTGATACTGTATCTCTTTTTTATATGGATTTATTTATTTTTCATACTGTGTTTCATTGAGTTTTTTACCTGTTAAGACCTATGAATTCCAGATACATCTTACAAAGGTAGCCTTTTATACTTTAATCAGAAGCATTTTTTCTTAATGATAGATAAAATAGTCCATCTTAACTGATAGCATCTTAGATTAGATGAAATGCTATAATTAATGTGTGTTTTGAAAATATTAATAGTGTAAGACATTCAGAGGGTCTTTGACAGCCTACCTCTCCCTGAAGAGGAGGCTGTCTTCTGGCTTAATCTTCATAACAACAGACACATTAAAATGTATTAAGGCCCAATTCTAAACAAATGCTGTAAACCCTCCAGGGAAAACTACTTTTGAATGCTCCACTCAGCCCCTTGTCAGGCAACAGACTTGAACGGTCTCTGAAAGCTGACAGGGCTTTCCTTTTGTTCCTTCCACAGGGATTCAGTTCAATGATTCTCAAACCTCAGTGTGAATTAGTATCATTGGACATAGGAGCATAAACATGCATAATATACTCTGTCTGTATGTGGTGTGGCTGGTAAGGTTTCCTAGGGTAGTTTTGACCATTTTAATATTTTAGTCCCTGACTTGAGAACACACTAGCATTTGCATTCCACGCAGTGTCATTGTTCTCACCTGTTTACTGAGGACAAATGAACCAGACCACAGTGGGACCAGCTGGCTCATTGTATGAGAGGGATCGCAAAATGTGTCCGCAGGGTCCGGCACAAATAATGCCCCTGTTTTATGGGCTGGTAATTTATACCAAATCTTTTATTACAAAATCATAAGCATGTGATTTTGTAACATAGCAATGTCACACTCAAGCACACCATATGACAGTTTAGGTAAAAAGTTCAAATTGCTGTCCGTCTCATGCGAAACATTCACGTACCCTCCCAGCCACACTCAATGGCATTACTTCTGCTGGGTGCTGCATGTGGACGTAGGTGCATAATTTTGAAGTAAAAGTAAAATATGGCTTGAAAGGTGGAACTTGATTTCTAAACAGTATGCCAAGGCAATTTAAAAGAGATTCAAATTTTAAAACATCTCAGAAAATGGTGTATTTTAGGGAAATCGTTTCATCACCATGAGGTCCGGAGAAAAGGGAGAATGGGGATGTTTGAATGCAAGATAATGAGATCTGGTCTCTGTTCAGGGGTTTGAATTGTGCCGGGTGATGGATGTGGTCATTTAGCTGGACCGTTTTGTACCACAAGATGAGACATTTGGAATTTAATCCCAGGACAGGAAGGTTGGACAGTGCTTTGGGGTCTGGATGGGCTTAGACGAGCTGGTACCAACCCTGAGTAGTCAGACTTTGAGTGTCAATAGTCAAGTCCCCTGGGCTTGGTGCCACGGGGGCAGTTTCAGCACCTTGGGCATGGGTTGCCATCCAGGGTGGCACGCGACTCTGCTCTTCCCTCTGGCACCATCAGAGATGAGGGACGGGTTTGCCTGAATCCTTTGGCCCTGCTTGTCTTGTCTGAGTTCAGAGAATGGGAAGGGACAGCTTTCCACTTTAATCCCTCCTCTCTGCTCCCAGCTGTAAGTAAGATGGCTTTTAATATTGGGTGGGCCAAAAAGTTCATTTGGTTTTCTTTCTGTACGATGGCTCTAGTAGTGCATAGTTGTCTTTAACCTCATTTGAAACAATTTTGTTAGATTGTATTGTGACAGCTGTCATATCATTCTACATTAAAAAATCATATCAAAATTGGTGAATTTTTGTGCAGTCATTTTAATATTGAATATGGAAAAATATGCAACTTTTTGGCATATTATGCTTTATTATTTCAAAAAAGGTAAAAATGCAACTGAAATGCAAAAAAGATTTGTGCAGCATATGGAGAAGGTGCAGTGACTGATGGAATGTGTCAAAAGTGGTTTGCAAAGTTTCTTGGTACTACTGACATTTTGGCCAAATAATTCTTTGCTGTGGGGCTGGATTATGCATTGGAAGATGTTTAGCAGCACCCCTGGCCTGTACCCACTGGAAGCCAATAGCAGGAGATGGCCGACATACTCAAAGTATCCAAATCAATAAAGTTATTAGTGAAAATGAAAAAGTTGTCTTCTATTCTATAGAAAGAAAACTGAACAAATTTTTTGGCCAACCCAGTATTTGTCAGTGGCTTGGCTTTGGACGGCCCTGGGTTTGTTACCCCCTCACTGGTGATGAACGCTGGCTCGGCCACTGTGGGCTCTGCTCTATTTAGGCCAAAGGAATAAATGTTTAGTAAATTGTTTCTGAAATGTTTTAGAAACAGAGTGCTTCCCCCCAAAATATTGTATACACTGTGAGTTTTGTTCATTTTAAACAACGTATTAAGCTTTTTTTTTTTTGCTGAGGAATAGTTCCATAAAGTAGTGTGTCTAAACTGGCAGACTCTGCAGACAGAATGTTCTTTAAAGGGGCCAAGCTAGAAGTGAGGGCCCCTGGGTGCTCTTCCTCACCCCTCCCAGGAGAGAAACTTTTTGCAGGAACACAGTTCCCTTACTGGGGTGGGGGCGGGGCTCCTAGGCTGTTTGCAACTGATTTAACTCTGTCACCATCCCACAATGTTAAGTGGGGTGTCTTGCCTTAACAAGGCAAGAGTGCTCAGCGCATGCATGAGTGAGAGCTTTATAAAGATACCCCAGCCATAGGAGCAAATGTAATTCAGGATAGCCGAAGCTGAGAGCTGTTAGGGTAATCATGGAGTGGGTCTCATCCCTGACTAAACATTGGCATTATCTGGAGTAGCTTTAAAGAGTACAGATGCCCGTTTGATACTTTCTGTTTTAGATTCCACATATGGGTGAAATCATATGGTTTTTGCCCTTTTATGTCTGACTTACTTCACTTAGCATGACACTCTCAAGATCTATTTATGTTGTTGCAAATGACAAGATTTCACCTTTTTATGGCTGAGTATAGTATTCCACTGTGTGTTTATATAGACACCACATTTTTTAATCTGTTTCTCTGTCAGTGAATACTTCCATACCTTCTATATCTTGGCTATTATAAGTAATTCTGCAATGAACATAAGGGTGCATGTATCTTTATAGATTAGTGTTTTCATATTTTTCAGGGCAAGTACCCAGAAGAAGAATTGCTTGATTATATGGTAGTTCTAGTCTTAATTTTGAAAGGAACCTCCATACTGTTCTCCATAGTGACTGTATCAGCTTGCATCCCCACCGTGCACAGAGGTTCCCTTTTCTCCATGTCCTCACAAACTCCTTTTTTTCTTTTTGATTATAGCCATTTTAACAAGTGAGAGGTGCTGTTATTGTGGTTTTGATTTCTCTTTCCCTAATAACTAGTTGTGTTGCAAACGAACTAATAAAAACAAACACAGATACAGCCAAATGATGGATACCAGAGGGGAAGAAGGGGAGGAGAATTGGGTAACAGGGGTCAAATATATGGTCATGGCAGAAAACTAAACTTTTCTGAGCACTTACTGCATGTTCACAGCTCTGCAGCTTAAATCCTGTGTAAAATTTGATTAGATATGTGGATACAAAAAAGAAGAAAATGCGAAAGATAAGTCAAAGACCCAGTAATTAGAATAGCTAGGTCATAAATATCTTTCCCCTTTTCAGACATGCTCTGTGCATTGATTTATTCAATCTTTATAGGAAACTAATGACTAGGCACTATTTTTACAGTCGATGTTTAAGAGATGAGAAACCAGAGGCCCAGAGATCGTAACTTGCCTAAAATCATACAGACGGGTTCAATCCCAGTCTAGTTACGTGGTTGTGTGCTCTTAACAACTACCCGTGGGGCCCCTTAAGTAAAGAGTCCCAGCCTGGTGAGGGATCGTTTACACAATTCCAGGTGAATCCTCTGTTTTTGGCTGGGTTTGTTGTACTGCCCCTGCGCTCATGTCCATTCAAACTGCACATCATGGCGTTGTTTGCTTGTGTCTGCTCTTTCCCTGTCTGTGTCCTTGGGCCATGACTTCTGCAGAACAGGAGTGGGTCTTACCAGCAGAGACCCAGCAAGGAAAGATCCTTGAAAGAACTGTCACTTATTGAGAGGCTATGCTAAGTACTTGCATGCGTTATCTCATTTATCCTATCACAGATCTCCTGTCTTATGCAGAAAGAAATGACCTTGAGAGAGCCCAAGAAACTTGCCCAAGGTCACACAGCTGTCCAGCATGACTGTGTCCATGCCCTTGAGCTCCCATGTCCAACTCAGTAAATGTATGCCTAATTGAGGTTAAGGGCTAGAGGTTGTGATGCAGGCTTTTAGCAGCTGGGAGATTGGAAGAGACGAGACTGGGGTCCTCATCCCAGACTTCAAGGGCAAAGTTCTTAAACCCACATATGCATCATTGAGAAGGTAGATTCTGTAAGGGTTTTGCTCTGAGGATCCTGTCTGGAGCAAAACCGTATCAACCACATCAACCAAGTGAGCCCGAGTGTGTGAGAAAGCTTGTGAACCGAAGAGAACCACTCAAGTGTGCAGCATTATGATTCCGCAGTGTGCAGTCAGCACGCTGCCCTTCCCCCACCCGACCATTTCCCCGCTCCCTCGTCCCGCAGTCACTTTCACTTCCTGCCCCTGTGTGAGCCGTGGGGGCCGGAGACACAGGCTGCTAGAGCAGGACCCGAGAAGCCCAGTTCTCTCCTTCCCCTCAGTCTGTCCGTTTATCCACTGATTAAACTATGGCAGGATACACATAACGTGAAATTTGCCATCTTAACGTCTGAAGTGTGCAGTTCAGTGGCATTAAGTGTATGTACTCTGTTGTGCAAGGACCATCACGTCCGTCTCCAGAACTCTGTCCATCGTCCCGGTGCCCGTTACACAGTTCTTCCTCTGCACTCCCCCTTGTCCCTGGCAACTACCGTTCTTTTTTTTGTCTCTATGAATTTGACTGCTTTAGGTACCTTCTATAAGTGGAATCATGCAGTATTTGTTCTTTTTTTATTTAACCTTCACCTAAGAATATGCTTATTGATTTTGGAGAGAGAGAGAGAGAGATAGGTAGGTACGTATCAGGTGCCTCTTGTACATGCCGTCTCTGGGAATTGAACCTGCAACCTTTTGGTGCATGGGACGATGCTCCAGCTGACTAAGCCACCCGGCCAGGGCAGTATTTGTCCATTTGGACTGGCTTATTCTACTTGTATTGCTTGATTCTTTCCCCTCAATAGTTTCCAGCTTGCCGGCAGATGAGGGAGGACCCGGGGCTGGGTGAGGAAGTGCTTGTGCCTGGGGGGGCAGCGTGTGGGCGTCAGGGCCTAAGGAGAGGAAGGCTAGGAAAGCTCTGCCACCCAGGGGCCTGTGAAGGGGGGGGGGGCTTGTCACCCAACTTAGGGGCTCGTTCAGAGGTTGGGTCCTTCAGGAAGTTTTGTCTAAAGGGTCACTGCAGACAGTCCCCACTGAGACTGCCAAGACTGGGCTGAGCCGTGTGTAAGCTCTCCGCCTGCCTGGGGAGATAGAGGGCAGGCTGCAGGGGGCAGGGCGGGCACCGGCTGGGGAGCAGGTAGACCTGGGTTTTCAGTGCTGGCTCTGGCTTTTATAGATGTGGTCCTGAGCAAGCTATACAACTTGTCTCTGCTTTTTTGTCTGTAAAATGGGGATGGCAATCCCTTCCTTGCACTATCATTCCACAAGTGCAATACACACATAGCGTTAGGCCCTGTGGCTGGCACAAAGTAGGCATTCACATATGGTAATGAGAACAAAGATGGGTGTTCACACTCAGCATTTTGAAAGATGAAATCTCCACACAGTGTTTTCTTATCTCTGCTGATGATGGCCCAGAGTCAGAGCAGCCAGTTTCTCTTAAAAGCACGGTGTTTCACACAGAAATTAGAACAAAAATATGAATAACGGCAGTAGGTAGGGATCGGTGTTTAGTAATCCTGTCTATGCAAAAACAGAAAACAGCAAAGGGGACAGGAAAGCCATTTGTAGTCATGGAAAATAGCAAGTTCAATGGCACCACTCCCATTTTACCTTTCCTTTGGGGCAGGACCTCCGGAGCTCCCAGCTGCATAGCATTTATGGCCCTCTACAGTCTAGCCCAGTGGCTTTCCAAGTGAGGTCCCTGGACCAGCAGCATCAGCATCACCTGGGAACTTGTTAGAAATGCAAATTCTGAGTCCCCTTCTCCAGACCCACTGAGTCAGAAACCCCAGGAGTGGAGCCCAGCAAGCCTCTGATGCACACTCACGTTTAAGAGTTATTGCTCCAGCGTGTCTCCCACCCCGACCCCCTGTTCTACACTTGGAATGTTCTATCCCTCAGCTCATTGAGATCTTACCCATCCTCCAGGGCTGCCCACAGAACTCAGCTCACCTGGACTGCTCCTGGACACACCAGCCAACTCGTGGAGGTTACTCTCTCTCTGATCATCTGTGACCCTTATATATGACCCACTTTCTGCTCATTCTATTGCCCGTTAACTTCTCCGGAGTTTGGTCTTGTCCCCCAAGTTCAAGATGTAGATTCCCAGCTGGCACGAAATGTGCCTTCCAGTTCTTTCTTTCCCCTCCAACACTCAGTGTGTGTTTTTACCATCATTGGTACCAGCAGTAGACACTCAAAATATACCTACCTGACCAATTGGCATCTGTAGGCTTGGAAGGTAGAGAATACGAATTGCAGAAAATTGTCAAAGAAATACTGCTCCTGTCATCTTTGATGGCACATCACGATCAACGCTAACCTCCACGAGAAACTGTTGTTCCCTGCATGCCGCCTGTTCACATCATTAAGGGAAACTCAACAGGTGTTGCTGGGGTGCTGATTAAACAATTATCACCCCTGCCTGGCTTCCTGTTTGTGTGCAGACTGGAGAACACCAGGTCACTAGTCCTGCCAGCCCTTCCCTCTGCCGCGGAGTTAGCTGCCAGGATTGGAGCCCCCCACTGCCCAGAGGTGGGGTTGGGTGATGGGGAGAATTGTCACTGCACCTGGCCCTGCTGAACTGAAGATGCTCTCCAGACTGCAGAGACTGTGTCGTTCTAAGTGGAAAGAAGTATATCAACTTTGGGCTGGGAATCATCTAGTCCAGTCAGATAGGGAACCTGAGATCCAGTGAGGGAAGGTGTTTTGCTCAATCACACGGCTAATGAGGAGGTAGGAGCAGAGCTGAAGGGGACGCTGGTTTCCCTGATTCATAGTTTAGTGGCCATTCTCTGTTCCTGGGATTGGCATGCGTAGAACTACAGTTTGTCCCCTCCCCACTGCCCAGCCAGTCTTTCTAAATCACTGCTATACGCAGCCCCAGACTGCCCAGAACCTGGCACCTGATGGTATAGTGCTCACCTATCCAGAGACCGCCCCTTCTGTGACTCGCGTGGCTAGGAGACTGCGAGGGAACTCCTTGAGGAGAAGGAACCTGGGTGGGGTGCATGCTGGCCTGATGGGCAAGGCTGGGGCCCCTCCTCGTCCCGAAGCTCCACAGGCCTTCACATTGGTCCCCGTAGTTCGCTGCTCTAAATCTTCTCTGGAGAAGATGGGATTTAAGGCAACAAGTTTTTGTTGGAACCTGGGCAGTTGAGAACCTTGTGCTGATTTGTCATCCTAGAACTGGAATGGTAGTTAAATGCTGCTCATAACTCCTTCTGATCCTAATGACCGCTTAGAGTGTGACCTTGAGAAGCATTATGAGTAAGGGCCCTGGGGCGGAGGTGGAAGCACCGTGACTGATTAATCATTTCTGCCAAGAACAGTCTAAAGGAGACTTTGCAGCTGCGCAAAGATGAAGTCACTGCATATTCTATTAGTAAAAATTTCTCTTGGAAGTTGTTTCATCGTTAGGTTTAACTGTAACAGAAAACCTGAACAACATGGGACTTACAGAAGACAGAAGTGGTTTTCCTGCACGGAAAAGTCTGGGTGAAGTCCAATGTGCTCAAAAGTCAGGGACCTGGGCTCCTTCTCTCTAGGATGGTCTCAGTCTTCTTGTCTAAGACAGCAGCATCTGTGTTCCCGGCAGCGGGATAGTGAAAAGGATTACGAAAGGGGTAATTTTTTTAAAAGGTAAAACCATGACTGTCATAGAAATGTAAAGTAAACACGACAGAAAGATGTTATTTGCCTCAACTAATGATGGAACCAGTGAGATGTTCTCTGGTTCCGAGGAGAGCTAAAAGCACACACAGGCTTGTAGGCCACCGAGAATGTGAGAGTGAACCCATAATTAGAAGCAAAACTGCTCAGTATTCACTACAGCGTCAACTTTGCCTCCACTGGACATCATTTGCATCTTTTTAAGGGGGCGCTCACTGGCATTGTTAGTAGCTCTTTACCATTCCCAGAGTTGTGTGTGGGTAGCTCAACAACAACTGCAGTCTGATGTAACGCTGAAATGTGCTCTAGACAGGACGCCCCTGATCTTTTTGCCCATTTCAGTTTTTTTTCCCGACAAGATAAATATGAAGAAAGTCAAGGGAATACATCTGCTTTCTCTTCAGGAAAGTTCCCAAAACTTGCCACTTGCCATACTTCCAATGTATGCATTCGCTTACAGTGTCCTATGGCCAGAGTTGAGTCACTGGCCGCATGTAGTTGCAAGGTGGGTTGGGAATGTGGTCTTCATAAAATTCTCTTGTACTGGAGACAGGGCACACACGGAGTGGGAGAACCTTGGCCATCATCTGTGGTCATTGCAGCCTTGTTTCTGGTAGCAAAACAGTTAGAGGCAACCAGAGGTCCAGCAGATAACCATGGTACAGACATGCAGTAGACCAGTAGGCAGTCATAAGAAGGAGAAGGCAGCCATGTATGTACTGATGTAAGAATCTCCAAGACACATTGTTCAGTGCAAAAATACATGTACAAGACTATGTGTGGCAAACTACTATTTGAGTTGAAAAAATAGACGAATATGCTTGTGAATACATAGATGCTCTCTGAAAGGAGCAAGAGAAAGGAGTAATGGTTTCTGGTCACTGAGAGCCAGAGAGAAAAAGGATGCTGACTTACCATTATAATGCTTTTGGTACTTTCTGAGTCTATACCATGCTCACATATAATCTATTGTTAATAAAATAAAAGTCATCATTATGTACGGCTCTAAAGGAAATCAGAGCTGGTCTGAGGTCAGGGAGGGGGTGAGGTTTCTCTGCTGTTACAATAGATTGCCCAAGTATTTCAAGTCGGGGCTTGGAGAAGAAAGGCAATCCCAGAATAAAACACGTGGTTGGGAACATTGGTACTGCAGAGTTTCCAAATTCTTGAAGTTTGAGCCACTTGGATTTAATAGTATTTTAAAATCTTAATGCCATTTAAAAATATTAAATGGAATTTTAAAGTTATTGTAGCCATTATGGATGTTCGTGCCTCTGCACACCCTCTCTTCTCTGTCTCTATCATCTCTCTCTCTATCCCTACGTCTACCCCTATATTTCTACATAATTTTGTCTAGGGGATTCCACTTTTAGGGAATGATGACTATTCGTAGTCATCTTGTTTCATGTGGGAAGAGGAGAGAACCAAGATATAAGAAGCCTGAGTTTTAGCCTCAGCCTCAACCCTGATGAACTGTGTGACTTTGGGTGAGTCATTTCACCTCTCTGGAGAGATCCCACCTCAGTAAGACAGGCTTCCATGCACGAGTCACACTGGCCCTGCTGGAACATTCCCAGGATTTGTGCTTGGGGGGAGGTGACCTGTCAGCCCTGGTGAAAAATGTAAAGCATAATTCAAATGCAGAGGATTATTATTACCCACTGAGAGAGAGGAAGCCGCAGAACTCAGATCTCATGCAGGAAATTCGATCTTAGACAGCAGAAGGGCTGTGTGAAATATGAAGCCTAAAGAGTGAACTGTGGAAATGGCAGCCAGTAAAACCAGTATTTATGGGGCATGGTGCATGTTGAGCTCACGGCAGTTTGAGGGTGGGGGGACTAGGGGGAAGGTGGGGGCAGCAGATGTGATGGTGAGGAACAGAAACTCCATGAATGCAGTCTCCTCCTCCCACCTGCTGGGTGACCTCGGGCTGGTGACTTCCTCAGTGTCCTCTTCTGTACAATGCAGGCAATATTAGTACCCAGCTCATAGGCTGGTACTAATGAGGATGAATGAGTTAATAGATGTAAAACACTTTAAAACAATAACGCCCGGCACATGCAAATACTATGAAATGATGATAATAGTACCTACTACGGTAGGTGATGATAATTATGTGTACTATTGATTGTAGAGTGTGCCACCCAGGGCTGGGAGCCCAGGGAGCTGGCCTCCCAGCAGGAGAGGGGCTGGAACGGAAGCACACCTGTGAGCAGCGTTGTTCTCTGCTGTTGTGTAGCTTACAGTCTAGTGGTCACATGGCTCGTGTGAAATAGCACACCACCAACAAAATCATAGGCTACAGGGTGCATGTTTTAATGTCAAGTCCACACGTTAGAGTTAGTAAGCCTTGGTAGGTTAACAAGTACTCTAAGAGTTTTAAGCTTGGTTTTGAGAAAACAGAAAGGAAATTAGAAGAAAATGGCTTACAAAATTTCATTTTGGGGGTTTCCTGGCCCCGCTAGCAGCCCAGGCCTGAGCCTTGTTTGGGATGGAGTTAATAAGTTTTTGGCATCTAGTTCCAGGCTGCAGAACTTCAGGGAATTTGGTGTTATTTCATTCCGTGGGCTAATCACCAGCCAGAAAGCCATTACACCTTCCTGAGGCACTTCTCTGAGGTGATTCAGCAGCCCAGCTGCCTCTGAGGGCCCCGGTTGGGCCGGCAGGCTTCTCCTGGCCAGGGTTGCCAGCCAGCCACAGGTCATTTTTAAAAAAGGCCTTCGAGTGGCCCACTGGTTGCATTAGCAGGAAAGGACTTGTGGGGCTAGTGGTGGGGTGCTGATGGCTCCCTGGTGAGTCTTTGGTGTGGGGCAGGTGCTAATGACAGGGTTGACCCTAAGCAGGGTGGAGGTGGGAGGGGGGCGGTGCAGATTTGTCATCCCATTTTCTTACGTGCCCATGCCCCTGGCTTAACACCAGGTAGGGCACGAAGGGGCCTCGAGAGCCACGCGTCCTCTTCACAGGCCCAGAGAGGTACAAGGGGGTCACATGGAGACAGAGGCAGGTCAGACCCAGAGCTCGGGTCATCAGAGTGCTGTCTGGGAGGACACACAGGACAGGGAGGGGGAGAGCAGGCAGAGTTGGGTTCAGACTGTGGCCTGTCAAGACTCTTCCACTGTAAAACGGAAATGACCCCCTAGGGCGTCCGTCAGACATTACCGTGAGAGTGGAAGGCACCTACCCTGGCCCGTGGAGCGTGTGTTCCACAACATCTGCATCGGTTCTCTTTTGTTGGGCACCGGCACAGCCAAACTTAGCTGGATATTTGTGAGCCCTAACCCTCCAGAGGCACAATCAGCTAAACACTGACTCTAGTCTTTGTGGGTCCGACACGCGTCATGCACATCGACCCTTAGTGGGGAGCAGAGTTCCCAGAGTCTGCAGGACAGTCAGGAAAGTCTCCTCCCAACCACCTCCCCAGGAACTGATTTGGAGAGAACAATAAGATTTAGGTGGCCGGAGTGAGGAAGAAGGTAACCACCTCCCAGCTGCGGGGATGAGGCTTGTGGCGATGGGGCATTGGAGTGTGCCTTGATACTAGGTTGAGAAGAATCATGAAGCCAAGAGCTGGAGACTAGAAATGTCAAACTTGAGAGGGGTTTGATCAAGTTCAGCCGGCCAGGAATGATGCAGAGGCATTGTCCCACAGGACTGTCGACCTGAGTTAACCGGTGGCCCCTGTCCCCTTGCCCTGCTGCAGAGGCTGCCAGGTGACTCCACAGAAGCCTCCTGCTGGCTGTGGGAGGTGGCTGTGTCCGGGCTACAGCTGGAGGTCAGAGCGCTGCCTCTGTCCAGATCTCCGGTTTCACTCCTGGCACTGCTGCTGGGGTCCGGGCTCACTCGTCCTCCATTGGGATTTGAGGAATCTTTCATGCCGAAAACCAGGAAGGCAAATAAGACTCATGGACCAAATATGCATGTGGACACGGCGGGATGGGTCATCCGACATCATGGCCAGTTCGAGAGGAAATGAGCAGCCCCAACACTCTGGGATCCATGCTCTGAGGTGCGAGCCAGGCATCTTGATTCTTTCAAGGCCTCAGGCGCATTCAGGAGGTGGCTTAGGCGCCAGGAATATTCATTGCAACAGAGTTGCTGAAATGTCCCAGCCTGGACAATGTCTTGCAGACGCTTTATACTCTCTGGAGGAAGGGGTGGGGGAGGGGTGCTTCGTAGCACCTTGGCTACAGGCTGCGCTTGTCTACATGGGCCCTCAGGGGCAGAGGAGAGCCAAGAAGGGGTTTGGGGATGCCATCCCGAGTTCCAGGTTGGAGGCCTTGGCAACATGACTTCTCCCCAAATGAACCAACAAAGGCATTGGATTGGGTGCTAAATTCCTTTTGGTTCTAACGCCCCATGCTCCTAGCTCCTGGTTGGAAGTGGTTCCAGCTGCACTCACTTGGAGCAGGGGAGCAGAGTTCCCTCTTCCCACCCCATGTCACATACTCGTGTCCCCTCCCAGGAGAATTACCCTGTGGCATAATTTAGTTTCCAAGCCAGAACCTCATTACCATTTAAGAAGGTACTAATCTCATAAGAGGATTATACAGGAAATTTGATATGGCAGTTTCTCCTTTTTCTTTGCTCTTTGGTGGTTCAGGATCAAGAATATGATTTTTAAAAAACTTTCTCGTAATGTTAGGCAAGAAATGCATTTGGTAAAGTGTTGGTTCTGGAGGCAAAAGAGAGCAGCGTGTTCTTGGAGCTGGGGCCGTAGCAGGCTGGCGGCGATTCCGCTCTCCAAAGCTCAGACGGTGCCTTCCGAGCCTGTCCTAGCAGGTCCCTTCTCCACCGGGACCTGGTCTTACAAACAGGCTCCTGTTCTGAGTTTGCGTTTCATTGTCTTACTCCAGCTCTCCAACCCTGGGTACCTGGCCTCTTCTCCCTCGTCCCCCTCCCTTAGACCTCAGGAAGGTCAGCGCCTGGAAGCACTTCCTGGTCAGTCAGCTCAGGGGGAGGCGGCCCAAGTGCACTTCCCCAGGCAGCAGGAAAGAACCTGATGTTTCCAACCAGCGCTTCCACCCTCTGTGCAGGGAGAGTTGTATTGACTGTTCTGGCCAGTGTACTACTTTATTTCTAAGAAAGGATGAGGGGATACAGTTGGGTCGACAGCCACCGCTGCTGTGGGTACGGCCATTAGTACTGGGGGGTCCAGCTCTGCCCCCGCCACGTTCCAGTGAGATGGTCTCCGGTCAGTCTCCCTCCAGTCGCAGTTTTCTCGTCTGAAACATGGGAGCGATAGTATCCGCCCCTGCAATGCAGCGCCAGCCCTGGGATGATGTTCCCCAGTGCCAGGAAGCACAGGTGAGATAGGAGTGTTAATGGTGTATTTATGGGTCTGGCAGTTAAAGCAAGACACATCCCAGGTGTAGATGGGGCTCTCATTTAACTGTTTTCCTTGGTCTGGAAAGATATGGCTATATGTGTATATGTATATAGGTGTGTGTGTGTGTACACACACATATATATATATGTATAGGGCATTTATTCATCTGTTTACTTACACAACCACGAAAATTCCTACTCCCCTTTGTTGCCTGGCACTGTGGATATGGAGGCTTGGCGTGTGGCTTTCCCCCATGCGTGTCTGACCTCAGGATGTGCTTTAACGGTCCCATGGTCCTCCCCCCTGCGTCCCAGAGCACCGTCAGTGTGGCTGGGTAGTTTGTCCTATGAGGAGGCCGAATGGCATTTGTCCACCGTCCCCTGGACTATAGTGAGAGTGAAAGGTTTGGGGCGTCCTGGCCCTCTGGAAGTAGGGAATCCATCAGTGATTTTTCCTTGGGGATGAGACCAGAGGGACTTCCCCCAGAATGCAGCGCGTCCGTGGGTGACCAGGCACCTGGCTGCCCTCCAGGCCTTCGGTCGCTTGCCCACCTGGGTCACCCCAAGGGAAGCCATCCAGTGCTGGCCAGACTCTAAACTTACTGTGAAATTTCTGGTTTTTAATTTTCAGTTAAACTTTCCTTGCTCTTAGATTCCTGACGTTTTATTATTGTTATTATTATTTTCTAAGACTTTGTTTTTGGAACACTCTAGCTTTTCCTTCTTCCCCATCTTCCACCGCCCTGGCCTCTTCCCTCCCCACCCCACACCCCACCTGAACCCTGCACATCAGACTGCACCTTCCCTGCCTTCTGGTCGCTCCCCGCCAACCTTGCGTGTCCCTTTCCCCAGAAGTGTTGGAGGGTGAAGCAGCCCGAGGTACGGATGCGCAGTAGGTTTATTTCCTTTCAGAGGTGTTGCACTTTGAGAGAGACTGTGTTTAGGAATTGAATAATATACTACCTAGTGTTGGTGGAGATGCAAGAATTTCTTCAAGGCTATGGGGGACGATGTAATTGATGAAATCTTTCTGGAGGACACTAAGACAAAAAAAAAAAATCAAGAACTTTCAAAGTGTGCTTTCCTCTTGACCCAGCAATTCCGCTTCTAGGTAAGAATGACAGTAGATGTGTATAGAAGGTGTTCTTTTTAGTATTGTTTCACCCCAAATGCGGGTGTGCTGTAGGTACTCAGAAATAGTCAAAACAGTGGATTAAAATTTGCCTCATTGCTACTATGGACAACTATGCCATCATGATACTAGAAAAACATAGTAAAATGCCAAGATTTAAAAAATGTATTAAGTGACAAAATTTGCAAGTCATATTATTAAGTTTGGATCGGTATTATAATGGTTGAGTGAACTCTGCTTGGGTTTGGACCCAGGCTTCACCATTTACAAGCTGTGTGACCTTGGATACGTGTCTTAAATTGTTTGAGTGTGGGTTTCCTCATCTGTAGAATGAAAGATGAACAATACCTCCTCAGGTGTTGTTGAGAGGATTATATAATTAAAAGCACGTAGGGTGCTTAGGCTAGTACCTGACCCATAATAATTATTTAATACATGCTAGCTACTCTTAATGTTGAAAATTATGCATGCATATGGATGCATGCATACACAAACAAGTAAGGCTGGAAGGAATGTATTGCAAAGTATCTTAAGGTAGTGGTATTATGGTGGTTTTTCCTATGTTGTTTCTCTTTCCTATGATTACGACTGCGACTTTTGTAATAACAGTGTTACTACAAATCTATAGGGGAATAGAAAGTGAGGGGGAAAGATAAAAGATTGTTCTGTAAGGAAATGACTCAAATGACAAAGTCTGGGGTGGGGAGGGAGAGAGAGTGTGTTTGTTTTGGGTCGGGCACCCCTCTACACCACAAGCTGCAGCCTTTTCCTTTTAAATAAAAGTGCTAGCTAACTTCTTACTGTGTGTTACAATCTATATGTAACAGGACTTTTCAGTTTGCCAAGTACCAACTTTCAAATATCTTCTCTTTTAAAACCCCCAAACAACCGTCAAACGGTGTCAACACTGAGGCTCAGCTGGGTGAAGTAGCCTGTGTGATGCCACCCTGTTTGTTAATAGAGAAGCCTGGGATGGAGTCCTGTGTTTTAAGGCCAGGATGGTGCTCTCTCTACCTCTGCACAGAGCCTGGAGGGATGGGGGCGTCTCGCCGCCTGCTCTCAGGAGAGGAGAGGCTCGGAGAGGCAGGGGTCTGTTCAGTTGTGGTAGGGAGCAGACGAGGCTCAGTCTCCCTGGAGTCCTACAAGGTTTAAACCAGTCTTTAGTGTCTAATTGGGCGAAAAGAAAGTGGCACATTTAGAATTCGGTGACTTTCTCCCTTTTGGTTCGGAATCATTTTTCATTATCAATCCGACCATGAGGGTAAAATTAATTATCTCTCACACAGAAATTTAAGTTCTGTTTTTGTTTTTTGGCATCCATGGGACATGTTTTTGTTACATCAGACTGTTCATTCCAAATATTTGGGATTGAAAGCATAAACAATAATCAATCCTGTGACTTTCAGTCTTAGATTTGAGAGTTGACTTTCATCTGAGCCATAAGGATAACATTTATGAGATCAATACCCCACAGGAAGTTTTAGCAAAGAAAGAATAAACTAGCCTGGGCCTCAGTCATCATAACAGATGTTTGCTCAGGAAGGACAGGACTCTGGTGGGCAGGTCTCAGAAACTATGTTATTGAGCGAGAACATCTAAAGGGTTCATCTGACATTTTCAGATTCAACCTTTCATCCTCAGTTTTTTTTTTCCATCTGCCTTATCTTCCCCGCCAGCTCTTTGGTTTGAGCTGCTGGTTTGAATTCAGAAGAACTGGAACCTCAAACGAGCCTCTGGCTTTGGTGGAGGGTTACCAGTGCATTTTAATTCCAGGAGGTGGAGACCTGTTTTTGATCGTTTTAATGTCCTGCTTTCTCCTTTGCCCTGCTTCACCACGCACCACGCATGTTTCTAAAACATGTTTAATAATAAAAAGCTGTATAAACACTCTTGAATTTGCCACCAAGTGTATCCAGTAGCTTGCAAGAATCTGGGGTGTTTGCAAAGGAGAGAAAGGAAGTGGGAACAGGACAGAGTGATGGCTGGGGTGCTCCAGTGGATATTTCAGGTTTGAAATTTTGGAGGCCAAAAGGAGGCAGGAAGGAGAAAGGATGTGGAGTGTAGTCTCCCGAAACAGGAAGATCCGGGTTGAGGGTGAGATCTTTGCCTTCCCCCCCCAAACAAAGCCGAGGAGGTAATACTAGTGACCACAGTGATGATGTCAGGCATAGTTTCTAGGCATTTTGCATACATTAACTCCATGTTATTAACTGCCAGGTTGCAGATCGAGAATGAGGCACAAAGGGAGTAATCGACTTGCCCAAGGCCACACCGCGATTAAATGCAGCTGGAGCCCCGGAAGTCTGGCTCCCAAGTCTGCTTCCTGTACAGTTTGGTGTGGCTTTTCCTCATGTGTGGGACTCACCTGGTTCAGAATGCTGCCTGTCCTCTAGGGCATCCAGAGAGAACACCACTCGGATGAGTCAAGGTCTGCAGTGCGGATCCAAGAGCACACATTGTCCTTGACTGTTACAGCCGTGGAGCCGAGTGGCCGTCCTGTTCTTCCAAGCCTGTGGTTTCGGAGCTCATTCTCTCCCTCTAGCTCGCTCTCTGCCAGGCTGGCTGGTGGTTAGCATGTGGTTTTTCATGTGCTTGGACTGGGGTTGCGAGTCCAGGTGATGGAAAGGCTGCAGTACGGATGAGATGTAGGAGGCTGGAGGCCAGAGGCCAGAACAGGGTGACACCGGTGTGGCAAGCTGGTTTGTGAGGCTGTTCACCTCAGGGCCTTGAGAGGTACCGACATAAGCTTCGAAACTCATGGTAGGGCGCAGGGAGGTGCGGAACGAAACTTGAGGCCTAATTCATTTTTCCTGTGAAGTCTCAGACACAGCTCGCTGGGTGGGTGAAGAACAATGGCGAGACAGCAGGGGAGCAGCAGCACACGGAGATAAACTGCATCAAGATGGGTTTGGCCTGACTGTGTTCAGCATGCATGGGTCTGAGGGGGCTGTTTCTTTGGAAAGTGATAGGGAGTTGAACAGGGCTTGGCAGTGATCACTGGTCTGGGGAGTACAGATGGACCTCAGGTGCAGTCCGTTCACGGGACTGAAATGAGCTCAGCAGCAAAACAAAGGAGGCTGTTTTAAGGGGGTTGGACTGAAGGAGTGACTCTTCCACCGGCTTTCCCAGCTGAACGTAATATCATGGAACTTCAGGGTCCCTCGGCATTACATCACTTAGCAGAGAAGCCACCGAGCACTTCGCATGTGCCCAGCCTTGTTGCCTGTGCTGCTGCCAGCGGGACGGGGACCCTCCAGGGTGAGCAAGAAGAGCAGAGATGTGAACCTGCCTTTGAGGGCCCCGGTGTTGAGAGGGAGAGCAGATTCCAGGTTGAGGGAGGCCTGAAAGTTTATGGATATATATCTTGGAAAGATTCAATTTATTTATTTATTTTTAGAGAGAGAGGAAGGGAGGGAGAGAAACATCACCCAGTTGCTTCTTGCACGCTCCCAACCCCAGGGGGCCTGGCCCACGAGCCAGGCATGTGCCCCCACCAAGAATCAAACTGGTGACCTTTTGGTTCATGGGATATCACCCACCCACCGAGCCACGTGCATCAGGACAGTTTATGTACATTTGATTTGGACTTTGGGGGCGGGGGGTTGGAAGGAACACGCTGTGCTGAAGAAGGGAGGGAGGAAAGAGAGAGGCCTGGTGCAGTAGGAGGGCAATATGGCCGAAGCATAAGCAGGTGGGAGCCAAAGTTGGAACTTCCAGTGGGGCCAAGTTTTAGAGAATGTTAAATGCCAGCAAGAGAAGTTGTGACTTGTGGCAGTGGGGATTATGAAATTGAAGATTTTAACTGTGGTATTTAGAAGTGAGGTGCCCAGGGGGCTTTTTTGTCCTTAAGTCTGGAATCAGGACCCAAGTGCCAACTGAAGGCTGCTGCCTCTTCCTTCATTGAGTGCTTGACTATTGTAAACACTCTGTGTTATGGGCGATTGTTGCCCCTGTGGGAGTTTACAGGTGAGGCGCTGGGAGATTCGGTCTGGGTGGGTCATCTGGCCAGAGGCAAGGCAAGAAACTTGCCCTTTGTGCTCCTCGCCCCCATGACAACGAGCTGGAATCCTGGGAGGTTGCAGCCTAGTGCCCTCACCTCCAGAGAGCTTGTTCAGGTCTGGTGGCAGGTCATCTAATACAAGACGGCAAGGAGCCGGCCTCTCTGAGCCTTGAGGCCCTGGGCAGCCAAGTTCAGGCTAGGAAGGTGGAGAATTATGCTGTGTGTTTAAAACTTCTGAGGTCAGTTTGGGATAATCCACTCCTCCCAGGTCTCCTGTGCCCTGTGGTGCTCTCACAGGCTATAGCCACACTACCTTTTTGTAATACTTAGAAACTGGTTGATTGGTGGAAAGGAGGCACAGCATTTAAAATATATTGTTCATGTCCAGAGTCACTTTCCTTGACATTGGGCACCTAGAAGGTGAAATGATTATTACCCTTAAGTTATAGACACCAAAGGAGGAGATGGAACCTCACTGCCTGTAGTGGGGGCAAGTGACAAATGCTCATTGGATAGCTCTGATGTGCAGGACCTTTTGCTAAGTTCTGGGAACTAGAGGTCAGGAGAGAAGGGGAATAAAAGGTAGGTAATGCCCCTGAAGAGCTACCTAGGGACCATACAGGTGAGAAGAGTGTTCCTGACAGTCTAAATGATGCTCAATGCCGAAGAAGCGGCTCAGATGGAGAACACCAGCAGGGGCACCCGAAGTCAGGCTGGGCATGGGAAGGAATGCCTTTGGAGTCCAGTGACAGTCCTATTTGCAGACTGGCCCCTGTGGGAGTCCTTGGGCAGAGTGGTGGCTAGGTGATCCTAGCTGGATCACTGGGTATTTGCAGTGCCAAATAAGGTATGGGAGGGACACAGGGGACAGTGTGGAGGAAGTGGTGGCATGATGAAGAACTGAATGTCCCCCTAAGGACAGAGGGAAGTTTGGAGGCAAGAGGCACCATGATAACGCTTGTGTTTTAACTCAGTCGGTTGGGTTTCTCTGTGCAGGGCGGATTAGTGCTGAGGACAATAAGAATAAGGGAGATGAGGAGCTGCGAGGCCGGGTTCTCTGAGGGCTGGCATCTGGGGTGGGAAGGGAACCGAGGGCCAGGCACAACAGCTCGTGAAGGACTTGAAGGCGTCAGGGACTGGATATGAAGGGCAGAGTGTGGGAAGACCCAGCAGTGGCTCCGCGTGAGGGGCTGGGAGGCCAGGCCGCGAAGGGCTTGGCGCTTGTCCAGCACTCTCTCTTTCCAAGTTCTTTGTGTTTATCTTTTGAGAAACTATAGTGTAAAGTCAGCATACATCATTTGTTGTATCTATCAAATGTGTGTGTGTAAAGGCATAGAGACAGGAAAGCTAATTAATGTTCTTGTCCTCTCCAGAGGGGAGAAAGGTGATTTTGTAGTTTGGGGAAGGCCCATGGTATTTTTTTTGAAACCCCTACCCGAGGATATGTTTATTGATCTTAGAAAGAGAGGAAGGGGAAGAGAGAGAGAAATATTGATCGTATGCATCCTGACCAGGGATCAAATCTGCAACCTAGGTATACGCCCTGACCAGCGATCGAATCCACAGCCTTTTGGTGTATGGGACAAAGCTCCAACCAACTGAGCCACCCGGTCAGGGCAAGGCCCATGGCATTTCAAGAGCAGCTGGTTTCCAGAGAACGAAACTTGAGCCAGCCCCAGAGAGAAGTGCTGTAGCTCTTGGGAATAATTAGAAAGCAGCCCAAATTGTGTACCCACTAGCAGCCCCAGTAGATGAGGTGGCGGGCCCAGGGCCGGGGAACAAGCCCTCCGGAGCCCCCACATCCTGCCTGCAGGTTGTAGATTACCGTGTTGTTGGAAATGGAGGTGCAGGGTAATTGCCAGTGATCCCCACCCCTACATGGTGGCTTTCTTCCTTTTGTTCCATTTGGAGTCTCTGTGAGGACTCTAGGCAATAGAGGGCTCTGTGCCACTGGGCTTTACACTTTCAACCCGGTTAACTCAGGTGGCTTGACAGCTGAAGGAAGTGGGGGTGCATTTGGGATGCTGTGAGGCAAGAGGTCTGAATCTATGACACTCACTGAATGAGTTGCATGATCAAGGCTTACCGTATTCTTCGGACCATAAAACACACCTGGGTTTTAAAGGAGGAAAGTAGGAAAAAAATTTTTGAAGCAAAAAAAGTAAAATATTTAATAGCATAAATAACATAATATTTCACCAATGTAAAAATAAACAGAACTCAGCAGCAGCATTAACAACCATTATTTCCCCAAATCATAGGGGGTGGGGGGGAGTGTGTCTTATAGTCTGAAAAATATGGTAAATATTTCTCACAAGGCTGACTTCTCTTTTCTCTCCTAATTGGGAGTGTTTGCTTTTTAATCTTCTCTCCGTAAGAGCTGCTTCCTAACTTTTTTGGCAGTGATTCCCTTATGCAGAGCATAAACTCACAATAATCACCCCCTGCAATAAGTCCTGTGACCCCTATGTAATGACCCAAACAAAACAGTACGGTGGTACCTTGGTACTTGTCAGGACTCGTGACATGTGCCAGGACCAACGAGTACCGAACACTGAAGCTTTTCCCTCGTGGGGCAGCATCACGACTCATACAAGTTCTGCTGAGTGCGACGAGTCCTGAGCAAGCACTGGGTACTGAAACATTTTTTCTTGTCAAAATGCAATGAGTGCAGGGTTTGATGAATTCTGAAGCCGACGAGTAGTGAGGTATGACTGTACTAGGTAAGTGAAGTCTCTCTCTCCCTTTCCAATTGGGATAGTCACTTCTCTGTCACTAACATCTGTGACCCTCACCCCCACTCCAATTGCCCAGGAGCCATGCTAGGTCTGGGGAGACAGATGCATGGGGACCTGTCCTGGAAGAGCCCAGGGTTTCCTTAAGGTCGTTCCTCCTCCTCGTCAAGCCCTGTGCCCCAGACGATGGAGGAGGCAGGCTCAGCTGGGCCTCCTGGCTTTGGAGGCCTGGGCCTCCCAGGGCTGTGGTTCCGAAGTCCTGAGAAGTTGGCACAGATGCCACATCCCTCCCACTTTGACAAACAGCACACCCAGGGCTACTGGGTTTATCAGCAGTGATTTGATCTCTGTTCTTCCTGGACAAAAAGAAATAGGAATTTCTTGGAAAATATTTCACACCAAGTGGCTGAGCTGTTGAATTCACTTTCTCAGACAAGCTGTTGCAAGCTTTTGGATCCCATTAAATTGGGAGACCTGTGATTCACCAACTGGTTAACTATTTAAAGGATCAGAGAGTTAACTGGTGAGAAGCAAGTGGTGGATTTTCCCACATTTGACTAATTGGGTCCCAGGGTATGTGTTACACCCCAGGGGAAATCACCCACAGTGGTAAAGTCAGAAGGAGGAGCATAGAGGAAGCCATGAGTGGTCCCCCACAGCTGCTTGGTTGGAGTGCCGCCTGCAGATTTCCAAGGACAGCACCTTTTGTCTCCTGTGACAGAGCTTCAGGTTGTTCCTACTTTACTCTGGCTGCATTGTGTTTATCTCGCAGGTTGTTGCCTGGGCCCAGTTCCACCGCTGGGGGCACGTCCAACTCTGCTGCTGGCAGCCACCGAGGCAGCTGAGATGCATGTGCCCTGGGCAGCTGGTTCTCTTCCTGGCACAGCAGATGCCAGTTTGAGGGTCACAGCCCCAGGATGTGCGAGGTCAGGGTATCAGGCTCAGCTGACATGGCCCGAGCTTCGCACTCACAGGGTGTGTGCGTTGGATCACTGGCTTCTCCTCTGCACCCCTGTTTGGGTGACGAGCCTATTTCACACTCCGGAGCTGCCATAGCCTCTGTCCTAGCCGAGTGCTGACTCTGCACATCTGGCTTTGTGCAGGGGCACAGCTGGGCACGATCATGGAAGTTTACTGGGCTTGGTGGCGGTGAGGTAATCTGGAGGCAATCAAAAGGAATCAGGGAGAATTTGCCAGCTTCAGCAGGGCAGTCATATTGTTAACACAATTAGTTCCATTAATCCTCTATAATCAGCTAAGGTAAACAGCCTTTGAAGGCAGGGAAGACATCTTTATGAAGAAAGGAAAGGATGAAGTGATCCACTCCCTTTTCACCCCATAACACTTATTATTGTGAATCCTGAACAGAACATTAAAAGCAGTCTCCACCCAGTGTATGTGCAGGAGAGGATTGGGGCACAGGCTGGGGGAGCCTCTTCAGAGGTCGTGCTGAAGAGGGCTGGAATGGACAGCGGTGGCCTGTGTTTAGTCACCTCTTTGTTCCCAGCAGGGTATTCGTCAGCTTGGTTGGGGCAGGAGGTAGGAAGGGCTGGGGTTCAATGAGGTACCCTACTGCCCATGTGAGGACTGTGACAAAACCTAGGGTGAGCCATGGGACATCAGTCCAATCGGGATATCAAAGTTCACTTCCTTCCTCCCTCCTTCCCTCCCCTCTCCTTCTCCTCTTCTTTATCTTATTATGGAAAACTTCAAACATGTGCAGAAGTAGACAGAGTCCAAGAATGGCCGCCATGGATCTTCCACCCCATGGAAGATCCGCACTTTCAACGGTTAAGATGACCTGTGGCCAGTCCCCCCCATTGGTACGTAATGATCACCACCCCTGTCTCTCGGGAGGTGTTCTTATTTGTTGTGTGTGGCTCATCTGTCTTAATGAGGGAGCTCCCAGAATTTCTGATGGAGAGTTTTTGTTTCTTCTTTCTCTTCTGATGGGCCAACAATTTAGGCTGATACGGAGGTTTGCGGAGCCTGGGAAGCTGCATCCAGGGCGGGAAGCAGATGGGGAGGCCGGGCCGTGGAGGCCTGGGAAGGCAGCAAGACCTGGGTTCGTGGGGTGGGCTGGGTGGGTTGGTGAATGGATTACCTTTTCATTTTTATTTTTAACTCTGTACAAGGCCACTTCTCCTCAGCAGGCCTGCCCACTCTGGAGCGTGTTTACACACAGGGATGATTGCAGGGAAGAATCATTTCTGTAGCAGCAGTGGCGTCAGCATCAGCTCTCTTTCACTTCGCCTCCGTTCCAAATCCTCTCACCCCTTTCCTGTGTCTCGTCTCAGAGCCCATGAGGTTGCCTGTGTGGGGACCTTGTGGCTCTGCAGCCTAACAGGGCACCTGGGGTAGGGGGATCAGTCACCACCTCTCTGTCCAGTGCTTCCTGCAACAGGCCCGGCCTTCGGGGCGCCCCACTGCAGCCCCCTGCCCCTGCCTCCTGACAGCATTTTGGAGGTGAGGTGTTTAATGGTCAGGGGAGGGGCACTCAGTCTAGCAGAGCAACAGCAGCAGGCAAACAGGCTTCCCAGAGACAGGAAATGCCTTTATGCCAACTTCAAGCATTATTTCAGTTTTTCTACATTTTTTCCCCTTGTCACACAAACCCTTCCTCATAACAAGTGCAGTGAGTTAGGTCAGTGATGTATGAAGTCAGTGTTACAACAGTCTTAACAAAAATGTGTGTGTGTGTGAGTGTGTGTGAGTGTGAGTGTATGTGTGTGTGAGAGAGAGGGGCATTTCTGTCTCTTTTGAAGACACATAGAAAACTAAAAAAATTGCAAGGCTTTTAAAAGCCACATGTCCGTGCCGAGTGTGTGTGTGTGTTTAGGGGCGGTGGTTTGGAGGGAGAAAGGAGACAAGTCCAAGTGGACCCCACCCAGGGGTAGAGGTCAGGCCTCTGCGTCAAGGTCTGTTTAGGTACCTGGGCAGATCCCTCCTCACCGTCCCAGTCTCTGCCTGTTGGAAGGCCCCTGGGGTGGGTTGTCAGCCCTGCAGTCTCATGGCTCAAACTGCAGCTCCTTATCCCTTATCCAAACCCCTTCGGGCCGGATATTAGCAATTCCGACTTTTTGAGTGTAGAAGTTAAATATAGTATATATTCTGTACGTTATATATATAACATGCCAGCAGATTCTAGGGCAACCTTTCATGAGGAAACAAATTAACATTTCTGTAACACAATTGTATAAATATTCACACTAAGTGAAATAAATAGCCTTGTGTCAGACTGGGTCAGGGTTTGTTGCCAAATGATTTTGAACCAAACTTCAAACAAAGTTCAGTTTTTAGAAGTTTTTTTTTTGGATGTCAGGATTCTGGGTCAGGGAGTTTGGATGCGTACCATCTATGTGCTAGTGAATGCCAAACTCGGATCTTAAGCTTTGACCTCTCCCCTGAAGTTCAGGTTCATGTATCTGGTTGTCCTCGGTTGTCTCGGAGCTGCCTCTAGCCAAGCCCATCTGAACCCCGCTCCCAGTGCCCCGCTGCCCCCTGCTCCATGCGGTCTCCTGCCCAGCCCAGGGGGCAGCTCTGTGTTTCGCTCAGGCTGGCAGTGTCCATGCCACCCTCTCTGTCTCACACACTGCGTCCAATACCTCAGCTATCCTTTTGGCTGTACCTTCAAAATATCTTCAGAATCTGACCGCCTCACATCACCTCCACTACTCCCAGCTCTTTCTAGCCACCATCATCTCTCACCCGGGTTACTATGATAACCTCTCTCTGTCACCTGGATCACTGCCATAGCCTCCTTAGTGGCCTTCCTGCTTTCTCAGGTGTTCCTGAGGCTTATTCTCTGCACAGCAGCCAGAACGAGCCTTTCCACATGTAAGGCACAGCATTCCCCAGCTCTGTGCACACTCTCCTCTGGCTCCTCATCACACTCAGAGAGCCAGAGCCCAGGTACTGACCTACCTCATCTCCCGCTGCTCCTCCCCTCACTGCTCCAGTCACACCCACCTCCCTCTGCTCCTGGCCAAGGCCAAGTCCTCTCCCACTTCTGAGCCTGGCTCTTCCTTCTGTCTGTTAATGCTCCTGCTGCCCTCCCAGAAATCCGCAGGGCTGGCTCCTTTGAGTATCAGAAAGACCTTCCTTGATATATTAACAGATAAATTAACACAGTCACTAAACCTAAACTTTGAATCCTGTCTTATTGAAACTGAGACATGAAATGAGCTAGGGGTGTCCAAACTGCGGGCTGCATGCAGCCCAGGATGGCCGTGAATGTGGCCCAACACATATCGTAGATGTACTTAAAACATGGTGAGATTTTTTTTTTTTGTGATTGCGTGTCACAGTGTATTTAATGTGTGGCCCAAGACAACTCTTCTGTTTCCAGTGTGATACAGAAACACCAAAAGGTTGGACACCCCTGCACGAAAATCAGCAGAAGGTTCCACATGTTAGGAAAGATCTATTAACTGAAACTAGCTTCCAGTCACATCTACTCTGGGCAGTGAACAAGGCATGGACTCTTAGAAGGATGGATGTGGAAGTTTTAAACTTTATTTTCCTTCGACATCTTTGAAAGACCGAGGGCTTTCTTTGTGCTTGGGTTTATTTCTTCTATTTATTTCAAGCCCTGCTTCCCTTAATTAAGTAGTGATTGCAGATGGCCCTAAATTGTCCTCTCAAAGTAGATGTGAGTCTATAGACCCCCTTTTTATGTGGTTTATAACACATCACACCTGTGATGTAGCTCTTTTCTGTGTTCGTCCAAAATATCATGTGCAAATCTCACATCGGTGATGCTCAGCATGGGTCGAGGTTCTATGCGGACACTCAGAGCTTGAACAGGATTTTCAGATGCCCTTTGGTGTGCCCTCCAGAGAGCATCTCCCCTCCTGGTTCAGATGTCGGTGTGGGTTTCAGCCCGCGTGTGTCCAGTTTGTGTGTCCTGCTCACGTTGCAAGGCCTGGGACTTCAGCTGCGGTCAGTTACTCAGATGCCTGAATGGATTGCTTAATGTAACTGTTTATTGTGCCTCGGTTTCCTCACCTGTGAATGAGAGGATTGAGCTACAGAATGTTCTTCAGGCAACAGCAAATTTAATTATTTGATTAAAAAAAAATAAGACATTATAGTAGAAAATAGGAAAAAGTACAAAGTTTAGAAAACTGTGGACATACACAAGGCAAACACACACGCACATTATTCCACTCCCCGATGCTTAACCTTTTTCCATCTGTTACGTACCGGCCCATACACACTGTATTCTTACAAAATTGGATTATGAACTATGTATTTATCTCGCTTTTTTTCTACTTGATGCCATATTTTGAATATCTTTCCATGTCAGAAAGTATAATTCTACAAGATTTTTTCACAGTGACATGGTAGCTAATGATTTGAATATGCCACAACTTATTTAAATAGTTTGCTATTATTGGACAATTAGTTTCTAAGATTACACTCTTTAAAAATGCTGTAATGGTCATTCTTGTATGTAAATTGTTTTTGCACATGTGTGATTTGGGATAAGTTCCCAGAAGTAGTGGAATTGCTAGGTCAAAGGATTTTGTTATTTAATGCTAAATCACTCTCCACAAGTGTTGTGCCAACTTACACCTCATTAGCAGTCTGTAAGAGCGCCCATCTCTCTGCACCCACAGCACTGGGGACTGTCATTTAAGATGACATGTTTTTGGATTCCCCATTCAAGGTGATCTGTTTGCTTCTTTGCCCACTCAAGACCCAATCTAAGTAACAGAAAAGGAGAAGGAGGTGGCAGGTAAAATTCCGTAACCACCAAGTGAGCATAAAGAAGCCATTATTAAGTTATTTCAGTGAATTTCCACGGGTGAAAGTAGAGGTCAGAGTGGCAACTGGCGAAACGGAGTAGCGTCCGGGACGGCCCACAACGCGTGCGGAGGAGCTGGGGCCCGGCCGAGGGCCGGCTGCTCCACAGAATCCTGAAGGGGCTCCAGGTTTGGAGACTTTAGTTACTAACCTCAAGGATCAGGAGTGAGATGTGCAGCTGAAACCATGTGACTCTCTGAAGATCTGTGTGTGGAACTGTAGATTCCCTTCGCCACCTGAGGACCTGGAGCCAGACCTGGACTCCAAGTGTAAAAAATCGGAAGGTTCTTCTAAAGAGAAATGGTCTGATGGTTTGGGGAGGACCGGCAGGGCTGGTGTGGGGGTCCCCTGCTGTCATGCCGGCTCCCACTCTCTAACCCTAAGGCAGATGGGCTGGTATCTGCAGAAACGTGTTGCACCCCTAAACGCAAACAAGGGAGAAAAAAGATGCTATGAGGAAGGATGCGTAGAAAATAGGAAGGCATTTCTGGAAGCTTAACATAGTGTCAGAAACAAAAGTTCAGTGAAAGGGTCATAAAGGAGATCTCCTAGAATATGGATTGAAAAGTAAAAGAAATGGAAGCATATATAACAAATAGTAAGAGACATTGGGATCGGTCCTATTGGTCCAACATCTGCATAATAGAAGTTTCAGAGAAAATGGAAAAGAGGCCAATAGCAAAGAACAAATAGAAGAGTACCTCCCACCAGTTCAGTTTAACTTGATACAATGCATCAAAAAACACACCCAGAGACATGTCATTGTGAAATGCCAGAACACCGAGGATTAAAAAAAAAATCCTAAAACTCTGAGAGTCAAAACAAAACAAAGTCATCCACTAAGCAACAGAAAACAGACTGACATCAGAGTCCACTGGCAGTAATATTTATGTGAAGAGAAAGTTCCGATAATGACTTTTTCAGAACCTAGGTTTCTATATCCAGCTGAACTATCATGTGTGAGAGGACAGGCATGCAAGGTCTTAGAAATGCTGGCTTTCTACATACTCTTTTAATTGATATTTCAATCAGAATGGACTTCACAGGCAAACACGAGGGAATATCCCAGAACAAGGGAAACGATGGATTCCAGCACCAGCTGCTGCACCCTGCAGAGCCATGAAAAGAAGTGATGATTCTATAGCTGTGAGCAGCCCAGAAAGCAGCCAGTCAGTCAGTATAGGGAGAGGAGGACAGTGGAAGTGACCGGAAGGGGTAGCCCTGACAGAAAAGGATCCTGTGAAAACCTGAAGATCTGAGAAAGGCGATCGGTAGAGTGGAAAGAAAAAGAATCCGTTTGAATTTGACACTAGTTGTTTTCTCCATCAACTTGCTCTTGGGTTGTCACATTAGGCCATTGGAAAAGGACGTGTATGTAAAACCATTTACAAAGTCATCATTAATTAGTTTTCAGATTTTATAGCCAATGTGTACACAAAGTGCGGGACTCGCCTAGAGTTAGAGAACAGCACTGGTACGTTGTAGTGTTGATGGACTAACAGTAAAAACAGTGGAGACGGAGGGAGAGCCAGGCAGAGGGACGGGAGGGCCGGAAGCTCTAATGTCCTGTAGTCAAATGTAGAGATGAAGGGATAGCATCTACAGAGCATGGAAGAAGAGATTGACATGTTGAATTGCTCTTCTGCATTTGTAGAAAAGAATGAAGAAGGAACTGAGAATTGTGATGAGAACTATGGAGGGGGAAAGTGGAGGGAGATAGCGAGGGAACTTAATAAATCATCATCTATGGTACCAGCAAAACAAGAGAGAACGTCCAACATAAGGACATGTATGACATAATGGACATTAAGGACATAATTGAGGTATAAACTTTTTATTTAGGGCACTGGCAGCGGCCACCAGGAAAACCTGAGTAGAATTGGCTCCTTCTGGGGAATAATGGGTCAGGAGATTGTTGCTTCTTATTGTAAGTGCACATGTGGTCTTATTTTTTAAAACTGAATACATTATGATACTTAGTGTTGTCTATATTTTAATTAACAAATAGCACAGAAATACATACTTTAAAAGCAACTTTGGCTAATTATGATAGGCAAAATAAGAGAAAAATAGCCTTTAATTTTATTTCTCTCCTTATTTGAACTAAGTGACTTTAAAGTTGATTATAACTCTTAAATTTTATGCTCATGCCAGGTGGCTCAGTTGGTTGAAGCACTGCCCCATACACCAAAAGCTTGCAGGTTTGGTTCTCAGTCAGAGCACCTAGGCTGTGGGTTCTATCCCTGTCTGGGGTATGTTCGGGAGGCGACCAGTGGATGTTTCTTTCTCACATTGATGTCTGTCTGTCTGTCTGTCTCTCTCCCCCCTTTTCCTTTCTTCCTCTCTAAAATCAATAAAAACATATCCATATGTATGGGTTATGAAGAAATTTTAGACTTCTGTGATTTTTGTGTTCTTTTCTCATAAGACATAGCTGCAAATATATGATGAAAAGTAATGGCAAATAGGACTTGAAATCCATAAACGCCGGGTTCCAGCAGGACATGTATCCCCCAGGTTGCAGCCTGCAGTGTATTCGTGTGTCGTTGTCTGAGCTCCCAGCTGTTTTGCTGCGGGTGTGGTGCACTTTCAACTACCAGCTCCAGGAGGACAATGAGGGAACTTCACTTTCTTCTTTTTTTCTTGTCAGAGTTTATTTGAGCCAAATTGATGACACATGTTGGGGAGCAAGGTCTCAAATGCTCCCGAAAATAAGAGGGTTTTAAAATTTTTTTTCAATTATAGTTGACATTCAATATTATTTTACATTAGTTCAGATGTATACAGCATAGTGGTTAGACAACCATATACCATATAAAGTGTTCTCCCTGATAGTTCCGGTGCCCACCTGGCACCACACACACTTAGTGTAATATTCTCAACCTGAAGGAACTTTACTTTCATTGTTCTGTGTCCAAGAAGCAACTCTGGCATCATGCACACAGTGTGAACTCCTTGCACAGCATGTTCTTTCCACACAATGTCCTTGAGCCCGTGCCATTTGCTGGGCATAGTGCCAGGCCCCAAGGTAACAGGACATTGGGTTCAGAGTTGGAGAGCCCTGGTTTAATCCAGGCTCCTCCTCTTCAAGCTGTGACAAGGTGGGCAAGGTACTTGAATCCCCAAGCCTCAGTTTTCTCACCCCTGAAATGGGTAAGAAGAAGGATATTGGCTCCTTCACCAAGAGAACACAGGTACAGTGCCCAGCAAAGGCTGTTTGTTAGAGTTGTACTTATTATTAAGAATTAAATAGTCTCTCTTCTCGAAAAGTTCAAGTGATTTAATGACACCTGTAATGTCTAGATTTTGAAGGGAGTCAGGAACGGACGTCTTTGCGAGCACTCAGCAATGGGAGGTTCTGCTGGGGTGGACCATTATAGAGACAAGAGTTTCTGGCCTGAAGATGAGTTTTCTGGTTGCACAGTCCTGAGCTTCTCTGCCCCATGCGGATCCATGCAGTTCCACTTGGAGCCCTGCCATGCGCCAGCCACCAACCAGGGACTGCGGACCCCCTCAAGCACAGGGCTCTGTCCTAGAGGTGCTCACAGTCTGGACGGGAAGTGATGATGATGACCAGACAACTTACATTTATGGGACACTAGCCAGCTGTCTGCCGGGCACCCCTCCTCGTGCTCAAGTTAAACGGTCTCGTTTAATCCTCCCAACACTGTGAGCCTAGTGCCACTGACATCCTCCACTTGTGGATGAAGATATCAAAGCAAGGGCCACGCAGCTCGTAACAGGCAGAGTTGGGATTTGAACCCAAGTAGGCTAGTTTCAGAGCCTTCCCTTCAATCACTGCCATATATTGGCTTAAGAATAGGAAGCATGGACTGAAACACAGACATACGAATACACCCAGTGTGAGAGACCATTGCAAAGTAAAATGCAGAGTGCAGATTGGTCGTGGGTATTTTTCACTTCAAAACGCTGGTCGTAAGTGACTGCATTTCCTGCTATTTGCGCCCCCATCTCCTCTGCGGTAGGATACACAGTCATGCACTCTCATTTCCCTGAAAGGCGATGTAAAACTGCACTGTGACCGGGGGATGCTGTGCAAACCATTACCCACTCTCAGTATTAGGTTTGGCACCGTTGGCTGTTTTCTCGGTGCAGGAAAGCATTTGCGTACACACCGAGCTATTTGTTTTTAGCCACCTCTGTCATCAGAGGGAGCTGGCTCTCCGGGTCTATTTCTGAGCCTGCGGAGGAGAGGAAGCAGGTGCTAACTTATGTTTGCTCCATTTGTGACCCGTGGAGAGCCAGGGTCTGTGATGTCGTCGGTCTCCCGCCCAGCCACCTGGACCTTCACACGGAGATGATGGCTGCTGCCACCCTTGGTCCCTGTGACCTGGCTTAGGGGGATGGGAAAGCGCCGTGTCCATTACTTTTAACATTATTTAGGATATGTCTGGTAACTGAAGCAAGCTGCTCTCTCGTGGGTTGGAGGTTAGAAATAGCTAGCAAAAATAAATGGTGTTGACTTAAATTTTGTGACAAGGTAACTGAAGAACACAATTTCAAAAATCAAATGTCCTGAAAGAGTATAGAGTGAAGAATTAAGGCCTCTCCTTGATTCCTGGTCACCCAACCTGAGGCAGCCCCTGTTGACAGAGACTCCTAGAGATAATCTTGGTGGCACAAGTGTATGAAAGAATGTGTGCGTATACCCCGTATATACTCCTATTTTATTCACACTGTAGCCTCGCATAATAAACATTTTTTTTCTCGTTTAATATATCCTGGAAATATTTTCATGTCAGTCAGTACACTTATATCTTTTGATTCTTGTCTTAGGGCTTGCATTGTGATCTACCAAATACACCATCATTTATTTAAGCAGTCCCATATTCATGGGCATTTCGGTCCTTACGGTCATTAAAAGCCATTCTAGAGCATTTGGTCTAATCACCTTGTTTTGCATATGAGGAAATTGAGGTCCACACACACAAAGACAGACTTAAAAACTTCAGCAGTCTCTGAAACCTACATGTTGGGTGTGTTTTTTCCTCTGATGATCATATTTTGATCACAGAAGACAGAAGAAGGTGGCTGTGCCTGTGAGTGTGCTTTGCACATGTGGGTGGGTGGGGGTGTGAATGTGTGCCTACACAGGTAGGTGTACATTCTGTCGTGTGAAGATGTACTCTTGAAAAACTCTGAATGAATCCTTTTCTTTTTAAAAATGGAATATGAAAATTTAAGTGCCCTGAGGGTGGGAAGATGATTTGTTATTTAAAGGAAAATTGTGGGGCAATCCTTATGTGCAAAGATGGCTATTTTTTCCTTTAAAACAAACGACTTCATTGAGGTATAATTTACATGCAAAAAAGTGCATCTGTTTTCAGAGTACAGCTTAATGCAGTTTGACAAAGGTGTACATTCATGTAGCCACCACCCAGTCAACATAGAAAATGTCCATCTTCCTCGAAAGTTTCTCTGAGCCTTTTTTTTGTTTGTTTTCTTTCTTATTTTTTAATTGAATCCATACTTCGGTATTGTAACTACAATACTGACACAGTCTTCCAGTGATCCTCTGCTGCTTCGTACTCAGTTCTCACCTCCGCCTCCAGGAGGTCACCGATAGGCTTTTTGTCCTGGAGGTTCGTTGGCCTGTTCTAGAAAATCGTATAAGTGGTTTCCATTTTCGTTGCGGGTCCCAGCAGTTCATTCTTCGTTGCTGAGTAAAATACCATCATGTGGACCCAGCTCGACGTGCGTGTTCGTTTACCTGTGGTTGGGCGTTTGGATTGTCTCCAGTATTTGGCTGTTAGGAGTGAAGCTGCGAAGAACATTTGTGTATGGGCGGAAGGCTTTCCAAGTAAATCATCTCCAAAATTCAGTTGTGAAGATCGAGTTTAAAATCAGGCCACCTGTTCATCGTGCCAACACGTATGAATATGTATTGACTCCCTCCCGGGTGCTGGACAGAAAAGATTCTCCTCCCCGGGCATGGACACTAAAGCCTGAATAATATATGTGCACTTCCGTGGAAGGTGTTTGAAAAAGAAACAGCCTTTCCTTTATGAAAGAAAGTGCTATTTTATGAGAGTCAGTGCTATCGGAAGCCTGTTATCAGAGTGGAACCTTAAACTATTTAGTATTTACTTGTGCGCCCCCTGCTTTCCAGGCAGTTAGTGTGCTCTGCCAGGAGGAGGGCAGGTAGCAAACTCCTCCTCAGATGAAGAGTCTGAGCTGTTAACTTCCAAACCTGCTCCCCGCAGCTGCTCCCCAGTTGCTCATGTAGCGCCCTAACGTTTTGTGCTTTCCAAAGCAGAAGCCAGAAGGATGCCCACTGCAGGGAGCTCTCCTGCTCTGTCTGGCTTGCCTCTTCTGTGCCAGGTGCCTCTGGGGACAGCAGCATACCTGAGGTGTCTCCAGTGGAGAATGGCCAGTGATAAGAGGGATGTAGAAGTTCAGCAGCGGGTCCTCTACTTTAGAAAAGGACTCCTGAGTCTTCTGCCTCCTTCTCCCTTCTACCTCCACCTTCCTTACTCCTTACCCTTCTCCAAGTAAAAAAGAAACAATCTTATTTAAGACTTAGTTGGTGCAACTCGCACAGTGCAAGCCTCTCTTCACCCTTCTCATCCTTTCTGGATCCGTCTATTTCTGAGCCACTCCTTGCTTTTTGCTTCCTTCTAGGCTCAGCATCTGCCAACAGAGGGGAGAGGAAGTGAAACTCAAATCGGGCTGTGTATGACCTCTGTGGGCTGTTCTGTCGCCTAGAGGTCTCCAGTGAAAGCTGAGCCTCTGGTTAAGAGGAAGCTTGGCTATGCATTTCTGACCTCCTTCGCCTTGAACTTGGTCACCCCCAAAAGACAGGCACGTAGATGTCTGTGGCTCACAGCGACACGCAGCAGCAGCACTGAAGTTGCGAAGTTGGTGGGGTGCTAGCCCAGTGGCCAGGGTTCTCACTGGGCAGGTGTGCCGTGGCAACAGAAATACTGGGCTGACAGGGTCAGGAGCTGGGGGTGCCACTCACCTGCAGGCTTCCCGGCTGCAGGGGACTCATTCAGGTGAATGGTGCTCCTTGGAGCTGGGCAGTGGTGTGTTATCACCATATCGGCTACTTTTCTTCCGGAATTTCAGTGTTCTCATACATGCGATGATACTAACAACACTTGCTATCTTACAGACTAATTGTGAGGAAAACATAAAATAATGTGCGTGGAGGGCTTTGTGAATGGTCAGATACTACCCCACCCCCCTGAAAAGTGCTCATGAGTCTTTTTGCTTTCCAGAGTTCTTTGTCGTGGGTCCATGGACTGTTCGGGCTTGTTCTTAACTCAAACGAGTGGAGCTCTGTTTATGCCCAGACCTTGCCCAAGGGCAGGGGGTGAAGTGTGGGATGCAATGCTCTGCTTTAAACTGACCTGGCTGGGAAGAGAGTCGCTTAAGCCTGAGAAGGAGGTGAACCCACAGAGGCTGAGGGGAGGGAGAACCCTGGCACTGGGCTGTCGGAGACGGCTAGAGGGCTGCAGGGCCAGCCGGGGCTTGAGTCGGGAGCTGTGTCGCAGTCATCTCTCCCGCATGCTCCGGGCAGCTCTGGGTGGGGCATCCAGCTTAAAGCTCTCCGAGGCCCAGTTTTTCCATCTGAAAAGCAGGGAGTATTTTGCTGGCCTCGCGGGAGATTCAGTGAACACAGTGTCTGAGGCTCAGCAGGCGCTCAGCCTATGTGTGGCCACCGTCCCCTTCTCCTTTTCTCGGGAGTGGTGCGTGGCCCTGTGATGACCGGGCTGCAGCCCTTCCTGCCCTGGGCTTCCTCTGGGCTGCGCACCAAGCTTCTGCACAGTCATTAGGTATCCTGGAATAACATGTAATAATATTAACTTTGGTTGGACAAGAAACTTTTTTTTTTTGGTTGGGGGAAAATTTTTGATATAGCGGAAAAAACATTGCCCTAAAAGGCAGGTTTGAAGGCTGGCTTTTTTATAATAACAGCACCAGCAAGTACTGAGTATTTCATGCCAGGCATCATGCTAAGCACTTTACCTTGATTATTTCATTTGGCATCATGACAGCCAAATGGTACAAGCCAAATGACACAATCTATTATTAACTTCATTTCATGGACACAAGACCTGAGGCAGAGAGAAGTTAGTATTGTGCTTTAGGCCGCAAAGCCAGGAAGTTCACTCTTTACCACCAAGAGCTGAGTGTCTCCTTAGGGCCAAGGACTTTGTGTGCATGTCTCATGGAGTTTTCACAACCACCCATTTCACAGATGAAGCGACTGAGGCCAAGGCTTGGGAGAAGTAAATAGTTGCCTGGACTGGGAAGTGACAGAACTGGAATCCAGCCCTGGTCTAACTCCAGCGACTGTGTCTCCCCCACTGTGCTACTGCCTAACTTCTGGCCCCAGCTGGAGGGGTAGCCCAGGGCACTGGGGCTTGGAAGGGAATCATAGTCAAAGGAACGGAGATAGTAGCTACAGAGACTCATCAAGTATGAGGTTCAAGGAGATTTGATAAATAGGTTTGCATCAGGGAGAATTGGGAGGGACCTGGAGGGCAGAAGGAGCTTAGAACTAACCCCAGGACTGACTGGGAAGAGGGAGGAGGCCTGCTTTTGTGTAGTGCCAGCTGCCTGGTGGTGATGCCCCCTGACAGCCTGCAGGGGCTGCTCAGGGCTGGACGCCTACATTGCTGCATTGTCCGGGCCTCATAATTGTGAGCAGATTCTGCGATGAAGCTAAGTTGGCATGAGGTTGCACCATACTTCTACCACCTTTTGTACCTGATAAGCCCCGCGCTCATCCGCATTGAAGGTGCACCACCCTAGATGGGTTCTCAGAGGCTCCTTGGTCTGCTGGCTCAGGCTCAGCTGGCTCTCTGCGGCCATCTGCCCAGGCCGCAAAGCTCTCTGTTGCTTTTGGCATGTTTAATAGCTTAATTTCTATATCTCAGCTTGGAAACACAGTTCACCAGCATTGAAGCAGCAGTGGGTGCTAAAATGGTTTCTGATTGCTATCTTGAATGTTAATATCCTAATACATTTTATCGTCAATGACCCGACCCCCCGGCCACCAGCTCTCACTCCCCTTTTGCAAAGATAGGCACGCTGCCTGCCTTGGATCTGCCTCGCAGCCCATCTCATGCCTCTGCTGCCTCCTCCTCCCTGCCTTTTGCAGATAGCATTGTACTTCGCCAAGGAAGTCCACAGTCGTGGGAAATCTCTGACTTAGAGGGTATGAGAAAGCGTTTCATTTTGCCGGCAGGGTTTAATAGGGATGATCTAATCTCTACTAGGCATACATTATTGAAATTCCATGCTTTTGGACAAGGGGGCCCCTGATAATTTTGAAATGTGGCAGGGATGGGATTCTGGTTTGGCTCTGATCAGCAGAGCAGGCTGTTGTTGGTTTTCCTGTTTGTAATTCAGAGCAGGGGCCAGCTGATGCTTGTGGCCAGGGGGTGAGGGCTCAGTGCTAGTGGTGATCGTGCTGGAGAACATTTTCTTTTCTAAGAGATCTCAACTCACAGACTCTGGGAGCAGAAGGGGTGGGGAGAGAGTCATCTCAGGGTGTTGCCAGTTTGTTAGGCAGTTGCCATCTGCATATCAAGCTGGAGATCCCAGGTACAGGGCCCCTGGGGGCCACCTGAGAGCCGCTGCCCCTCCCCACTCCCTGCCCTAACACAGCACCTGAAGTGTCACCGGGGCCTCACCCAGCAGGCCTTGAAGACCCCTGTTGATGAAAGAGAATTTGGAGGGAAACCTGAAGCACTCTCAACCACGCAAGGCTGCATTTGGAATAAAGCGGAGCTGGCGAACAGCTCGGGGAAATTGGGCTGTGAGCAGAGTGAGAGTGGCGGCGGGGTGGGGTTCTGGGGACTGTCAGCTTCGGCTGCGCTTTTTCCTTCCCAGGGAGCATGTAGTGCTCACGGCACAGCTGCCTCTCTTTTCCTCTCACCTCATTTGAATGTCGCTTTGGTGCAGGTCACCTGCCTTCCTTCCTACCAGGGATGGGGCCCTGGAGGGGCAAAAGATCCCAGAATGGGCTCCGGAAGTCCTGAACCTGGAGTCTTTTCCCCCTTCCTCAGATGTTTATTGGATGTCTCCAACCAACAGACAGTGAGCTAAGCACTAAGGATGCAGACAGGGTTCTGATGCTGTGTGTCTAGCAAAGGAGATAGGCATGTGGACCATGGAGCACAGCTCAATGGGAGCCGTGGTTAACATATATATATGTGTACTGTGGGGACACACACATGAAGGGTAGTTGAGTCTTACTGAGAATATCTGGGAAGGCTTCAGAGAGGAGGCCATAATCACCCTGGGCCTCGAAGAAGGAGGAGGTATTCGCCAGAATGACCCTTCCTAATTCCCGCTTGCTAACAGTGCGCTCACTCTTTGTAGGAGACAGTGCAAGAGGAAAAGGAGGAGTAGTGGTTCCAGAAAGAAATTTTCTGGAAATTTGCCGCTCGGTGGGGAGACAAGCATGGCACGATAAGCCGATTAAAGCCCTGCATGGGCAGATGGGATGGTGGGGGTGGGGGAGGCGCCTGTGGGCATTCCGTGACCTGGGGTTTCCAGAGTTACTGCTCTCTCACGAGGACAGTTTCTGTTAGCACAGTTCAGGCCTTGCAAAGAGAGCACAACTACAAAGAGGCCCAGCCCCTCCGACTTTTCTTCCATCAGAGGGTTGCATCAGCCCTGTCGTGTGTTGGAGTGCTTAGCTGGATTTGGAGGTTGGGGGAGGGAGTGAGGGTGAGTGCAGGGGGTCAGCGGTAAGACTTCAGCAATATTGTCTCTCTCCACAACCCTGATAGAATCTGGACTTTGCACAAATGCCTGTGCCAACACACACAGCCTGAGCCTGGGGGTCCTTTGCTCTCCCGTAAGCACCATGGGTGTTCTCAGCCTTTGCTTGTGCCATTACTTCCACCGCGAATGTCTTCCCTCCCTTCCTGCATGGAGCCTTCCAGACCACTCTTCTGCATGGATTTCAGGCTCACCAGACTCAGCTATTCTGTCCCTCTTTATGAAGCTGGGTTCGGCACTGTTCTCTGTTTTTGAACTCCCCCAGGAGACAGCAAACACTTCAAGAGCAGGAGCAGTGTTGTTTAGTATGAAAAAACTAAGTTTCTTTACACAGTTTGGGCAGAACCTCAGCATTGCCCCTTCCTTTGGAACTTGCAGCACAGCTTCCTTAACTGTAAAATGGGGTGACGCAGAGTTTCTCAGCACGATACTGTTGGCATTTGGGCTGGGTTGGTCTTTGTGGTGGGGACTGTCCTGTGTGCTGTAGGACATTCATTAATGTCCTTGGTCACCACCCAGTAGATGCCAGTAGCAGGACTCCCTCTCCAGCCATGACAGTCAAAAATGTCCCTCGACATTCTTATGTCCCCCAAATGTTCCCTGCGGCAAGTGCCCCCTGGGCCAGGTTTCCCTTGTGTAGCAAAATTGCTTCTGGTGCAGAACCACTGGGGCGACCCACTGCTGGGGATGCATCGGCCTCCCAAGACGGCATCCAGATCCTCATGGACAGACTGAGTGTGGATTCTCCTTTGTTCCCCTCGTTCACCTGCCATTTGACACCCTGCAGGTTGATGAACTGAATGCAGCTTTGACTGTAGGTTTTTGCAACTTGGGGTGGACTCTCATGGATCTCTTGGGTTGCCCCCACAGCACACTAACAGAGTCACTGTCATTTTTTTAATTGCAGATTGATCTGGAGCCAGAAGGCAGAGTGTATGTGATCATCGATCTCTCGGGGTCATCTGGAGAAGGTAGGAGAGAGTGACCTCAGCCTCGTTCGCCTCCACTGACGCCTTGTCTTCTGGGCTCTCCCTCCCCTCCTTGGCTGGGGTGTTTTTACGGTGACATTTAATTAACTGGCACTGTTTAAAGCAAAAGGTTATTTTGAAGATGCTTATGCCTGTGTACCAAAAGGGACTAGCCATCTGTTAACTTCGGTGGAGCAGAGGGAGTATTTGCAACTTAACCAAGTGAGGCCAATGAAACAGGTGTTCCCGCACCCTGGTGCGCCAGGCAGGCTTCCGGGAGTGGCAGCCTCTCCCTGGAGGCTCCCATGGGTGGTGGTGGTGGTGTGTGTGTGTGTGTTGGGATGGGGGCGGGTAGTAGAACCAGTTGGTCTAATGGTATTCAGAAATAAAACAAATAAGGTGTCAAATTTCAGAATCTTATTTCTGTAGAGCTTTTATAGAAGTGTTACTTTTTTTTTTTTTACCGGTTCTGGGAGGAAAAGTCCTACTCTTAGAAATACTGGGGTGAGGGACTGTCCACACCCACTCGCTGATTACACAGGACGTAGATGTTCTCAGATAGTTGGATTTTTCTTCCTTCTTTTCCCACCCTCCACCATTGACCCTGTCTTGGCCCTCTTACTGGTTTTAAGAGCCAGCAGGGGGGTGAGGACTGAGCAGTCTGGGGAAGGGAAGGAGAGACAATAAAACCCTGACCGCATGGGAATGGGGATATGGTGGCAGGTTGGAATTGGGACTAAAATTTAGTTACTGGGACCATCTTTCTTCTCCTCCTCTCTTTGGGGAGGGGGATGGAACAGCTGGGTTTAATATCACAGCAGAAAGATTAATGGACCATGGCTAGTTCTTGTCAATGAGAACAAATGGGGTTTTAGGGCCTGTGGCCCAAAGGGAAAGAAACAGCTCACTTAGGCTCTGGCTGGTAGATTTGGACTATTTACAGCATCTCCCTGGATACTGGGGATTACAAGTCACAACCCCAGACGGTCTCCCCGACTTTAGGGAGGAAGCTCTAATCTAAGGTTCAGTAATGGAGAGCACCTGTGAGCAAATTCAAAGGAGGCAGTCTGTGGTGCACTTGACAGTGGTGCCTCATGATTTTCATGTGGCTGATTCATCACCAGTTTCAACACGTAATCAGAATAATTCAGTAATTCAATTGTGTGTACCTGGGGCTTATAACAGAGTCTGGCTCTCTTTTAATCACAATTATTTGGCATGGGTTTAAAACTTTAGACATCCTGCTAAAGTTGGTCTCTTCGATTTTCTGCTCTTTGTTGCAATTACATACAGTTTGGGGTTTCCAACTTTACTTTTCTACTCTCAGCTCAGAAAAGCCCAGAATAGAATCTGCTGTAGAAGTTTTGGGGATCCAGTGGCATTTAGTGTGAACTATGTAAAATGTGCAAAGGGGCCTAAAGAACAATAAAATGAACACCAGTCTACTACCCATCACCTAGGTTAAGAAATAAAGCACCCAGTAAGTTGAAACCTTGCATTGCTTTTAACAAAACAGGTGGATCTCAAGTCCACCAGACTTAACAGCACATACTTTTGATCCGTGGTGGTAATCTGGGTATGCTGAGGACTGATGTAATTTTTGGCTATGTAAGTTGTCGGTGCCCCTCACCCACTTTTATTCATGGGCCAACTGTACAGATATATCTCATTTTATCACACTTTGCTTTATTGTGCTTCACAGAGGTTGATTTTTAAAGAAAAAAATTGAAAGAAAGACTTTCCACCAGCAAGAAGATTACTGCTCGCTTTATTGCGGTGGTCTGGAACCAAGCCCACAATATCTGTATATGTCTGTATGCAGTGGTTCCGAATTATAGGCACTGGTGAAACATGTGATGAGCCAACTCAGCCCCCTTTTTTCCTTACATAATCTATATGCAATCAGATAATTAATTAAATATATATTTCCTCTGCCAGGGTGCTGGGCAACCAATGGAGGCTTGGATTTTTGAAAAGCTTATGATGTGCAAAATTATAGAAGACATCCTTTTCTTACATTAGAAGGAAAGGATATGGACAAATGAGTGAATACATAAATTGAAAGCAACTGATTTTTTTTCTTCTTGCTTCTATGGCTTATAGTATGTGAATGGCCAAAGCAATTTGCATTGGGCTGGATTCTTAGTTTACTTCTAAAGAAAAAAATCTCTTTCATCTAAAAAAAATGGAGTTTACTTCAGAAATGCTGACACATGCCAGATTCTGCACAGTGCCAGCATGTGCTGCTCTGAAGACAGGAGACATTTTCTGCTCTTGTTTTCTTGCTCTTGGTGGATTTGGGATTCTTTCTCTGGATGGTGGGAGGACTTCCAAAGATCTTTCTAAAAGCTGATCTTGTGGTGCTCTGTTTGTGTTCTGCGCGTCTGTTCTCCTGGTCCTGCTGCCAGGACTTTGAGGGCTCCTGGTCCAGATGCAGTTTTGTTTGGGGAAGGGTTGGGAGGGCTGGGAGAGGAGTGGAGGATGTGTAGCCAACATGTGTTTTTTTGCTCCCTGTGCTGCATGAGAATGGTCCAGTGTGAAAATGGTGTCACAGCTAGTTCATGGGCATCCACAGATTCTTGTCTAAGTTCCTTTCTGTAGTGAAAATACCTAACTTCATATCCTCAAAAGGAAGAAAACAGTTGAAATGAGGAATAGCTGATGTTTTCACCACTCTATTATTCTTCCATCAAGCATCCCTTCCAATGCTCTGGTCCCACCAATGGAAAAAATATGCTCATCGAATTGGCGGTAAACTTTACAACTTTGTGGGGCTGAGATGGTGTGAGTATACCCCCCTTCTTTTAGGATGTGCCAGAGGAGACTTTCTCTTGCTAACACACTGCGGAAAGCCTGGATGTTGACCTCTGCTCGAGTTGGAGCTAATGTGATTTCTAACTGTCTAATGAAATTGCACTGCTTGCGTGTCCTGTGCAGTTCAGCATAATGGGATTTGATCAGTGTGTGCTTTGTCCAAACTAGGCAACCTAACCCCAGATGTAAGGGGTCAGGCTGGGTGGACGCTAAGGTCATCTCCGGTCACGTGATTTTGTCCTTTGGCATAATTTGAATAGATACCTATCAGAGCTCAAGGCTGAGGGCTGGCTAATATCTGTAGCAGGTAGAAGGGGCTGAAAGAAAGGTAGGCACTTTGCGAGGCACTTTCTCTATGTCATCCCAAGTGGAAAACCTTTTTGGAAGGCTTGTGTGCAGTCCTCCAGTCTCAGGTGCCTCTAAGTGTTTTGCTTTTATCATCAGTAATGACCCGTGGCTTCCTGGTAAACAAGGCACTGCAGGTTCACCAGAGACTTAAATCAAAGCATAATTAGCCCAGGTTACAGAAGTGTACACAGCAATGTAATTCTCAAATGAGCCAACTACTGTTCCTTGCTGTGCACTATACTTAGTATTTCTGCCTTTGTTGTGATGTAATTTGTCTATGTTTTCCATTCTTGATGATAATAGGACACTGCACCCTGATGTGCAGCCTCCCAGAGGAGGGGCAAACAGTCTGGCCTGGGACTTTCTAGACTCTTCTTTCCCTGCTTTCCATCCAGGTGTAGTGCTCACCTGGGGGAATTCTTCAGAGTGTAAACCAACAATGGAAAGAACAAGAAGTAGTAGGCCTTACTGGTATGTTTGGATCACCAAACTGTTTCTCCAATAAAATGAAGAAGACACAAAATACTTTGAATGGTTTTTTTGCAACACGTACATCAGAAATAATGCCATTAAGTCAGGTTCTGGAGTGATTGTGTGCTGTGGAAGCAGAAGATGTGGAGCAGGGAGCGGGGTCCACCACTTCCTCCCCTTTTTCTGCAGCCACGTGCCATAGAAAGCGTTTAGTCTGCCCTCCGGAATTGGCAGCAGGTAGAGTGGAAAAGCAGAGGAGTCCTCCCATCCTGAATTTAAATCCTGGCTCCAGTGCTTACCAGTTTAGAGCTTCAGATTTCTCACCCATACATGGGGATGGTCATGCCCAAGATAGGTACTGTGTATGATAAGGTTGCTATAAGAGTGCCTCAGTACCGTGCCCTCTCGTGTAGGAGATGCTCAATAAATGCCCAAAGGCCCTGCAGACCTGCCGGCAGGGAGGTGGGGATAGCCCTGACCCACTGGCCCTGAAGGCACAGCAAGCAGGTTCAAAGGAACAGAAGAACAGTTCAGAGAAATAGTTGGAGGGCAGGTTTCTGATCCTGGGGCATGTATGTTCAAAAGGTCCAAGAACAGGGCAAGGTGACAAAGAGGTCATTTGCAGCCTAACACATCTGGCAGGGGCTATGGGCTTGTTTTCTGCAGTGTTCATTCACACTTGCCATAGTGTTGCCCCATTCTCTCTCTCTCCCCCTCTCTCCCCCTCTCTCCCCCTCTCCCCCCTCTCTCCCCCTCTCTCCCCCTCTCTCCCCCTCTCTCCCCCTCTCTCCCCTTCCTCCCTCTCTCTCCCCCTCTCTCCCCTTCCTCCCTCTCTCCCCTGTCCTTCCCTCAATGAAGGATTTCCCAGAAATATATTCTCTAGCTTGTTTGTGTCCTGTGGCTCTTGATGTCAGAAACGTCTCCTGGTCAGAGCCCAGGCCGTGACTTCCCTTTCTCAGTGAAGACTGAGAACATGTGGTCCCCATACCCTCACGGGCCCTGGGTAAAAACCCTGCATCTGTTAGAAGACTGTTATTAAATTTCTGTTCCTCAAGCCAAATCCATCAAATCCCTTAACCTTTCTGACAGCCTAGTTTAGAAATCTTAACTCATCTTTGCAGATCTTTTGAACTTTTTTCAAGTTGCACAGACAGACAGACACCATCAAACCAGCTTTGCTCCATTCCAAAATGATACTGCGTGCAGATCAAGTGCCCAACAGTATGACTTCTATTTGGGAGATGGTGGCATTGAGAGGTCAGGTGATATGCCCGACGCTGCAGAGTTGACTACTCGGCCCTGCTGGGCCCAGCCTGCAGGCCTCGGGCTCCATGCCCTGTGCTAACTCACAGCTGATAATGAGTTTGCTCACAGGGCAAAGACTTCCCTGCTGTTCTTTTAATTTTAGTTCTTTTCTCCAGCAAGCTCTTTAAAGAACTGTAAAGTCAAAGTTATTAGCTTTGAACCCAAAGGTGATGCAGAGAGTCTCATTCATTAAAAAAAAAAAAAAAAAAAAAAAGCAGAGCTTTTTTCTACTCTCTTAGAAGCGGAAATGCTATTATTGGTCCCAGGTCGGGAATGGCCAGCTGCTTCTAGGGCTCCCTGAAAGGTGGATTGATCCCTAGGTGTGGGTCCTCACCCAGACCCGCCTCTCCTCCCTGCAGGTCAGTCGTCTTTCTTGTGTCCATTGCAAGCATCAGAGCACTGCCCGCAGGACTAAAATGGGGGGGAGGGGAACTTCTTGAAACTCGGCCTCAACCAGTGGGCAGTATCTATCTAGAAAATATCCCTTAGATTCCAGAGTCCCACTGAAGCTTCAGTTGATAATAGTACCTTTTTCCTCCAAAATTCTACATTATATTATTTAATCCCATGCCTTCTGCTTATCAGACAGAAAGAACCATTTATTGAAATGAACAGTAGTCAGCCATGCACTTTAATACACATGCCCAGCTGGGTGTCCGTCCTGGGTTTGGGGAGTGGGAAGCGGGGAGGGAGGTGGAGAATGGGAAATGGCATTGACAAGAACACATGGCCACGCCTTCAGGAAGCTTGCTGTTGAATTAGCGATCCGGAACTTGCAGGAGAAAAGCACTAGAGAACGATGCCAGGCAGCGTCACATGGAGTGCTCAACGGGCTGTTACCAGGAGCTCTTTAAACAGGAATAAATCTGGGCTGGAATAAGTCAGGGAATCTTCAGGGGAGAAGCAGGACCTGGGCTGAAAAGGGAAAGTTCGGTAGACTGGATTGACAGGGAAGATGTGGGGAGGCCATCCTGAGCCGAGGGATCGTGTCATCTCTGTCAAAGACAGCTTTGACACTCTCATTTTTAGATGGGGCTGGATAGACACGGTAAATTAAAGAGCTGCAATTTGTGTTCTCTGGGAGCTTTCAAACAAAGACAGTCATCAGTGTTGCAGACAGAAATTTTCATGCTATGCCAACAAGAAAATGAAATGTCTTCAATGATTAAGCTATGTTTGCAAGGGGAAGCAGTTCTTCCGGGTTGTGTTTTCATGGTCAAGGCCTCTCATCCACCTTGGCCCCAAAGGAGGGGGAGTGTTCAAGGCCAAGTTTGGGACATTGAGTAGAGCACATTTTATAAGCACTGGACATAGGTGACTAGAAGGTCAAGCTCTGGTACAGACATCCCTTTGCAGTCTTTTCCCACACTCTCTCTTCTCCCCGAGCGATCTTGCAGAATCCCATGGCCAGCACCCTACCACCCTCAGCAGTCTCCTCCTCTCCAGCCTGTCAAGCTAGTGTCCTGGCACCAAGCTCCGGTACTCCCACTCCTTCTCTCTTTTCAAGTTCTGTTCAGTCTCTAATGAGAAACATGGCTCGAGAGGTTAAAGAGACTCCTCCACCTTCCGAAACAGCAGACTTCAAAGTCAGACACCAGCTCCAAGACGCTGGTAGGTCTCCCTCCTGTGGGGTGCCTTGGGCAATGAGATCCTGGTCTGGCCCACCCCACAGGCTCCCCAGACGGGAATGGACCTGTGGGAACTCTCTAGGAGCATGCGGAGAGACACAGTCTCAGTGCTTGATAACAGTGAAAATAATAAAATCCAGATGTTCAGAAATATTGATCTTGCAAAGTGTATCCCCACATTCCCCTCAGCATAGCTGCTTGCTACTGATACTCAGACCCAGTCTCTAAATTTTTGGCTCTATCTTTTGTCCTGACGAAATCAAGGCTTGTTCCTAGAAGTGACCCTGTGCACCAGATGTGACCAGGGGAGTCAGCTTGAAAGCAGTGAGCACTTAACCTCCATCAAGGGGTTTATAATGTCACAAAGAGACAATGCTGAAATACTTGAGAAATAAGCCAAGAAACCCTCATTTCCTTCCAAATAGGCTCCAGAGGCACAGCGTTCCTCTGAAATGAATTACCCATGGATAACAACGCCAAATGACAGCCATTAGCAGATGAAAAACAATCGAGTCCTGAGTGTTTGGAGAACAGGGCTCTTTAGGATCATTCCTGAAGCCTCCTTCCCCTCTGCCATTATGGAAGCATAAATCGTATTGTCTGTTTTCTTGTGTGCCTATCTTCCTAATAAAGTAATTGAATAAGGGATGATCATATTGAAGAAATAAACTTACAGAGAGGGTGGGTTTATAACAGATCGTCGGGGAGCGAGCCCTGCGTGTCCTGGCCCCCGTTCTGTCTCTGTTGCCTTGCTGCGCGTCATTTCTGTGTCTCATCAAGAAGCCTGTTTTTGGACATTCATGTTTGTAGCTCCGATCATCCTGGGTCAAAGTGGCCTGTAATTTAATCATTTACTCTCGTTGATATCCTCATGATTTGGCTTAAAACAAAGTGTATTTCCATTCATCTAACCTAATTTAGAGAGTTGTCCTTTAGGACCAATTACTTTATCCTTTTATCCAGTTGAAATTGGCCAGTGTTGACAGTCTTATTGATTTTCCTTATTACCTAGTTTCGTGGATACATTCAATTTTCACAACCAAGTGCATTCACCGTCTTACTTGAGCTGCCACCACTGGGGCTTTTATCTTCCTCCTGTACTGTAAACCCTGGGTGTGAGCTCGTGGGGGCCTCTGGGGGTGGGCGCAGTTGCCTGTGTGCACACAGATGAGAATGCATGTCTCTCATGTATCTGTTCTCTCCCTCCTCCGGCCTCAGTGTCCTTCACTGCAAACATCACCTAGTTGCTTATCTAAGATCTACTAGGCTCTGGAAGTATAGAGCTTATAGCACGGTCCCTGCAGTGTATTCTTACAGCAGGAGGTGAGCAGTGGGCCAATAAGCACAACGCAGCCATGTGTTTTAGCTGTTAATCGAGCAGGGTACAGTCAGACCACCAAGGAGACTCCCTTCCACTCCAGGAGTAGGCGGTCCATAAGTGACATCCGCCAACACATCCACATTGTCCCCGTCAGCCCCCCCCACCGACCTGAAAGGCAGGTAATAACAGTTCTCCCCTTTGCTTGGGCGAGCAAACAGAGCTGCTGTCCACTGAAGAGACATGCATTCAGAAAATTAAATAAATTGGACTACAACTTAATTGACCAACATTTGAACTTTTCAGAACTATCTCTGATTTGTATAGTCAGTTATTCAATGTATAGCTATTGGGCACCTATGCCAGTTACTTTCCACAGTGCTAAGGACACAGAAGCAAACGATATAAACAGAAATCCTGGCCCTTGGGGGCCATTCATTCTAGTGGACGTGCTGTGTGTGTGTGTGTGTGTGTGTGTGTGTGTATAGAGGGGGTTCTCGACAAGCACTCGTAACTCACTGGGGATAGGCATTGTCTCTGGGGAACAGAAGGGGTGGATTTGGAAAGGAGGCCTTTCTTGTCAACGATTGTAATCTTGTTTTTCTTTCCCATGTATGTGTATGAGCTATTAAAACAATTCCTTAGAAACTGTGAAAAAAATTAATTAGGTGGGAATGTGACAATTCCCATACACACAGTGACAGTGACTTACCCATAGCTAGAGGCTGTGACAGGCTCCAGAAGAGCTGTCAGAGAGGAGCAATCCATCAAACCCACAGAATAACACAACAAAGGGCAGAGAACTCTAAGAATGATGCTCTGCATTGCTCCACAAATACCTCTGCTTTGTGTGGGGTACGCGGAAATTCGGGGTTCCCTTGGACTGTGCCTGTCCCTGAGGACTGACTGACTGCTCCCACATGGAGAAGCCAGGGGCCGGGTCGCTGGCCCACGGAGAAGGTGGGGAGTGACTGATGCAGGAACAGTGTTTACTCCAGGGAGCCGCTTGCCTCTGGGAGCTGCTGCTGGGAGTCTCACATCCCCCTGGATGGACAGCCCCACCGTGGCATTTCCAGCTGGCACCAGATAGTGCTCACTAGCATGTACGGTCAGCCGCTACTTGAACCAACCTTGGTCATCTCCACGGACCGAGTGGCTTCACCAGCTGGGGTACCTTCTGCCCAGCTGAGGGTGGCAAACCAGCTGCCTGTGGGTTGTTCCTGCTCTCCAAGTACTCAAAACGTGTTTTCTGGCGTTGAAAAGCATTGTGATGTATGTGTGGTTCAGGGGCCTCTAGTATTAGCCTGGTGTGAGTTCTTTTGGAATTGACAGGAAGAGTGAACTCAGGGGACTTTGAGTTCACTTTTCAGGCGTTGGAACTGGGATTTCCTAGACACCTCCATTGTAGTTCCTTTTCCACAATTAGCTAATTGCTCGATTTACTGATTAATTGAGCAAACAAATCCTGAGAATCTGTTGTGTGCCAGGCACCATGCTAAGAGCCAAAGGAACAAAGATGAAAAAGAGCCAGGCCCTGCCCTCCAGGAGCTCCCAAACTAGGACGTCGCTCCCCCAAGCCATCTACTCCAAGTGGGCCTCAGTGGCTTCCTCTGTACGTGAGGAGGATGTGAAAGTAAGTGCCCCTCCTTGTACTGTAGTTCTGTCACAAGCAGGAAGAGTTTGCACACAAACAGACACCTGGAAAGGGGAAGTGGGAGAGCAAAAGTTTTTACAGAAATTATTTTGTTTAAGCATAAATGGATCTGCCAGCTAAATTTTGCCATCCCTGTTTTCATATATGGGAAAATGATGCTTAAAGAATTTGACTGTGAAGCCCCCAGGATCCTGTGAGAATGCAGATTCTGACTCATTGGGCCTGGGGCGGGGCCTGGGATGCTGCATTTCTCACCAGCTCCCAGGAGCTGGGACCAGGCTGCTGGTCCCTGGCCACCACTTGGAGTAGGAAGCCACTGTGAGACCCGTGATTTCCCTCTGAACCATACTGAGCAGGCACCAGTTTCTATTGTGTCTGGTGGAAAATTAAGAGGGAAATCTAATGACTCCTCCTCCCTTTTCCAAATACGAACTATTTAGTCCATCTCAAAGTCAATATCTTTGAATCTTTTCTGTTCAGTGTTTTTTCCTTCTCCATTCTCCCTTCTTCTGGGAAAGGGGTCAAGAAGGTACCTGGTATTCTTAGGGAGGGTGGGTGATGCCCAGGCCGTATTTTCCTAGTCCTGATTTTAATCATATTCAGAAGGTCAGAGTGGATGGCATTAGTGTTCTTCAGCTAGGAGACCAAGAACCAATTTATACCAGGACAAAAAAAAAAGAAAAAGCAACCAGCCAGGATATTGGATTTTTTGTTTTTTTTGTGTTTATTTTTCTATAAATACCCTCAAGTATTGAGTGGTGCTTGAATTTGATCCCACTGTGCTAATTTTCTCCTGGTTCCTAGGGCTTTAATTAAAGTAACTCACCCAGGGACCTTGCTAGAACTCACCTTTATGTGATTCTCCTCTGAGCAGGCAAGTTGCACCTGCCTTTGATGGGCGGGTAATGCAGAGGACGTTCGAGATTAGGTGCTGGGTATATGGGGGGGTGTCATTTTTACTCATGGGATAAATGACTGCATGGCTAAACGAAGTAACAGGAAAAAGTGTCCCTTTGAAGGGAAACTATTGAGGAAAAACAAGGTGTTTGGCCTGATGTGACTTTGCGTAATTAGTTGTTTCATGTTCCAATGTACAATCAGTTTCATGGGTGTGCGTGGGCTTGCACGTTTATGCTTTCTGTACTCGGTGTTTAAGGCACACACACCAAGGCCCCAGTTATAATACCTTCACCCCTCCCTGTTTTTTCAACTACTTCTCTACTCTTTCAAAATTTGATTTCAGGTTTGTCTCCTCCTGGTGCTTTCCATGTTGGCCCACACGCTCCTGCCTGCTGGGCCACGACACTGGGCTTGCTCCCACACTCTTCTTTGTGTAATCACGTACTCACATACTGATACTGTACCTGTCACCAGAGTCCTGGTTGGGCCCTGCCCATCGCAGTAAGCCACCGGCCTTTCAAGGGCAGAGGTATCTGTGAAACGGGCCTGGGGCCGAAAGCTGGCCCGGCACCCGTGAGGCTGCCAGCTGGCCTCTCTATAGGGTGGTGCGGATCCTGGACACTGTCTTAGGTTCAAATTAAACAAAGCTAGAGTGGGAACAAGGGCCATCTCTGAACTCGGACAAAGCCCCTGGGAGCCTCACTAGTGTTGATCCTAAGACCTCAGTTACACTGAATTCAGCGTTAAACAACTTCATGGTGAGGTGTAATGAGAATTAGTAACCCTTTTTATTTTATTTATTTAAATCAGAAACTTGGATTCTGTTCCTGGCTCTGTTACTAACCAGCCAATTGAAGGTGAACCAATCATTGGGTGCTTCCAACCCTCAAATGAATTATACTGACAGCATATTAAGATGCTTTGATTCAGTGAATGCTCAGGGATTTCAGATTCTCAGATTGAAGACTGTCAGAATACAGGTGTGAGTCAGTGAGGAGGTTCCCTTGTCTTGACACTTACCAGCAGGGAGCCAGACTCGTTATTGCCGGCCAAAGCGCGGGGTCCTTGTGAGCAAGTAGAAGGGGGAGAGCACTTATCCCGGCAGTTCTAGGACCATTAAGAGTAGAAGTGACAGGGAGGCAGCTTTAAGCTTAGTCTAACATATGGGAAAAGCCTCTAACAGTCAGAGCTCATCAGCAGTTTAATGCATTTGAACAGAGAGTAAGGAGACCTCCAGCTCTGGAGGTATTCAAACAGAGAGCACGTATTTGAAAACATTATGGGAAAGATTCTTCTAACGGTCCTTTGTAAGCTCTAAATATTTGTAACGGAAAACTTCCATAAGTACGTACAAATGGACGGCAATAAGGCAAATGTTTATTTTATTTAAAAAAAAATCCAAGGCCCACATTGTAAAAGGAAAAAGAATGCATGAAATAATGAGAAAAAGGAATAAGTGGGATCTTAGCCTCTACTTATAGAATAGTTATATTTTTTGAAATTTAGGCAAAAATGGAAATGTTAAAAATTGAATCTTGTTTCCAAAAAAGTCGGGAAGGTCTTTATTTGAATGGACCCTAAATGTGAACCCCTCCTATAGAGTGTCACTAGAAATACCTCTCGTAACATCAGTAGCCGACCCTTAATTCTCTCTCACTTGGATGTGCATGTCGAGTTTACTCAGTAAAGGGTCGCCCATTGGTGTGTGTCTGTGAAGACACTTCCCCATCTAGGGGAAGAAGAGTGGCAACAAAGCCTCCCAATTTTAGGGGAAACACTATTTTGTCATGCCGTTCACACCTGCTTTGTGGCAAGGCTTTCCTCCTCAGACTTAGGAAGGTATTGCCCAGGAGCTAAGGAAGTAGGACGTAATTGGTGTCCCAGTGTGCAGCTGGGCACCAGCAAGCTGGCTGTCTCCTTCCCCTTACATCAACCCAGCTTTGGGCTGATGCTTGAAATTTTATCCTCAGCATTTTCACATTGATGGGCATTTAAGCTTTTAATGCTTATTAAGTAGCTAACTCTTCCTTCCCTCAAACACAAAATCAAAACAGGACCAACCCTTTTAGAAAGATGAAAACCTAAGGTTTTCTTGAATCTCCTCATGCAGAAAAGACCAACAGCTAGGTTTGAAGGCACTTCCTTAATTTTGCATGGGCGCTTTCTTAAAAGGGTGTCTGAAGGTCAGAGGCATGGAAATTTGAATAACTGTGTTAAATGCTGTAATGGAGATTTGATTCTCAGAGAACTAAATCGTTATCAAATTCTCGAGTTATGTCTCATTGTTTAGACACTGTCTTTGGTGATAGTTCCAGCATCTCCCTGCCACCCAGCCCAACTCTTTGTCATCTGGGAAGCCTGTCAACCCGCTGAAGCACTGGGAGGGTTCAGCTGAGGGTACCCGGGGGCCTTTGCAGTCCCCTGAGGACTTCACTGATTTGTTGTATTAGCCTTTATTCTCTGAAGTAGGAAAAATTGCGCCTTATCACAGAGGCCAATGTTTTCATTTTTTCTTTACCCATGATTTTTATTTAGCAAAAAAGGGAAGAAGGCAATAAATGACATGTGTTCAAATACTTGCACAAACACTTACTTGAGACCCTAAACTCTGTGAAGGTAAGGACTGTCTATTTTGGTTTCTGCTGCACCTTCACGATCTAACACAGTGCCAGGATGAGCAATAATTAGGGAATGTTTGTTCCATGAATCAATGAGTGACCGCTGTCCAGGTAAGTATGGGGAAGGCGTGGAGGCAGCTCCATGGCTTGGCAAAGAGAGAGCGCCACCATGAGATGTTAAGGCCAGTTCACGGCCATGCGTCCGTGTGTGTTGTGTGAAGGCTGAACATATGGAAGTCAAGAACTGCCTGTAATAGGTGGCTTTGGGTCACCAGGGTTGTCAGCAGAGCAGCGGGAGCCTGGAAGACAGACTTCACCTGCTTAATTACAGATGTCCACTAGCCACTGGACCTCTCCCTTGCTGTAATTAGAGCCTCTGTGTCCACTGTGCTGACAGACCAGCTAGAAACACCTAGCTCAGCCTGGTTAGGGATCTATTTTGCTTTTATTTTTAATTTTTTTAAAACATAACTCAAACCAGGGTTCTTTTGATGTGACATTCATCTCGTGTACGGCATGAGGCCTTCACTAGGTTTCCTTGCCTTAGAAAATGAGCGAATGATCATTTCCTTGACTTTGGAAAAAGTACCCCCTGTGATTTGTTTTCTTTGAATCAATCTGTCTTTTGGGATTAAGGTGGCCCTACTCTTTCTCCCTTCCACTATATTTATTGTGAAATTACATCATTATTTATCATGTGTCCTATGTAACTATGATCCAGATTAAGGAAAACAAAACAAAACAAAACCACATTCCTGATGTCTTTGCAGCCCTCCAGACCCCTTTGCTGATCTTGTCTTAACATTTTCTTCCCCAAAGGTACTATCCTGAATTTTAGGTTATTTTCTTGAATTTCTTTATGATTTTACCACCTATATGTATATTTTAAAAATATATATTATTTTGCTATTACCTACTTTTTAGCTTTATTTAAATAGTATCATCAATTCATGCAACATTATATCTTTGAGATTCATCCATCATGATGTGTGCTCTATCATTTTTCTTGATGTATATTCCATTAATATATCAAAATTTATTTGTTCTCTTGTTCTAGACATCTGGGTTGTTTTCAGGTTTTGCCATTACAGACAATATGGTACCTGAGCTACACATGCATCCAGAGTCCCTCGAGGTTATTGACTTAGCTGTGGAACTGATGGTTCAGTACGTACACGTATGTTCAACTTTACTAGGTGATAAGTTGCTTCCTAAAGTGATTGCACCAACTGATGCCACCACAGACATACTTGCAGTTTCCAGTTGCTTTATATTTCATGAATACTTGGTATTGTAAGACTTAAATTTCTACAAGTGTGATGGGTGATATGTCAGTATAGTTTTAATTTGTGTTTCTCTGGTTATTAATGATGCTGAGAATCTTTTCATGTATCTACAGGTATTTGATATTTCCTGAAAAAATATCTGTTCATTCTTTTTATGCACTTTTCTACTATGCTTTTGTTTATTTTTTATTGCTTCAAAGGCAGTTATATTCGTTGCAAATAGCTTCCCTGAATTTGTGGCTGATATTTTTATTTTCTCCATGGTCATCTGATAAATAGACATTCAAACAATGAAACTTGTGGACCTTGAATAAACCATTTAACATGTTTGGGCTTCCATTTCTGCTCAATTCAATGAGCGTACTGGTGTATTTCCACCCTGCAAACTCAACAGTGAGTGATGGCAAAATGGGTTGATGTGCATAAAGGTACATTTTAAAAGTAAGGCCCATACACATATATAAAATCTAATTTTCTTCCTGTATTGTCATACTGCTTCTATATATTTATGTGTGTGTATGTATATATATATGTGTATATATATGGAGACAGTATGATAATACATATATGTGTGTGTGTGTGTGTATTTACTTTTTCCCAAGGACACTTTTTTCATTGCTTTTTAAAGAGAGAGATAAAAGGAGAGAAATATTGGTGCAAGAGAATCATCAATTGATTGCATCTCATAGACACCCAGACCAGGGATTATATGTGTTTTGACCAGGGACTGAACCTGCACCCTAGGTATGTGCCCTCATTGAGAATCAGACCCACAACCCTTTGGTTGCAGGACAATGCTCCAACCCACTGAGCCACACTGGCCAGGGTGTGCCTCCATTTCTGTAACATAACATACTCTCTGGGAATATTTATTGTTGTTGAGCTGCTATTTTTATTGTACTTGGTACCTTTAGAAATTAATTATTTATTCACTTATTATCTGTTTGTCCCTCTAGAATGAAAACTGCAGAGGGCAGGAGTCGTTGCCTTAGAGAAATCATTTTGTCATTGCGTTCCTAGCTACTTGGAGTAGAGCCTGGTACATAGCAGATTGTTCAATAAATATTTGTTCAATGAATGACTGACCCATTGGTGTGAGTAGCAGGTATGATATCATTGCTATGTAATCATCCAAACGCTGTTTTTTAGGATTTGCTTCCTGTTCAGAAAACTTTTAAACTTAGGTAATGTGTTGTTCAGTGTATCTCTGGCCTTTTCCTTTCCAGAAATGGTGGGTGGAGCCAAAAGGGGGGAGCTGTGCCCCTGGGAGCCTAGAGCTCAGTTTTTAGATTTGTAGCTGGGAATCCTGATGGGCTGGCACTTCTCTGAGGAGCAGTCTCCAGGGTGAGACCAACATTTCCCAGGCTGTTTTCTTTGCCCTTCTGTATGGTTGTTGTCAAATTTGCTGCTTTTTCAAATTTTGTTGGCCTTTGCTTTGTCGCTGTAGACACCAGAGCTAGTAGTTTGGGGGAAATGTTGTGTACTTGTGAGTTCTGGGGGAGGGGATGTTGTGGAAGCAGTGGCCAACCAGAGCTGGGTGGTGACTGTGGCTGCGGAGTGAGTGAGGACAGCAGGAAGACCGTCACCACAAAGGTCTCCATGAAGGCCCTGCCCACTCTAGAGGGCACTCTCTTCGGAGAGCTTTTGATTGTGCATGGCGCACACTTGGGGAACAGGCATCCCTTTGTAGATCTGCAGGGCTCCCCTGGCGCCCATCCAGCCCTTCAGTGGAACATCTGGAAAGCCTTGGCCCCTCCTCGTGGCAAAACCTCTGAGCCCTGGAGACAGAGATCAATGACCTCTTCTTGGCTGCTCCTTAACCCGTGTCCCAGACAAGTGTTTTTCTGGGAACCAGTGAGGAACACAGATCTTGGATGCCAAGGCTCATGGGCTGTTGCAATAAGACTTTCACTTTTGATAAAAGGGGTAGGGGCAGAGAAAAAGTCTGCCTAGGGAAGCAATGAGAATTCAGCTTTTCAGGAAATTGGAACCCAGGTGGAGAGCCCTGCTCCCCACTCACAGCTTTTTCAGGCTGTGGAAACAGCAAGTTGAGCTTGTTAATGCTCCTTCGTGCTGGGGCTGATGCTGGGGATAGGCTTGAGGCTAGAGACCAATTTGGTTCTGACCCCCACAGGCAATCCTTGCAACCCCTGGGAGAGCATTTTGAACAAGTGAAACGTGATTTTTTGTGTGCATATAATTTATCACATACTGGGGTATGCTGAAGACAGTGAAAAAAAATTGGATGTAAAATAGATTGGGCTAAATATGCCATGTAAGTACCTGCTGTGCAGTAATGTTTTATAACCCATGTGTTAGGTTGGCACATTTAATATATATCATAAAAGTATGTGTACATACAATAGGAAAAATATAGAATTAGAAATTCTCTTAACCTACTTGTCAATAAATGGCCTTTTTCTACTTGAGGTCAGGCGTCCAAGATCAGTGTAATTACCTTTGGTATCATTAAAAGTTATTTCCTTCTTGCCTCTTTCTTGCACATGGCGGGTACTCAGTAAGTGCCAAGTGGCCTTTGGTGGGAATGTGACTGGAGTGTCCCTGGACCTAGACATTTCGCTGCAGGTTTATCCCGCTGACAGACCTGCCTAGGTATTGCAAGGACAGATCACAGACGTGGAAAAGCAAAATGCTGTAAACGAGCAAAATGCCTGTAACCTAGGGGCCTTTGGTACCTCCTTAAACAGAAAAATAAACAAGCATTACAAGCTGTTAGAGTTATCTTTATTTATTAATGGGGAAAGATGTTAAAAATAAGTGATTACATAATAAAAGTGAAATTGTACTTGTATTTATGGTATGACCCCATTCATGCAAAAAAGAAAGAAAACAACCCTCACATACGTACACTAGACTTGTGTGACACAAAAATGTTTACCTCTGGAAAATGGCAGCAACAAAGCAAAAGGCACGTTCGCATGCACCCCCAGTCACTTGTGCTGCGTGCCTCTGGGCTCCAACCCTGCCAGGGGCCACCCTGGCGCTGGAAACTCAGGTGCCCCGCTCTCTCCAGGGTCAGAGCATTCTGGCTGAGCACTGTTATGAAAAACACAGCCTCCTGGTTCTTTCTGCTGCCTACACCCTGGAGCCTGCAGGCTGTGTCGCCCTCGCCCCACAGCTTGCTGGGGCCCTGCAGGAGGAGAAAGAGTGGGGCCAGGCAGACAGCAAGAGCACTTGAGGGCCTATGGGTATGTGGGAGAGGGACACACAAGCCAGACACAGCTTGTCCTGTTGATGTGTGGTTTCTGGAAGGCAGGTATGTAGAATTAGGCTCCCCATTTCTTGGCAGTTTATTAGCATTCATCCTACTGGCTATTTGGCTTGCAAGAACTTGGCTCTTTAGGGAAATGGAGGGTCTCAGGACCACCCGTGGTGTCTCCTATATCATGTGTCTCTTTGTAGATCCCACATAAAGATAGGAAAACTCAACTGCATCCTCAAAGAGCCTAAAGTTTAGTCCTAGAGACAAGCTTGCCGGCAAACACAATGCCAGTTCTTGCAAAGGCCCAAAAGCTGCTCAGTTATGCACCACTGAGGGATGGAGCGGTGCCTGCTCTCCCTCCGTCCCTGCCTCCCTCCCACTGAATGCTCACTGCTCAACTCTGGGGATGCAAAGATGAGTTACACACAGCTCTACTCTAAGGGAGTTCATGACTTACTAGCAGGAATAAACATTGCAAAAGAGTCAGTGTAATACAGTGTTGATGAATTAAGAGCTATGTTTGTTCAGGATTCATTGAAGCTTAAATGATGGGCTGGCCAACTCTACCTGGCCTGGAATAGAGGCTTGGAAGCAAAGATGAGTCTCTCCTAATCGGGAAGGGACAAGTGGTCATAAATGCAGGTTTTGTCTGGATGTTAGGAGACAGGCTGTAGAGGGTGGGCATTCAGGATGGACCTGGTATGCCCGGCTGACCTGGGGATGTGCGACAGGCAGTGTGGCATTGTGTTTGGCATTAGCTGGGGACAGTTGGAAGACTGTCAAGGCTTAAAGATTGACCCTGCCTCTGGCCCACCACCTATACTAGCCCCTCACTTTTCCACGTTGCAATTTCCTCACCTGTGGAATGGCAAGACTAAAACTGCCCTTCCTTCAGCCACTTTTTTAGAGGAATCTGAGTCTGTCATTTAGCTGGTTGGAGAGTCCGCTGGGATTGGATGTGAAGTCTGAATGGTTCCGCCCTGGAAACAGCTGCATTCTGTTCTCTGCCTATTTTTTACATTTGAATACATGTCCTCAGCATTGGATCCCTTGGCCTAGAGGCCTCGAATCCTCTGACATTGAGTGAAACATTTTTTGTATATTCTGGATACGCATATTAAGGGCAGAAGGTCTGTAGCTTCACCTGAGTCCTTACAAGAATTCAAGACCTCAAAAAGCTTAACAAAAATTGCACTGTGGAATGGTCTCGGATCCTGCCAGACCACCCTCGTGGAAGCTTTCTTCTTGTTCCCCTTGCCCCACCCCACACACAGTTTTAGGAATAAAATACTTGACACAATAGACTGTTCTAAGCAATTATTTTTCACTTAAAAGAAATGTAAAACGTTGCAACAGAAATATTTCTAAAATGTCAACCCTTTGCCTTCTCGAGGAGAATGCACTGAATACAACTGTGGGGGATAATCTCCTGGACATTTTTATAAACATCACTGATTGTCCTGTACATTTCTAAGGACCCCAGGTTGCTTCCTCTGTTTTTCCTTCCTCCTCACTACTAGTTGCTTTCCTATGTCATGGAGCATAAAGAGATATCTTAATGTATAATTTTTTGCGTGGGAGCCTGAGGGTAGCTGCAGCTCCTCTTTTGAAGGGAAGCGCTGTTTTTATCATCATGCTGGATGCGTGGGCAATGCGAAGCTGTGTTCCAGACTCCAGAGAGGTGGATCTTGAACTTGCGTCAGCATCACCAGGAAGGCTGGTTAGAATACAAATACAGCCTGCTGGGTCCCACCCCCAGAGTTTCTGATGCTGTAGGTCTGGGGTGAGGCCCAGGGATTTGTATTCCTAATAAACTTCCAGGTAGTCTGAGGTCACTGGTCAGTGGGCCACCCTGAGAACCACTGTTTTTAAGTATTTCTCAAGCTTTAAAGTGCATGTAAGTCATTTGGGAACCTTGTTAAAATGCAGATTCTGATTCAGAAGGTCTGAGGGCGCGGGAGCCAAGATTCTGCTTTTCGAACCAGCTCCCCAGTAATAGTGGCAGTGCTGGTCCTTGGAACATGCTTCATACAGAAAGACTTTAAAAGTGGTTCTGCGTTCTGACTGCATGTTAGAATCTCAAGAAGAACTTGTAGAATGGCAGAGGTGGAGAAAAAGAAAAAAGACTCAAAACCCCCACACAGATAAACCCGAATCTCTGTGGGGGGTGCTGGGGGTGGGGGGCTTGGGCATAGGTGAAGGTTGAGAACCTTGTTCTCAAGGTTGTGAACTTGCTGAAAGTCTGGCCTCTGAGTAAACAAAGTGTTGCAGTATTGAATATTTGATTGACTTATCATTGGTCTTCAGCAGTGGTTTCTTACCTGAATCATCTACAAAGTTTTAAAAGATATTGATACCTAGATGAAATAATAGGTTTGGGATTTGCCTCAAAATAACGTGGTAGGGAAGAGATGAGTGAAGGCATTGATCTGTGCTGTCCAATATGTAGCCAGCCACCTGTGGCTGTTTACCTTGAAAGTAATTAAAATAACAAAACTTCAAATGCAGTTTCTCTGGCACACCAGTCATGTTTCAAGTGCTCATCAGTGACATGTGACTAGCAGCTACTGTATCGGACAGCGCAGACCTGCAATATTTCCATCAGGCACTTTCAGGGGGAGGCCCTGGGCAGAGGTGTGATTTTAGCAGCTTCCCCAGGTGATTCTGAGGTGAGCCAGGACTGAAAACCACTGGGCTAATGAAATGGTGGGCTCGAGAGTGACTCAGGCAGCTGTGTCCTGGACCCGCGTGGCCTTCCCGTCGTGTTTGGTGCCTGTTTTTCTCTCACCTGGTTCATGAGGATGGGAGATACTTGCCCTGCTTCTCCCTCAAGATGTAGTGAAATCCAGAGAGAAAAACACCGTAAGAGGTGGTTGCTTTTCTAGGTTGAAGGTCTTGGAGTAGGGATGCCAGATACTACAAATGAAAACACAGAGGGCCCAGTTAAATTTGAATTTTAGCTAAACTACAAATATTTAACAGGATTTTTAGTGTAAGTATGTTTCATGAAGTATTTGGGAGATACATGCACTAAGCACTTACCTGCATTTTTTCTGGCGGCTCTATCTCTGGACCCTTTCCTCACCGCAGCAGACTACAAATGAGCTTCCATTTGTTGTTGCATATCCACGTGGCTACCTTTGTGTAGGGGATTCTTTTGTTAACTTGTCATTGTGAAGGAAGGCATTTCCAAACCTCTGGTTTGAGGCCAGGACAATAAAGAGAGTTGGAGAATTTGGTTTTTAAATGTAATGGTAGGCCACCTCTCCATTTATTTACATCCTCTTTGCTTTTTAATTTCTGCATTTGTTTTTTATTGTTCAAGTATAGTTGTCTCTATTTTTCTGCCACCACTTTTCCCCTGCCCCATCCTTAGTCCTTTCTCACTTTGGCTTTGTCCATGTATCCTTTATACATGTTTCTTGGTGACCCTTCCCCTTCTTCCCTGCCCCCCCATTATCACCCTCTCCCCTTTCTTCTGGTTACTGTTAGTTCTTTATTTCAATGTCTCTGGTTATATTTACTTGCTTGTTTGTTTTGTTGATTAGGTTCCATTATAGGTGAAATCATATGCTATTTGTCTTTCACCTCCTGCCTTATTTCACTTCGATAATGCTCTCCAGATCCATCCATGCTGTCACAAAGGGTAGGAGCTCCTTCTTTCTTTCTGCTGTGTAGTATTCCATTTCATCAGAGGTAGTTTTCCTCATTAGAGATAACACACATATTTTACTAAATTTATCCTCGATTATTTTTTGGGGGGGTGCTAATGAAAGTTTTTAATTTCAAATTTCAAATCTTCATGGCTGGTATACAGGAAGACAATTGATGTTTGTATGTAAACTTTGTATTCTGCAACTTTGCTCCAATTTCTTATTGGTTCCAGGACTTTTTTTGTCAGTGATTTGGGATCAGCTGTTTCCAGGGAGTGGGAAGGAGGAATGAATGTGTAGCGCACAGGGGATATTTAGGGCAGTGAAACTATTCTGTAGGCTACAGGAAGGATGGGTGCTTCATTACATACTTGTCAAAACCCATAGAACATTCAACCCAGAGTGAATCCTAACATAAACTGTGGACATCAGTGAATGTGTCAATATCAGCTCATCAGTGATAAGAAATGCATCATGTTAATAACATAATATGTAAGTAATAGGGGAAGCCGTGCTCATAGGGCGCAGGGAGCATTTGGGAACTCTGTACTTCGCAATTTTTATATAAACCTATAACTGCTCTAAAACACTCTATTAATAATAAAAAGTTGATAGAAGGCCTTAATGAAATGAGAATGCCCAGGGTTGGTTGGCACATTTTGAGTCCTCCCTCAGCTGAGAGAGTGACCTGCTTCACTATTTGGTCTGGTGATGAACCTGGGTGGTCCCTGGTTTCTTTCTTGGTTGTCAGGCTGAACATGCTGTTTTCCTCTCTCCCTCTAGGAGGTATGTAAGCTTCTATAAGAATAAGAATGAAAGCAATTCAGAGAATGGTTACCATCTTCATAAACTGCATTTTAATCCCTGTCTCCAGGAGAGTGGCCAGGAAGGGGTGGGAAGAAGTAGATGCCATAATTTCTCATCTGGAAATGGGAGGGGAGGGTCTGATCGTTCTCCCTCCCCTCGGGCTGTAGAGATTGAATGAGGTAAGGCATGTGAGGTTCTGGGCACCTAGTGAGCATTCTGTGATTACAAAGACCTGAGATCCTTGAAGAGAGTGAACCCAAGGGGGACCAGTGGCACTTAGGAGGAGTGAGTTTCCCGGCAGATGGGGAGGGATGCCCTGTCTCCAGAAGCGTTAGGTCAAAACAGTAGTGCCTGGTGGTCAGTGACCTTGTGGAAAGGACTTCTGGGAGGGCGGCGTGCTCCAATGGCCTCCAGTGCCTGTTGTCTTTAAAGATTCTGGGCTGTCTTACTCCTTTCACAGGGACTGTCGTATAAATCAGTCACCCCCGTTATCTGAAGAGATGGAAAGAGACCCTGTCCTTCCCCCTCCTCATGTGGCTGGCCTGGCCTTTTGCCCCACCCCCACCTCTGGGACAGGGAAACCTCATTTTGTACAGCTGTGGCTTTGGGAGCCTTTTATGTCCTCCCTGCTGGGGGCAAATGGGAGGTCCAGCTGGTTCACATGTGCACCTGCAGCTGGGGCCCAGGATCTGCGTCCAAAGGTGCATTTAAATGGATAAAACCTGTCACCTGCTGGAGATTAAATACTCGGTGAGACCTGCAGTTAGATAATCCAGCACTGAGGAAAAAACTATAAATAATTGCTCTGTTGCTTTGTGCTTCTTAGTGGAAATGAAAACTTGTTTTCTCAGCAGCAAGAGCAATAAAAACGTCTTCAGAGGAGGAGCTGGTTCTTTCCTGACTCCTTGAGAGCAGACGATTTAGAGGCGTTTCTATAGGAGATTAAATGGAATTCGGGTAAACAGCTGAAGGGTTTACATGGGATTAAGTTTTTAAAAAGCCATCCTAGGAGGTGTTTTCCTTTGCAGGGGTGAGGGTGCGAAGCAGCAGCTTTGGAGGCTGGGTCAGTGGTGAGGATCAGGCTTCTTCGCAGGCCCCTCCCGAGACAGTGCCTTACAGACGGGAGGTAGGCCTCTTTCTCACACGCCAGAAGCGTCCCTGTAGATCGGTGTCAAACTCATTTTCACTGGGGAGGGGGGGCACATCAGCCTCTTCGTTGCCTTCAAAGGGCTGAATGTAATTTTAGGCCTGTATAAATGTAACTGCTCCTTTGGTGCTGCCCCCAGGTAGAAACAAGGTGCTGGGCTGGATAAAACAAGGTAGACGGGCAGATTTGGCCTGTGGGCCTTGTGTTTGCCACCTGTGCCATAGATGCTGAGATGGTTGCTATCTGGGCCTGGTGACCAAGTGCAGAAAGGGGAACCAGAGGACCTTGGACCATCCAGACCAGTGACCCACAGAACTCCCCCCTTTGTTCTGCAAGTATATGGGGCACCTACCTTGTGTCAGGCACTGTGATAAGACACTGGGGCTGTACTGTGGACAAAACACACAAAAGATCTCTGCTTTCATGGCACTTACATTCTGGTGGGGGACACAGCCCACGGATGAGATAATTAATAGTACGTTACATAATTGTCACTGCGAAGGAGGAAAAAATTAAGCAGGAAACGGGATATGAATTGTAGGGGTTGGGGACGCTGAGATGTTAGGGGCCAGGGAGACCTTTGGGTAAAGCCCTAAAGGAAATGAAGGGGGAGCCAAGGACAACAGTGCGACTGGAGCAGAGAGAATGAGGGTGAGGCAAGCCGAGAGCCAGCTCACACAGGGCTTTGGTCTGGAGGAAGGGTGGGGGCTATTGGAGGGGTCTGAGCAGAGGAGGGGCGTGATCTGGGTTCGAGCAGAATCATTCTGGCCGCGGCGTGTGAGTGGACAGGCGAGGGGAAAGGGCAGGATCAAAGGTCTGTTAGGAGCCACTGCCATGAGACCAGATCGGGGTGATGGCAGATAAGAAGTTGGGTTTTGGATATATTTGAGCCATAAGTTGAGAATTATGTTGACATGTTGGAAGTGAGTTATGAGGTAAAGAGAATAAGTATGACCCAGATTTTTGTCTGAGCAATTGGAGCATTAACTGATATGGGAGAGATTGCAAGGGGTGGAGGGGCTATTGTGAAGCTACCTTTTGGTCACATAAAATTTGGAATTCTGTACGATATTGAGGGCAGATGTCAAAAAGGTAGCTGGGTGTATGGCTCTGGCATTCAGGGAGACATCCACACTGGAGATATAAATTTAGGAGACGCAAGCATGTAGGTGGTTTGTGGGGCTGTGAGTCAGGGGGAGAGCATGGCAGTGGGGAATACCTTTAGCGGCTGCATGGTTCACATTCATCGTCATCTCCATCACATGGAAGTAGAGGGTTATACCCATAGTCATACCTTGAATCAGGTGCAGAATCTGGGTTAAGCCCAGGTCTGCTAATGCCTACCCAGGTATATCTCAGTACAGTTGACTGGAGCTATGAAGCTGGCAGCGCTTGCTGGGAGTCTGTCTGTACCACAGGCGTTGGCTCACACACACACACGTGCTCTCTGCTGTCGTCATGTGGGACACTCCCCAATCTCCCAGCCTAGTCGCTGCAGTACGACTCAAGCACGGTGCAGTCCGTGAACTGCCTGCTATTAGTGGTGAAGAGAGAAGACCACAAGTTGACAGGAAGCATTTAGAAACATCCATGACAACTTGACATTGCCACAACATCTAAGAGCAACATTAGTGACCTCATCTTGTTGGACAGGGTATGGCCAAGTGAGGATGTTAATATCACGTGGTGACTCGTTTGTGGTATGAGCTGCATATTAGTCATGTGTAATGGGACCACGTATTAGATTGCAAATAAAATAAATAAATGAAAAACAAGTCTTTCACCACAGACAGTTTGAGAAGCACAGCCCCAGCATGATGCCTTCTGAGGAAAACACCCAGTAAGTGCACAGTTGTTAATGCAGAATCTTCTGTTCCTTTTCCTGTTATGGGGATTCAGGTCATGCCTTTTGCCAAGTGATGAAGTCAGCAGCTTCCTTTTCCCCCTTGAGCATCTCAGCTTCCTTCTTCCCCCTCCCGGAGGGCCTGTGATTCCACTGTCCCATCTCCCTGGAGACGACACGTGTCTCAGCTCAGTGTCGGCCTTCCCTGAGAGCTGTTCTCTGGACAGCTCCCCCATGTCTTCGTGTGAGCCCGGCCTTGTGTGCCGAGCGATGCCCATAGTACTCGAGTACTGAGTCTCATCTTGACATTTTAAGGGAGGAGATCCAGTCTGGCTTTAGTCTAGAGGGAGGCACTGAGCGATTGTAGAAAGAATAGGAGTTCTGGAGGGAGATGGACCCTGGGCAAATGCCCTCGTTAAACCCTTCTGAACCTTAACCCTTCCCTCTGTATAATGGAGTAGTGGTCTCCACCTCATAGCAACGCTGGGAGGCTGAGATGAAATAGTGATGTAAGGCACCTGGCAGAGGAACCGGCACTAAAGACATTGCCAACAAGAATTCTATCAAATCACGCAATGTGGGTCATGTCCTACTACAGATACAGACTTGCCTCAGTTTCCATCTCTCACACTCCTCATTCTGAGACGTTCGGGGTTGTGTCTTCTACCCCCATCCCTCCCTTCCTTGTCTGCGGGGCATTATGGTCATTGTATTAGACCCCGAGTCGCTGGAAAGGCCACAGGTAGGGTATTCACTGACAACTCCAATGGCTTCTTCATTTCTGCTGACGACCAAAGGAGGAGGCTGTGGGGGCTTCTGTGATTGCCTTGGCTTGCCCTGAACTTGTGCCTGTCCTTTCGCCTCCCACCCTGCTCTCTGGGAGGCTGAATGAGGGAGGAGGTTCTTCAGCCCAGAGTGGGCTGCCAGCCTTCAAGTAGGCCCTCCCTACAGCTGGGCAAGGCCTCCCAGAGCTGTGTTTTCAATTTGTCACTTTCTTCTGAGCTAATTGCCAGCTGCCATCCTTTTGAGGCTCCCTGCCTCCTTCCTTCTAACTGTTCGACTTGGGTCTTTGGAAGAGTCACATTGGGCAGTGGCCACAAGGTGTGTCAAATATCTAGCTGGCATGTCCCACTTGTTTATTTTATTAAAGTACCGTTTAATTAACCCTTGCCTTTAGACTCTAGATTCCTTGTGATTTATATGCAGTTGGTGGCTTATTGTTCTGCTGTTCATAGACGATTCCTGCTTTCTGCAGGCCTGACTCTCAGAGATTTCAGAATATGCCACCGAACAGATGGCACCTGGGGATACTGGGGGCTTAAGTGCCTCATTCTATTTTTCTGGTTCTGATCTATTTCAATATGAGGGGATCACTTAGGTCTATTTGACCTATGTTTCTAGCAGGTAAGGGTAGTCTGTTTTTCTTATTTCAGTAAGAGCAAACATGCAGATGTAAATACATGAGTTATAAAATACGTATAATATGTCTATATACTTGTATATACACATATGTACACATATACATACATATTTAATCATTAATTTAAGGGAATCCATGAAACTCAGGTGCACCTGTGTGGGGATTTTCAAACAGGTTCATCTGGTCTTCACGTGTCCCCTTAGATGCTGCTGCAAGATTGAGCATGTGGATGGTGTGGCCATGAGTGGCAGGCGTGCAGGACCTCAGGTAGCTCCTTCAGGTGGGGCCCAGAGCAGAAATGGTGCAGCAGAATCTGGGAGGAGAGAACAACCAAATACAGATTTCCTTGCCTACTAATAGAGAAAGTTACACATTTGGGGCTAAGGTTCAACCAGCAGTACTGTGGTAAAATTCTCACAGCTTATCTAATTTCCATCTTGGTTAGCATTTTCATCTACTTCCTCAATTTGCTATGACTTAAAGCCTGCTGATTCAGTGTCCACAACAGTACTGAAGACTGCAAGTTGGGGACTAGTGCTGGTGATCCATGCTAAGGAGGATGTTGGCACACCATAATCCAGCTCCGAAAGATCAGGAAAGGGGTCCCGAGGCTCTGATGGCAGAGAGTGGATGGAAGAGACATTTGGCACATATAAGTCCACAGGCGGTCATCTCTGTGGGGAGGGTGCGTATATTTTGTTCTGCACTGATCAGGAGAACATGACCCGTCGGGTACTGTAAATTCAGGATAAATATTTGCCACTGTCACACTGGCTACTTGGTGCAGATGGTCAGCTGCCCTCCCTTTACGTGTTCATAACAACGTTGGCGGACCTTCTGCCGAAAAGAAGTGCCGACGATGCCTGGGAGGCTGGACTAAGTGAGTTTGCAGACTCATCCCAGATGCTTTAGAAAATCAGTGACACAGTATCTCCTCCAGCTGAATGTGCTGAGTCTTTCCTATTTACCACTGCGCTAGGCAGGTACCCAGTCCTCTGGAAATGCTAAATAAGTAGCTGTTCATTAGTTAATAGTACAGTGGGCAGATTTTTGAAATTTCATATTAAGCCATTTCCTGAAGAGTTTGGTAACAGTGGTGGGAATAACTGTCTATGGGTCCTGAAAACCCACCTCTGCGTTGCAAATTTTGATCTATCTGGGGAGTGAGGAATAAGCATCCATATTTCTCTGCATATCGCCGAGGAGGTGGCAGGAGCTCTGAAACGAACAGTGGTCTAATGGTCCTCCTACTTCCGAGCCCCCTCTCGCTTCATCTTCTGCAGTCTTGCCCGAGTGGTTTTCAATTCACGTCTCATCAAAACACTTTCCAGTTTAATATCCTCCAGCAGTTCCCCATTATCTGTAAAACACAAACTTTAATTTCTTTATCAGAACACAAATCCTCCATCATCTGGCCTCTGTGGTTCAGGTCATCTTCAGCTCATCTTCACCTCAAAATTCACACTGTAGGCACATGATTGCCTAAGTGGACCAAGTTGCTTTTTATTATTGTTCTTAGTCTATTGGAGTACAACTTGATGTCATAGATAGTGTCTCTTGTGCCTCTTCCAATACCTTTCAACCATTTGGGATAATTCTGGTGATTCCCTTTTTGCTCCCCCTGCATGGACCGGCCACACCTACCCCTCCACGGCCGATTCGGGCCACATTTGCTTTTGATCTGTACGCTTCAGCACACTGACCTGTCAGTTCTACTTTTCCCACTCCCGGGCCTTTGCAGATGCTGTTGCTTCAGCCTGGAAAGCTACTCTCTGCCAAGTTGGAGGTTTCTCATTTCAGTTTGGCAGTCTTTGTTTTTTGACTAGGGTATCTGGTCTACTCACATTTAATGTACTGATATATTTGGGTTTAGACCTAACATTTTACAATATTCTGTCTACACGTAACCTGGTCTATTTTTCTTCTTCGCTCCTTACTTCTTTTGGACCGATCTTTAAAAATAATTTGTTTTCCTCATTTACTAGTTTGGAAAATTGCATATTCTCCCTCTCTCCTCCCTTCCCCTTCCTCTTTTTTAGTGATTACCTTGGAAAATATTGCTTAAATATATTTGTGCCTACTTATCAAATTTTAAGCTAACCAGACTTTTACCCTCTTTCTGGATACTATCAAGACCTTAAAATAATTAATTCCATTTACTTTCCCTATGGTCATCTTATACACTATCACTGATGAAAATTTTATGTTAAAGAAAATGCTAGTTTAAAAATATTATAATTATTGTTTTCTGTAGCCAATATTTAAGTTGATATATCCACATACTGACCCCTTTGTTTGCCCCTGTTCTTTCTCACAGTTCAGATTCATCACTTGGGATAATTTTCTTCTGTCTAACATACATTTTAGTGTGCTCATAGCAGACTCTTGGTTTTGTTTGTTTGAAATTTTTTCCTGTAACTGTTATTCTTGATTTTTTTTTCCAGCGTAGAATTCTGTATAGGGATTTCTTTTCATTCAGCATATGAAAGTATCAGCCCATCATCCTGCATCGTTGCCATTGAGAAGCCTCCTATTATCGGTCTGTCACTCTTTGGAAGTTAATATATTTTTGTTTTGTTATTTCAAGATCTCTGAGATTTTTTCTGCTTGTCTTTGATGGTGCACATTTTCAGAGTAATGTGTCTCAGTTTAATTTAGAGTCCAATGGGCTTTTACATTTACATACTGTTGTCTTTCAGAAGTTCTGGGAAATGATGCGCCTTTGTCCCTTTGGACACCGTCCCTACCCCATCCTTTTTTCCTGTCTCTGGGGTCCTGAGTAAATAAACCCTGTTTTCTCACTCTTTCTTCCACATCTTCTGCCCTCTCTTCTGTGCTTTGCTTCTTTTTGTCTTTCCCTGGAGCACACTGGATAATTTCTTCCAACCTTTTAAGTCTTTCTCCAGCTGTGTCTAATTTGATATTAAATTTTTTTTGAGTTTTTAAATTTTGCTTATTGTATTTTTAATTTCTATTTGGTGCTTTTAAAAATCCCCTAGGTAACTTGGATTTCTGTTCCTAGAATATATTTTCAAACTTGTCTTTTTAACATTTTAAGCATGGCTTATAGTCTGATAATTCCAACAATTGAAGTTATTGTAGCTTTGTTCTTATTATGTGTTTTCTGCTAGTTCTTGTTCATGGTGTCTGTTTCCTTGTAGATTTAGTTATTGTTGGTTCGTCGTGCTGACATTTTTATTTGTGACCTGTTGTGAAGGAGGCTTCCTCTGGTATTTGCTTCTGCTGTGGGACTGGCATCCAGGGCCACCTTAAGTCAAGTTTAGGGCTCGGGTCTCTGTCTTATACTGTTTAGGCTGCTATTTCTGTCTTACTCTGTATGAGCTGCTATAACAGAATATCATAGTTAGAGTTCTATGTATAAATAACAGAAAATTACCTCTCACAGTTCTGGAGGCTAGAAGTCCAAGACTGAGGCCCTGGCAGATCCATGTCTGGCAATAGCTCACTTCTTGGCCCTCACTGTGTCCTGACATGGTGGAATGATTAAGGGAACTCTCTTGGGCAAGAACATTAATCCTATTCATGAGGGCTCCACCTCCATGACCTAATCACTTTTCAAAGGCCACACTTCCTAATACCATCACCTTGGGTGTTAGGATTTAACAAGAATTCAGGGGAGGTATGGGGGGAGGGAAGACACATACATTTAGCTTGAATAAACAATCCAGCTTCACACTTAAAGGAACTTGAAAAAGAACAACAAAGTACAAAGTGAGTATAAGAAAGGAAATAATAAAGATAGTGTAGAAATAAATGAAATAGTCTAAAAAAAATACAAAAGGTCAATGAATCCAAGAGCTGATTCTTTGAAAATCTAAACAAGATTGAGAAACCTTTAATCAGACTCATCAAGAAAAAAATTTTTGCACAGCAGAGAAGACTATCAATAAAATAAAAAGATAACCCATGGAATGGGAGAACATATTTGTCAATACATTTGATAAGAGGTTAATATCCAAAATTTATAAAGAACTTAAAAACTCAATACCAAAAAGATAGCATTGTTTTCTTAGTTTCCCTTTCAGATAGCTTATTATTGGTGTATAAAAATGCAATTGATATTAATATTAATTTCTGGATATTAATTTTGTGTCTGCTACATTACTCAGTTTATCAACTCTAGTAGTTTTCTGGTGGAATCTTTAGGATTCTCTATATACAGTATTATATCATCTGCAAATAATGACAGTTTTACTTCTTCCTTTCCAACTTGGATGCCTTTTATTTCTTCTTGTCTGATTGCTGTGGCTAGGACTTCTAATGTTACATTGAGTAAAAGTGTTAAAAGTGAACATTCCTGTCTCATTACTGATTTTAAGGGAAATGCTTTTAGTTTTTCCCTGTTGAGTGTGATGTTGGCTTTGGGAGGCTTTGATCTTTTCTTTCTGTCCTGTTAATCTTGAAAAAATCTTCAAAACTAAATTTTAGTTTTCCAAGATTGGCAGATACCTTCAGGGTTAAAGCGGCTCCTTGGATTTCTAGATCTGTGTTATTATCTTACCTATACTCTGATGCTTTAAAGAAGAATTTTAACAGTTTTATCCAGTATTTTTTGTTATTATTTTTAGTAATACAGTTGGCTCAAGTATCTGGTCTACCATTACCAGAAACTGGATCTCTCACTTCGAATGTCACTTCTTCAGAGATTTGGCTGAGCTCAGTCTTAAGTACATCTCCTTGTTACATACTAGTATAACTCCTATTTTTTCCTTTATGACATTTATCTCAACTTATTTTTGTTTATTTTAATGATTGAAAAATCTGTTTGCTGCCTAAATAGCTATGTGAGAGCAGGCACTGATATATATCTCTATCTATCTATCTCTATATCTATATCTATATCTAGCTGTATATGTATCTCATAGTATGTGTACTATGATATATATATATCGTAGTAGCTATGATATGCGTATATATATAAGAAAGGAAATAATACATATATACATATATACTTATATATACATGTAAGAAAGGAAAAGATACACATATACATAGAAAGCTATGATATACATACATCATAGCATGTGCACAATAAATATCTGGTCTCTAGAAACATGGATGCAGCACAGTATTATTGCTTTGTAGGTACCGGCTAGATGCAAAGGACTGTGGTATTTCTTGGAACATGTTGGTCACATTTCAATAAAAAGAAGAACTAATATTTAGGGTTAAAGAGCTCTTTCAAGACACATTGTCTTCAGAACCCATCCCACTTCCCCACTAGAGGAGAAGAATAAGACAATCCATATATATGTGGGTGTGTGTGTGTGTATGTATATATATATATATATATACATACACACACACACACCATGCTGTGTTTTAATTTTATCATGTACATCCTGAGAGACCAAGGATGAGGCAATGCTGTAATCCAGGTGTACCCACTGGAAATCTACAGGCATTCCAGGCCTCATTACTATTTTTTAGTAATATGTAACACCAATGACCTTTAAGTACCCAAATAAGAGATTTATGACTATAGTTATTGTACTAGAATTTCAATGTCATTGTATTCACCATGCTTAGTAGGCTCTCAGTAAATGTGTATTAAGTAATTATAATTAGTAATAGCTAACTCTTATAGAGTGTATACTGCATCCCAAAACTTATTTTAATCATGTAATATATAGTAACTCACTTAATTATCTCAACAATGCCAGGTTGTGGATGCTGTTATTATGCCTGTTTTTACAGATGAAGAGGCTGAGGCCCAGTGTAAGGGAGTAACCAGGTGTCACAGTAAGAGGCAGAGCCAAGATTTGAACACAGCCCTTCTGACTGTGGTGTCTGTTTTCGTAGTCTTGCACTGTACTGTTGCAAGGAACGAGATTGAAAGATAAATGTCTTTTCTGAGGCTCCCCAGTGCTACATGCAATTGTCAGCTTGACAGAGACTAGGAGCTCAGTGGTAGCCTGAGGACCTCTGGGCCTGTGGAGCTCCATGCATCTATCTGTAATTACAGCACAGTCTCAACGGAGACAGTCCCCTGCCTTCATTGGGTTTATGAGCTGTTTCCAAAAAGCTGATGTGTCAGGTCTGACTAGCTAAGGGAAGAGGTGTTGCTGTGAAATATAAGTAAATATTTTTTTAAAGTTTTCAGGTGATATTGCTCTGTTCTAGCTATTTCTCCTCTTTGATGACCTGTCTCACTTCCTAACTCTTTTAAAGTGATGTAATTAGTACCGTCTGGAGAGCAGGTTCTGCATTTCAGGGTAAGGCAGGCCTGTCAGAAGACCTCCGTTTGGGAGCCGTGAAGGGGCACAGATGGGTTAGTGCGACACCCCTCCCCTCAGGGTCTCAATCACACAGTGGTCTGAGGCAGTGACCTTGGAGTTGCTTCACTGGATTAGTTTCTCCACGGTGTTGGGTGTCCCTACAACCGCTGGGACTGAAGAGTACAAAGATGTCGTGGGGACTTACATTCCCCAACTCCAGGGAAAAGTGATGTTTGGGGAACTGTTATTGCAGAATAAGCAGGTGTTGATTGACTTTTTCCCAGATGCTTTTCCTCACCTTGATTTTGGGTGGACATTTTTCTTTCTTGAATTATTTTTAAAAATTGGCCTAATTTTCAATGGCTCCCTGACCCTAGGGTCCTGTCCACAAACAGAGAGGGACAGAGAGGAAAATGAATGGAAAGAGCCGGCCCCAGGAGCTGGGACTGATGATTCCCCCTGCTCTGAGCTTTTCTTCTGAAATCTTCATGTGGCACATCTAAGTCTGCTGGTTCCAGGGCAGCTCTGGCGTCTGTCATCGCCCCTGGCAGGACGAGCCCGTGTGGAGGAAAGCAGGCCCCATTCAGGACTTGGAAGTTTTTAATAACACTGGCCACTACTCGGAAATGTCGAGGTTTGCCATTGGTTAATCTGGCAAAGCTGGACTGAAACCACACTCCACAGCAGTGTGTGGCGATGACCCGTCACTGCTAAAATATTTGACTCTCTGGGCCTTACGTCTTGGTGGGGGAAGAAAAGTCCTCACATACTCAACTTCACATTTTAGCACTCTTTTTAAGCGTTTGCTCTCTCTCCTCCAGCCATCCACGTGTGTGTTGGCTGTGTGTGTTCACCGCATTTTTAACCCTGACATTTGGGGGGCCACCTTAAACAGATTGCTCATGAATAGAGCCAAGTATGGATTTTGACTTTGTAAGGTTACCTGGTCACTGGGTTTGCACTGATTGGCAGCTACAGCGCAGTTGCGGAGCAGTCTAGGGAGAACGCCGAGGCCCTGCAGGGGCGACTCCTGGCTGGCCCCCAGGTGTGGGAGTCAGAGCTTATTACACCACCAGCTGTGGCCAGTGGCTAATGCCCGGAGGGAGCCAGGCCTACAGTCTGGAAGGCTCCTCCTCTGGTAAGCTCCCGGCGAGGGGGGCTGGTGGACTGCTTATTGGCCTTTGTCCCTACCACAGTTTCTAGAATACCTGTTTTTGTGAATCGACAGGAACCAAGACTCTTGGGAACATCCAGGGGCTTGCCACCAGCACTGTAGCAGGCAGAGAGGAAAGTCTGGGGAGGCAGCATGGAATGGCAACCAGGAAGCAGATGGAGAGGGTTCTGGGTTCAAGTCCTGTCTCTGTCTTTGAGCAAGTGTCTTAACCTCTCTGACTTCAGTTTCCTCTTTGGTAGAGAGGATACTATTTCCTCATTTGTTGAAAGGATGCCTCTAATTTTATTGATGAGTAAATCAAGCCCCATAAGTGACCTGCCCAAGGTTCACAGTATAAAGACAGGATGACAGTGAGAAAGGAGGTCTGGGTTGAAGTCTAGGTCCCCGCTGTATGGCTTTCGTGGCTCCAAGAGCATTTAGTGTCTTTCCTGGACGCCTATGACACTGTTATAGGACTAAAGGGAGGCCATAGATGTCTTGTAAGCTGTGAGGAATTTTATATCTGCAAAACACTTCCACCTTTACAGCTTCTTAGCCACTGAGAACCTTAGAGTTCCTGGCCCGTGAGCTCCTGAAGTGGTTTTTACAAGTATTTTCATGGCTAGTTTTTTTTCCCCTCTTTAAATTTTTTTTATTGATTGATTTTAGAGAGAGGGGAAAGGAGGAAGGGGGAGACAGGGAGAAAGAGAAAGAAATATCAATTTGTTCCTGCACTTATTTATGTATTCATTGGTTGATTCTTGTATGTGCCCTGACCTGGGATAGAACCCACAACCTTGGCGTGTAGGGTCAATGATCTAACCAACTGAGCTACCTGGCCAGGGCCTCATGATGAGTTATTCTGATTATAAAAGTCACAGTTACTGGTGGTAGAAATTCAACTAGGACAGAAGGGTGTAGAGTGAAGCATGAAAAACACCCTTGCCCCCAAAGGACTCTCCAGAGCCGACTTCTGTTTTACTTTTCTGTAACCTTCCAGAAATTGGACACATGGACACACACAGACATATACTTACATAAGTATATAAGCTGCATGTACCCACTTGTATATGGGTCATACATTTTTTTTTTTACCAAGAGCCCAAACAATGAAGACTCAGGGAGTATTCAGAATTTCGGTTTTTAGAAGCGCTGCCTTGGTGAGCAGAGATACGCTTCTATCTCAGAACCCCTGCTTCGAAAACAAATGTTGAAAGCAGTGCCTAGCGGCACAAAGCTTTTAGTATTATCTCCCCTGCACTTGGCAGAATGTGTCCTCAAAAAGAATTATGTTGTTAATACTGTGGTTTTTCCACTGCTCCACCCAGTTAAATTTAATCACACCATGTGACTTCCAAATAAAATGATGTGTGTGTCTAGAGGGAAGGGACCTGACAAAGCTCCTCTCTTTTTTTTTAGATCCCAGAGAATAGAGCAAAGCTCTCTTCAGAAGGCCCTGCGTTCAGAGCCCTTCTGCCTGGGACTTCTGTGTTTGCAGCTCACCCTCTTTTCCTTGAAGGAAGCTGTTACCAGTAATCAGGTGGTAGAGAGTGGCTGTGTGTATTTTTAAATTTGTCTTCCTACACACGAAAGGAGCCCGGCCAACTTCATTGTAAGGAGCACTTACTCTCCATGAATGCAGAGATCCTTTCGATTGCGCTTGGCCTGGCTGTTCGGGCAGTGTGTAATCACACCATAATATGCCAGTCCTTGACGACAAATGAGGTGTAGTTTTCTAGTTAAAGCAAACACTTTCAGCATCCTAAAGTGCATATTTGGGGTCAGACCAACTCCTGGGATTCCATGGTGCAGCGTGAAATGGTTTCTCCTACAGTTAAAAAAAACACACACAGATTTATGGGGTTTTGCTGCTTTGATTTTATGTCAATATTTTCTCAGAATGTTATTTATGTGTAAGAAAATTTAAAACGTTAAATCTTAAATGCACTAGGAAGTCTTAAAGGAATCCTGTTGAGTTACATGTTTGGTTTTAATGAAGGTCTTTTTTTTGTTTGTTTTGGCCATGTCAATCCAAGAATCAGATGTAGAAGGGATGCGTCCACACCTCCTCAGGGCCTGGGTCCTGCCCTCAGGACTCCTGCCCCTCTTCCTCTTCCTCTTCCTCTCCCTCTCTCCCTCCACTGCCTCCTCCTCTCTTCCTTCTCATCACCACAGCTGCTTGGACCTCTTGCTGTCAGCCCACCTCTTCCTGGCAGGTGTGACTCTTACCTGCCCTGGCCTTTGGGCACCACAAGCTTGGTGACTTCTCTCCTGGGCCCTGGAATGCATGGTGACCTGTATGTAGCATTGTCCTCACCCAAGGGAGCTCTGGCTGCCGGCAGCTGTCACTCCCCTTCTGTCACTTGTCCCAATTTCTAACTGACTCCCTCTGCATAGGCCTTGGAGCTCTGAGCTCCTTCCCCTGGGTCAGGCTGCTGCCTGCTTTCCTGTCTGTTGGATTGTTTCTTCCTGAAAGCCCCTGCCGGGTGGCTGTCTGTTATCTGAGAGCAGCACTTAGAGATTGTGTCGAGAGGATTAGCTTCAAGGGGACACTGTGTTTTGAGGCGAGCAGCGAAGCAAACCTGCCACACTGACTTCCTGTTGTGTCAAAAACCGAAGAAGCAGGAGTGATGCTTCCTTAAAAACAAACAACAGCAGCAAAAAAAAGAGCCCAGAGCTCTGTGGGTCCAGGAAGCATTCCAGCCATCTTGTAGGACAGAGCACAAAGACAAGTGACATAAAAACAGCGACCTTGCAGCGAATCTTGAGTGTTGAAGTGAAATAATTTTTTTAAAACCTTTCCAGTGCTTGGCTATAATCTAAAGGAAACATTGTATGTCAAGTGCTCTGATTTTATTATGTGACTTGTAAAGCTTTGTCCCTAAATGCCAATGTGCTGGAAAGTACGAGTGTTAAAGATTTCGCAAGTGTCTCAAAAAGTATGGGAAAAAGTTTTCTTTCTTAGTTATGATTCTTATACGGTAATAATATTAATTAGTAGTATAAATGTCATTCTTTAATAGAATATTCTTTTTCCCTTTCCAAGACTGTTCAGTCCTACTACTTCTTTCCTGTCTTCCAGCGAGGTGGGTGATGTCACTGTGTCCATCGGGCAGAATGGGGGCCTGCAACTCCGAGAGTTTAAGTGACAAGGGCCGGAATTAGAACTCGGGTGTACTTCTCCTTCCTGTGAACTCTGAGGACTGGGTTCTGCATGGTTTCTGCCTCTAGTGGCTTCTACCACACAGGTGTGTTGTCACTGCATCATGACTTTGTGGGAGGCAGGTGTCCGTGTTGACCTGACCTGGGGTGCATGCTGGCTTGCAGAGAGTCAGCTTTGCAGGTGTCTAGCCATTTGGACACAGCCAGCCATACAGGAGGCTTTGGATGGAACATAGACAGTGGAATTCTACCACCATCACAGAGAGACTGAGAGGTTAGAATCCATGGAATGTCCAAAATTAAGCCTGTGGGCTGCGTACAGCCCAGAATGGCTATAAATGCGGCCCCACACAAAATTGTAAATTTACTTAAAACTTTTATTTTGTTCATTGGTTTTTGTTAGTGTTTATGTATTTAACGTGCAGCCCAAGACAACCCTTCTTCTTCCAGTGTGGCCCAGAGATGCCCAAAGGTTGGATGCCCGAATGACAGCTTGCCTTGGTTGGCCCCAGTTCAGGTGCAGAGAAAATTTCACTCTTGCACACTTAAACAGGAAGGGATTTGTGGTTGGGACTTAAATGGCTTGAAGAGTTTTGACGCGTTCTGAAGACATAGGTCTCCAGGTGGAGGTTTGGGGAATGAGTGTCCGAAAGCCTAACTAAAGAGCTGGAGCCACCAAGGAAGCTGCTGCCTCTTTCATAGTCTGAAGCGGCTCTGCACTGGCAGTGCCATGATCGAGGGAGTGCCATGGTCAGAATGACGTCACACTGTGACACCCATGAAGCTGGCACCCAGCTGCCGACACCTTGCCTGAAGCTGTCATAGAAGAACCAGGTGTTTCCTGGACTTTGCTTGCTGAGCAAATGGCAGCAACTGCAGAAGTGCGTCTCTCCCTCACTTGTGCTTTCCAGACTTCGCTCAAGTACCTCTGATTGGCCCAATCTGACTCACATCTAGAACCTTAGCTGGAAGAGATCTGGGAGATGTGGTTTTAGCTTCCCATCCCCTGCAGGGCAGGTGGACGCACTGGGAGGAAGGTAGAATGCATGTCAAAAAAGAATCCCGAGTATCCTCTGTGCTCAGGGATGAGTAGAAACAGACCTTGATAATCAGAATCAGCTGAAGAGAACTGAACCGAGGTTATAGCCAGAGCCTGGAGTGGTCGTGCATCCAAGGGGTTGTGTGTCCATGACCCCTAGATAAACAGGCAGCAAAAAGGCACAGGATCGGCCTCTGGCTTCTGCTTCACTTCTTTGGGACTGTTAAGCTGTAGCCACAGTGCTCCAAGAGAGCGAGGGGGGCTTCTAGAGAGCTCTACTTTCACTGGATGTTATTAGAGGAAATGATATGTTAAAAAGTAGTCCTAATTGCAGTCTTTACGATGCTAAAGTGTGCGTGAGTCACCAATAGGGATATAGCATGCAAAGGTTCCTCAAACGTATTTGGCCATAGGAAAGCCCCACTTTGAAAGGATGCAGAAGTAGTGTTTCCCCACATTCTTGAGAAATGCTGTTTCAAAGAGGAAGGAGGGGATTACCCTGGAGAAAAGATTTGTTTTCTTTCCAGGGAATTGACTTTTTCAATAGCTTTGATCAGGAACATTCACTGACAGAATTTCTGACAGTGAATAGGATTTCTTTGAGGGAGGATGGCACTCTGCCCTGCAAAGAGGACCACAGGGGAGGCCCAGGGAAATGAGCCTGTGTGGACAGAGGGAGTCTTCTCAGGAATCCAGGCAGCCTGAGAGTCTTCTTTAAGGGCCTCTGAAAAGGGAGGCTTGTCATCACTAGTAGAAGCTCCAATAGTAATAAAGCATTAAGCAGTTGGAGAGCCCATCTCATATGCACTGGCCTGTTACAGTAGCAGATGGTGTTACAGAGAAGGGACTACATGTAGCTCAAGCAGCATAAGGGCAGCAGCGTAGGGAACTCAGGGTCTCTGGTGAGAGTGTGCCAGGTGGAGGAGGAGCGGAGGGGGTGTGAGGGCAGGAGACCTCCATGAGTGACACCTGCGGCTGAACATGCATGAACTGCATGAAGGCAGGAGAAGGCAGCCCCTGCATATAAGGGTTTGCAGCCAGGACAGCAAAGCCCCAGAGACAGTGATGAGAACTGGACCATCAATACATGTAGTCAATCAGTAAGCACCTTCCAAGAATCAGATGAGCAGGAGAGGGTAGAAGACACCCTCCGAGATGAACTTATGTCTTATAGTGCATCTTTTATTGGTATGAATTTTCTATCTTTAACTATCAAAGAGTGTGTGGCATGTGTGTGTGTCACTCTCAATAGGTCCTTTGGGAAGTCTCAGTTTAAGCATTGAAACAGGACACAGGCCATTTGAGAAAGCGCTCGAACCTGAGTGTGGACCTCTACTTCCTGACACAAGGGGGTTCCCACAGGAAGCCCATCAGACACGCCTTCAGCTGACGTGGATGCCGCCTTCGAGTGGGGCAATGGGAGTTACAAAATTAAATGAGTTTGCTCAATGGTGGGAGTTAATTTCTGCCCTGTCATGAGCATGTGTCTGACGCCCTTAACTTTTTACGTTCTGGTTTACTGACCCTGAAGTTGTGGGATGACACGGTTTCCATGCATACAAATGTATGTCACGGTGCCGGCTGCTTTTCCAGTTCCGTCACAAGCAGAGTGGGTGTGGGAACAGCATGAGCTCGAGGTGGAGAGTACCACCCCTCTCCCCCTGTAACAAGTACTTTCATAACTGGAGGTTTTGCATCATAACTAAATCTCAGCTTTTCAGGGCTTACCAGGTCCGGAGTAATTTTTACCTCACAGTTACCAGAGACCACAATCCCCTTTCCATCCGTGTTTGGTCATTTAATGTTGATATTATTTAATCTTCTAAAGTATTTATTATGGAACATTTCAATATCAAAAGTAGAATGTTATAATAAACCCCCCCATGCCTATTGCTAGCTCGAGTCATCTGCTCAGGTGTGACTGGTCCTGCCCCATCTGTGCTTGTACCCATTTCCCCTTCCCTCCGGAGATACAGCGAATCAAAAATTTATCATAAAAATATATATTTTAGTGCTATTCTGTTCTTGTTCTTTCTCTAAATTATTTCTTAATGCTTTTACAAAATTTTGTAACCACTGCAGCAGCAGGGCTTGTAACTCATGTGGAGGGCTTTTCAGAGTTTTGTCTAGAATAATAAATCATGTTCAGGTCACACTATAGGTGCACACGGAGTTCCCCCTCTACCCAGGGTGCTGTGCTGGGCGTGGGGAAGGATCAGGTTTTGTTGGAAGGGGCGGAGCAGGCGGGCATAGGAAATGTCAGCCTGTGTCCTTATAGTCCAGTTAGTCCTTGGGACACCGGCAAACAGAAGTGAGCCCAAGTCAGGTGCCCACGGAGCCTGGGTTCAGAAGTGCTGGAGAGTGGTTCAGCAGAGCCAGAGGCTGTGTGGACTGGGTGTTTGGGGACAAAGCCTTTGAGGAGGGGCACAGAGGTTGGATCGGTTTGGTATTTTGACCCTAAAGGAATGTGTTGGGAGCCTGTCGGGTACCTTCAGAATGACCAGCCTGGACTGTGACTGGAGCACTGCGCTCTGCCAGACCTCGGGAAGCTCAGCCTGAGCTGGACCACAAAAGCTCACTGGCTCAATCGCACCCTGGGGCTGCATAGCACCTTTGCGTTCCTTTTCTAGGATTGAATCCTGAATTATCTCTATATATCCTTGTCACCCTTCAAGTTTCAAAGTCCTAGGTGGGAGCGTCTGATTGGTGGAGGTAGGTCACACACCTGAACTGTGGCTGCCAGGGGGAGGCAGAAAGGAGGTCTGGCTCCTTCAGCTTCTCTAGAAGGCATGAGCCCTGCTTTCACCCAGAAGCACGGGGTGGGGGTTCCCCCCAGGCAGAAAGGGGTGTAGATGCTAAGCACCTGAAAGGATAATGTATCTACTGTGAACATCACCATCATCTTGGACCGCTTCCTCTCGTTTGTTCCCAGCAGTCACTGGGTCTTCCTTTTCCTTAAAAAAGCCATTTGCATCTGCTGGCTTCTGTTTTTCCATTTCCATGGCAACCACCAAGAGCCCAGGTGCCCCAGCGCATCTCCTGTGCGGCATTCCTGCTTCTAGTTGCTCCCACCTCCAGCCCTTCCTACACAGTGGTACTGCTCCACCAAGCCAGCACAGTGACTCAGATAATCTTCGATATCCTCCTGTTGCCTGGAAAATAAAGGCTAACTGCTTACGTTGGGCCTGCCTTCCACAGTCGGCATCTGCTCTCCATTTTTAGCCATGTCTGTCATTACGGAAACCCTCCTCTCTGGCTAAGCATGTCCCCAGACACATCCTGTACCTTGCCATCTCTGTGCTCTGCTCGGTGATGGCTCTGTTGCCCAGGAGGCCTTCCCCTCTGCTCTCTCTGCCTAACAGAATCCCTGTCCCACTCAGGCTCTGCTGACCTCCCCAGAGAGAGCCATTGGCTTGCTTTCAGCTCCTATGGCACAATGTGCATTGCTCACTGGGCCCTTTCATGCCTCACACCCATTCACTTAGACCAATGTACTCAGTGGACAGTGTGCTGCAGGCTTTGTATTTCTCTTCTGTGCTCTCACAGCGCTGGCATTTAGGAGCTCACTAGATGCTTAATTTTTGTTTTTTGGGTTTTTTACAATGAGCAAATGGGGAAAAAAATAGAAACACAGAAGGCCCAGTGTAAAGTGCAGAGGCAGAAATGCATTGCCATAAGTTGAAGTCAGGCGAGTTGGCATGGCAAGTGAGTATGGGGAGATGGGGCGGTTCAGTGCTGTATGAAGCCAACGGAGGCCCTTTGGTTGTGTGCTCCTGGGTGTGCTTTAAGGGCCCACCTGCTTTTAAAGGATGCTCTACAGGTGACCCAGAGTTAAGCAGCAAGTTTTTCCAGTGACTCAAGCGTGTGTCTGTGTAAATAGAAATGAGTGGCAGGTACTTGAGCAACACTGGCTGCTTGATAGGATTTATCTGTGCACACTGATGGCAGGGGACTACTCTCACAGCTTGCACTTTGATGTGTAGCTTTGATGTGTACCCTTGTGCTCTTTGCAGAAATGCGTGACAGTCAATGCTGTGTCCCCGGCATTGCTGTTGACTGATGACTTCTCAAGGGAAACATCTTCAGGCAGCTTAGGGAGCGGCCATGGACGCCTGGGCTTCCGGCCTGCTTTCCCATTAGCCTCCTCCAGAGAAGTGTTAAAAAGGGCCCCAGATTTGGGCTGACTCTTTGCGTCCTTCACAGAACCCCTAAGGCCACATGCACAGCAAAGTTTGGGTGGGGAAGAGCGGGAAGGGAGAGCGGGGAAGGTTTGGGGCATCTGCAGAGTGTTCAGCTGGGCAGTTTCATGGAAACAGAAGAAAGGCCCATTTCTTCAGCGAACTTGTGGAGAGTTGGTTATAGAAGGGAATGACCCTTGGAAGTGACCATGCCCGGTAGGGTCCGTGCGCAGGGGGCTCACGGAGAGGTTTTCCGTTGGGATCAGCTTCTCTCTCCCTCACCACAGCCTGACTCACGTCCTTCTGCTCAGGGCCTCCCGAGTGCCCAGCTCCTCCCACCCCAGGGGTTCCCCTTGTTTGGACACTCAGCGATCCCCAGCAAGCACCCACTTTAGTTGCAGGTTCTTTATCTTTGGAAAAGCCAAGTTTCCCAGTGAGGCCAGAGCTCCACGCCAGGGCTAGTTTGTTCTATATGCACCCTTAGCTCAGTGCCCAGCAGCAGGTGGGAGGCCGTTGCAGGGGCTGGGCGTCTAGGGCCATAATCCTGCCTCTCTTGCTTCCAGCCGAAGGACTTACAGGCTAAGTCCGTTCATTTGTAAAATGGAAACAAGCTTATGTCAGACCAGAGAGGGTCACGTGCACTGTGCCCAGATGTAGTGGGCACTCAGAGTGCACTGGCTGGGTGGCCACCCCTCCGACACCATGCAGCCCGTGCATGTTGTCACACAGGACTGGGACGTGCAATAGCTGTTCCATACATACGTGTCTGTTGATAAGTGGTGATGAGCATTGTTGCAATATCAGTTTGTGAGGATCTCTTTTAGAGCTCTGAGTTTAGCCTGCAACATTCAGAACTAGAACCGTGGGGAGTGAGGATGGCAGGGAGGCCTGGAACTTGTCTTATTCAGGGTGATGAAGGAAACAGGTTGTTTGATAAAGGAAGAGTAAGGGAACTGATACTTCACTGAGCAATGAATTGATGCTAGGTAGAGATATCTAGAGAGGCAGCTGGGTGTCTAATAGCGATAAAAATCAATAGGGTAAGTTTAGGTTAAAGGGAAAATAGACCGAATGCCTGGGAGTTAACACTGAAGCATCCTCTAAAATGAGAGGCAGCCTACAGGGGGCGGGGGAGGGCGGATGTCTGCAAGGTACCCAGGGTGCCTGAGCCAAAGTGTCCTTTACCCTGGAGTGGGGGTCGTCAGGCTGTTTCCCAGAGTTGATGTGAAGACGGGATTGGAGCAGTGCAAAGAAATACCCTCGGTGTTGCCTGGCTTGCAGTAGTTCCCTTCCACAGCCCCCTAAGATAGAAAAAAAAATGATCACCTTAAAAGTGATCTCGCCGATGTCATCAAGCTGGAAAAACTTAGGAGCCTGGGCAGAGAGGGGGGCTCGCTGAGGGTGTCAGTTGTGAGGGTTTGGACGCACGTCGAGAGGATGGCTGCTGAGAAGTGAGACACGTTTCTCCCCCAGGGTGAGTGGTGTCTGCTGGGCACATCTTCCCAAGTCGATGTCTGTTCTGCATTCCTCCTTTCACACAGGAGCTCGCCAAGTTGCAGGCAAGCTCCTCTAGAGCCTCAGCAACAGCAGCTCTCCAGCCTCAGTGAGTCTGTACCCTGCACACTGACTTCGGGGAGTTTCAGTGAGAAAAGAGGGACTTTCTATTAACACTTCCATTAGCCAGGGAAGGAAAGCCTGGTTGTCCTTATGTGCCCTGATGCCACTGGGCTGGACCCCGACTGTGGGAATACATGATGCAGCCGACCAAGGCAAGATTGCCACATGGTGCTTTTAAAAGTAAAAACTGTACGCCATCAGGAAAAGCCTGATTCATTCTTTACTTCTTTAATTTGCTTAGGGGAAAAAATGCTTTTCTGAGTTTATGCAAAGTGATCATGGTTTATTCATCATTTGGTAGAAGTCACTCCTAAGGCACGCAGGGTAGATGGTATCAGCTTTTCCATCTCAGCCGAGTTGCATTTTGCTGAGCCTTTGTGCTCTGTCAGGGAAGAGGGCATGGTTTTCATCCCAGTGCACTGGGAAAGCAGGATCCATCTGGGCATGCTGAGGTCAGGGCAGGGACAGGGACAGAGGAGCACTGGGGAGGGCGGAATCGCTAATACAGAAGGGCGGGGGGCATGGGCACGGGGTTCCAGTGGAGCTGTGTGTGGGCTGCAGCCGAGGCACACTGTGTGAGTGTGCCCACGAGGAAGGGCTCAGGTGCAGAAGGCGCTTCTGATGAGAGTCCCAGAACTCTGTGCTGGTTGTCCTGGATGTACCTACTCCAGGGAGGTCATCTACCAAGCAGTGTTTATAACCTTGAAATTGTCCCTGTGTGGGGTATGGAGATCTGGGTTCTGGTACTCTCATTTTTAGCCTGGCTCTGTTACCTCCTCTAAGTCTCTCAACCTCTTTAAGGTACACGTATCTCTTTGTAGGTTGGGTAAATGGTGTCGTCATCCCCACCCTGCCTATAGATGGTTTGCATGGGCTCATAGGGCAGCAGTTGTAAGTCATGGGCTTTAAGGGACCCTGGCTGAGAAGGAGCTCAAGGACCTCTTTGCTCCTTCCTGTCTCCTGGGAATCTCACCTCCCAGTCATCTTATAAGGATGATATGACCACCTAGATGCCTGTGTTCCCTGGTCAGCTTTTTTTTTTTTGTATTCCCCTTCCCCAGCTTTTTATATATTGGATTTATACATTTCAATCAAGAAATCGGCTTTTTTTTGGTAAACAACATAATGTACAATTTTTTCTTATAAGACAGGAGGCAATTTTGGGTCAATATACCCTTATCAAAGTAGTGAAGTACACAATTATTTTATTTTAACAGATTATAGAGAAAACACATACGATTGGTCAATAATCCTGACATAAATATGTATGTGTTCGTAGTAGCCAGAGGTGACCCACTTGTGACCCAGAGCTTCACGTGCAGCCTTAAATGAAAGATGAAAAACAATAATGACCATTAATAACTGGATTGGGAGTATCTTTAAATATAATATGTTCTTTGAAAGTGCTAAAATTATATTAAACATTCAAATGGTTTAGAGCACTTTCTACTCTTTAGTTTTATAGCAGTATAGGCATTAATATCTGTTTTATCCATCTATCTCTCTATCCATTTGTCCATCTGTCCATCCATCCATCCATCCGTCCGTCCGTCCATCCATCCATGCACGCATACATATCACCTTGGCCAGTGTTTTCCAGATTGTATTTTGTAGAAGGTGATAATTGTAGACGTCTTTACACCAGTTTTCCTCAGGAGAAAGCTTGGAGACCACCATGCAGAACTGTGTGATGAATCAAGGCCCCTGTTTTTGGTCAGGCTGCCCATCTTGGCGCATGCTAACAAGAACAAGTCATTTGATGGTTTTTATTTTTAAAATCTGAGAAAAACTTATGTAGGTCAGATGGATGAACGAGTAGCTAGTGTTACAGACCATAATGCAACTGAGGTTGTTTAGAGGGGGGAAAGGCACTTTTGTTCATGCCAACTGCCAGATGTCTGGACGTGCACCAGAAGGTGGTGCCACATTTTCCACAGCTGCATTTAGTGACTTGCATGGCAGCGGTGATCTCTGCCTCCACCCTTGGTCTGCCTGGCTGAAGTAAGAGGGGTCAAGGTCAATTTGGCAGAGACTTAGATGGAGAGAATGTTGCAGTATGGCGTATGATTTAAGAGAAACAGTTCTTGAGCCACCCAAATGTCTTTTTATTGGTCTTTCAGAAATCCCTCTTACTAGAGATTCGGTTCTTTGAGTTAAGCATTGGCTTTTAGTACCAACCAATGCTGACCAGGGTGTGGCAACAAGGACACCCTGAGAAACTGCTGGGAGGATATAAATGTGCCCCATCTTTGACATAATTTGGTAATATATAGGACAGTCAGTGAAGATGTATTTTGTCCTACCCAGCAGTTCCACTTCTACCAGTGTGCGCTAAAGACATAGCTGGGCCAGCACCCAAAGGCACATGGGCGGTCATCCACTGTGGCCTCGTCCAGGACAGAGACAACTCGCAATAGCCTAGATCTCTTTCTCAAAAAAGGATTGATTGGTTATAGTTTGGTATGCTTATGCAATACAATTCTATGTGATTATTTCAAATATTGTTGTAATATTATCTTTAAAGGCTTGCAATAATATCCAGTATTATTGGGTGACAAGAAGCAAATTCCAAATAATGTGAGCTCATTTTTGTAAGAAAAAGAAACACATGCAAGTAGAAAACATGAAAAGTTATGCATTAGTTATCGCTGAAGGAAAATGTAATTTAAAAGAATTTTTTAAAATTTTAATGAAATAATTATACATGAGTGTTATAAAAATGAAAGATTTCTAAAGGTACCCTTTCTTTAAGTATAAATATCCCCTAAGTGATAGAAAACTGTATTAGGTACTTATTGCTGTGTAACAAATTGCCCCAAAACTTAGCTGTTTTACTCACTAAACATTTATTTGGCTCCATGTTTCTGTGACTCAGGATTCAGGAGAAGCGTGACCTTGTTGTTTCTGGTGCAGGGACTCACATGAGGTGACAGTCATCCTTCCGACCTGCACCGCAGTCACCTGAAGGCTTCGATGGGGCTGGAGGATCCCACCCCAAAGTCACACTCTCACATGGCCGCTGGCAGGAGGCCTCAGGTCCTCACCCTTGTTGCCACGAGAGCAGCCTCGCGGCCTGGGGCCGGCTTCCTTCACAGACAACGATCAAAGAGCAGGCAGAGGTGAAGCCACAGTGGCTCTTAGGACGTAGTTTCTGAAACCACATATCGTCACTTCTGCTTATTTATTCATTAGCATCAAGTCACTAAGGCCATCCCACACTCGAAGGGGAGAGAATTAAACTCCATCTCCTGAATAGAGGAGTATGAAAGACTTTGTGGACATAGTTTTAAACAACCACAAACACATGAACTCACTCGTCATCATTTAGCACATTAGTGTGATTAGGATCTACCCACCTAGCGAGGACCATCTCTCCTCTGAGTGGGTAATGGGGACAGTCCTAAGGGATGAGGGTCTGGGTTTGGAGACTCATGTATGCTTGGGTGACATTGATGGGCCGGGGAGCCACTCACTGAAAAGGGACCAGGTTTTTGGAATCTGGCAACATGGTTGTACAACACATTGCTCACACACGGCTGGGAAGTCAGCTTTCCCCTTGGTTTTCTTATCAGTTATGCTGGGGGTCAAGTAAACTAATGCAGTTGAGAGCCTTACGTAAACTGTCAAACAATAAAGGAAGCTGGCTGTTGCTTTCATTGTTACCCCTACTGCTGTTATTGTTGGAAGGGGAACCAGCGCAGCAGATGGGGAGGAGGGTGATATAGAAATGGGTTGGGGTGCAGAGAGAGAGGGAATCGAAAGTTATTCTAGTCAGGTTAGTATCTCCTAGGGACAGCTGCACAGCAGAGCTGGAGGAGGCTGTCTCAGCCCTGAACTGACGTGAGGCCTTGACCATTATAGGGGTTCTGTGAAGGACTGCCATGTTCAGTATTCAGAGAACACTAAGGCCTAGTCCTTGCATGAAAAAGACAGCAGCCAGGGTGGAAAATGCCAAGAAGGCAACATTCTCTCTCCTCTGTAATCAGAAAGCTCCTCATCTTCTTAGATTGGTCATCCATTCACTTATTGTTTCAGGAAATGTGTATTTATTCTCAGCTGGGTGCCCAGCCGGGGAGACACAGTTAGCTAGGCCACCCCTTTTTCTCTCCAGCCTCCAAATCCAGCCGGAAAGGCTCGTGTGTAAACATTTTGAGTAGAAGACTGAGCCTTGGCCAGTGGCCTCGTTCCCCAAGCCTGGATTTGAGTTTCAGGAAATAGTTTTCTCAGATGGCCTTATTCTCTCAGAGGTCACATAGCTCTGAAAATTTTATGTCTTTGGAAATTAAACCTTTTCCCCTCTACTGATGTTTATAGGCTCTTAGAGTGCTGGGCAAAGACAAAGCCAGGCAATTGCCTTCAGATGGTTGTAATTTCCACTCCTCCTTCCTTCCAGTCTTAATAGCCAACGCCACACAGTTTCCCAAAGGCCTTCCACGCTCTTCCAGGAGCGGCAGGGCCTGCGGTCAGTGCTGCAGAGCTGTTCCCGCTGAAGACCCCGCTTGCTGTGGGCGGGGGCTCTTTTGCAGCCAAGATGGCCACCGGTGTGGGGAGAAGGCTGCCCAGCGCTTGGTTCCCTTTCCTTTCACCGATATTTCTAGTGTGAGGTGACTCTGAATATTCAGAAATATTCTTGTGCTGCTAGCCCAGGCTGAGCTATAAAACTGAAATTGTTTTTCGTTAGTTGTTCTTGACCTCAGACTGTGTGTTAGGTGGTAAACTGAGTCATACTCAACGTTTCTTCTCATTAGATCCGTGAAGGGGTCTATAGCAGGCATGAGCAGGAACTGTTGCTCCAGATAAAACAGAATTGGCAAAAAAGAAAAGAAAAGAACAAGTGTTGGTGAGGATGTGGAGGAATCGGAGCCCTTGTACATTGCTGGTGGGTAGATAAAATGGAGCAGCCTCTATAGAAAAGAGTAAGTCAGGTGTTGCCTCAAAAAAATTAAACATGGAATTACTACAAGATTCAGAAATTCACCTACTGGGTGTGTACCCGAAAGAACTAAAAGCAGGGCCTAGAACAAATATTTGTACACCATGTTCAGAGCAGCAGTTTTCACGACAGCCAAAATGTGGAAGTGACTCCACTGTGCATTGATAGATGAACGAATTGACAGAGTGTAGGATGTGCACACGGCGGAATTCTGTGCAGCCTTACAAAAGAATAAAGGGCTGCTAGAACACGGGTGAGCCTTGAGGACATTGTGCTAAGTGAAATAAGCAACACAGAGGGTCAAATCTTGCATGATTGCACTTACATGAGGTCCCAGAGCAGTCAAACGTGTAGAGACAGAAAGTACAACAGAATGCTGGTTGCTAGGATCCGGGGGGAGAAGGGACTGGGGAGTCAGTGTTTAATGAGTTTAGAGTTTCGTTTTAGGAAGATTAAAAAGTTATGGAGAGGGTGGTAACGTCTGTATAACAGTGTGCCTCACTTTATACCGCCAAACTGTAAACTTAGAATGGTAAATTTTCCGTAATACATATTTACGACAATAAAATTTTAAAAATTTTAATGTAATTCTTTTACAAATATATGCTGCCAGGCCCTGATCCAGACACATGGGAACGCAGCCTTGAGCCAGGCAGAGGGCCTGATTGCAAGGAGAACTTTTAGATTATTCTTTACTGACAGGGGATGGACAACAAATATTTAGTCAATGGGGAAGGCAGTACAGGTGCTGTAAGGACTTTGGGAAAGGTAACAGCGGGAAATGAATGTGATGGAGACCCATGTCTACACATGGGTGGGTGGGGCGCTTCAGCTGGGATGGCCTGAAAGGACGTGAAGCAAACCTTGAATGGTGAGAAATGATTTGACCCATCAGACTTCAATGAGTATATGTGGGTTCCATTTTACCTGGTATCTCACTGAGGTTTCTGAGATACAGGAATTGCTGCAAAATCCCAAACTACTTTCGAACTGTTCTTGCAAGCCAACAGTGCCCATGTTAAGTAATGAAGTATTCCTAATTGATGGCTTGGGATCGAAATGAGGACAAGCAGGGCATCAGTGGCTTAGAATGTTAAGTCTTCCTTATCAAATACCCACTCTCAGACCCAGCAGTGTCTAATGCATTAGCCCACTCGCATATTTTTCATTTAACTTTTTTAGGAACTAAATCCAATGAAGTTGGCCATGGGCCTTCATGCAAAAACTTGTATGCCAGTTATTTTAGAAAATAATTGATTTAAAAAAACCAGTGTATGGCTGGTATTTTTATCACTTATTTATTGTTCAGATCAGTCTATTTCACCTTGGAAACCAAGGCTATTTATTTAAAACGTTGAGTGTGGAGTTGGAAGATTTTTTTTAAATAATTGACTCGAGATGGAAAGAAATGTGCTTCTGCGACAGTGAAGTATGGACACCGTTGATTTGTACAGTGTGTTTCGATTTCCCATCACGCATTTTAAAGACATCCCTGTCGTTGCCCAGATTTTTTTTTAAGTCAGTGCCTTGGGGTAGAAGATGAGAGCCCCCTGAGGACTGTGGAAAGGCATCGCTCAGGCCTTGATTTGTGATGGAGCACACGGGGAAATGTCCTCCTGGCCTCCAGCCAGGCACATGAAGTAGACACAGCAAGAGGACGGTGACCGCCGAGGTTGAGAGTCTGCTCTTTTTGAGAGGAGCACACGGCGTCTTTGCCTTAGGGTAGTAATGAGGTGTTTCCCAGGACAGAGGACTTGAAATCATTGGAATTTCTAGGCTGTAGACCCCATGACCCCTGGGAACTTTGACTGATAAACGAACTGGAAAGTTATTTCAGCTTCATGAGACTCTCTGGCCCTCTCAAGGCTTGTCCACCTCCACTGGTCTGGGCCAGAGTTGGGGTGTCCACCAGCGGTGTAGTGACCAATGTCAGGGCACCCAGTGCCTGGTGAAGAAGGTAACTCGGCGATTGGTCTTTCATCTTTTGTGGTGTGTGAGCGAAGCCAGTGCATGGCTTCTTCAGAGAAACCATCATTTCTGAAACCTGCAACAGGTAGAACACAGGTACGTGAATACACAAAAGTCTGCCACTAACATTTACCGAAGGCCTGTTGGATGCGCAGCCCACCTGGCACTGTGTGGCTACGGTTAAGCTTCCAAGTAGCTCCAGGTCTGGTTGAAGAGCTAAAATATATAGAAATGAAAGGATCAGAAATAATAGCAAAAACATTGTTGGAAAGGGTGAGAATTCCTCCTCTCTACTCTTCTTTAGTTCTTACAGCTGGACCAATAATAAAATAATAAAATTGACACAAGACTTCATTAATAGGAGAAAAACCAATTTAATACCTGTTCATGGGAGGATCCCACTATGATGCTCAGATCATACAATGAAACTGAAAGGAATGAACTAACCAGGTACATTTTTATACCCCTTAGATGAGGAAACAATAAAGTTGTGAGAACTTGATAAGACAAAAAAGAATAATGCTTATTAAAAAGGAATCAAATCAATGTTAGAGTATTCGTTAATAAGGAAGCTAAACAAAGTCATAAGTTAGAAAAGAGGCAGTAAGATTAGTTTATACAGACTTTTCAGTTTCAGGTTTACTGTAGTGAAGAGGGGCATTTTCTAGGTGTGAGGTGGATCCCTTTCACCTGCTAGATTTACTTCCTACATTCAAGGAGGCAGAGTGGGGTGTTGTGATGGGGGCAGGGATCAAGGCGTCCTTCTGGCACCTTCTGCTACCCAAGTAACTTTAATTCTAAGTGATCAGTATGCCATTGGGGGATATTTGGGGGCAGCCTGTCTTGGCACCTGACAGAATCTAATCAGGATATTTGGATTAAAGTCCTGAGGCCATAGGGTGTGTGAACTGGTGTGCTGGGAATGGGGTACTGGCAATAGTTGCTGAATAAAAGGTCAGAGAAACAAAGAAGGAAGTGGTCGCTAGGGGTTGGAGGGGTCAGGAGGTCAGGAAGTCCTCATGGAACAGGTGGAATGTGCGTAAGACCTTGAAAGAAGACCATGGCCGAACAGCTCTAGGAGCGGGGCTGGGAAGGCTACTGAAGAACCCAGAAGAACCACTGACCCGCACTAGGGGGTAGAAGGAAATATTAACCCCGGTGTTAGTTGTGTTTGAGGAACGGTCATCTGAAGTGTCCTCTTCAGGGTTAATAAGTTTTAGGTGGGAAAGTGCAGGCCAGTGGGCTGTGTGGTCACGTAAGTTGGGGTTTACGTGCTGAGGTCGCGGTGACTTTCCCAGACGTGCAGGCTGCGTGCAGTTTCCTGCTCACTCAACCACAGAACCAGGGTTTGGTTTTTTTTTTTTCTTTTTTTTTAAGGAGGCTTCTGCAGGAATACAGTCCCAAAGAGTGTAATTGACTTGAGGAAATGCTGGCCTAAATAATTTTATTTCAGTGTGTTTTTAGTGCAAGTCACTAGCAATAGAGTCATGTTGTCAGGGGTCTGAAAGCCCGAGGGGATTCACTGGGAGGGAGTGAAAGAAACCAGTGAGTAAGTGGTCCTCCACCCTCCGTAACAGATGCATAAGGTGGCCTTTAAAGGAAGTTGTTTTGTTAATGTCATTCCCTTTCTTCTCTTCAAATGTGGGGAAGAGTTTTGTATCAACAGTACGACCTCACTGCTGGGACAGAGGACTGGGTCGCTGTCACTGGGGCTGTGTGTGAAGGTGAAGTTCAAAGAGCGGGCAGGACTGAGGTTGCCAGATAAAGTACAGGGATACCCATCGTATTTGCATTTCCGATCAACTCTGCATAACTTTTTGGTATAACTGTGTCCCAAATATTTCCTGGGATGGACACACATTATGTGGGTAATACGTTGTTTCTCTGAAGTTGAAATTTAACTGGGCATCTTGTATTTTTATTTTCTAAATCTGGTACCTTCTGTCAGGATGCTTGGGGGAGCCTAGATCCAAAGATCAGAAAATGACTAAAAAAGGTAAAGGCAAACTTAACCCAGGTATGTTCTAATTTCTCGAGAGCCCGGACCCTCCCACCTGGGAGATGGGTCCCCATGTCCCCCGGCGCCCTCCCCACTTCCATTCTCCTCCGTTTGGGGAGTTCATGTAGGGGAGGTTGTAGCCTGGGAGGTAGTTTATTTGGCTCACACACTTTTACAAATAAATAAATGTAAAAGCCAAAACCTTACTCAAAACAGATACACACCCATACGCAGATTTTCAGCTCCTCTTGAAAATGTAAAAACATCACAGTTTCATAGAAGGAAGTCAGTTGTGTCTAAACCTAGACGTTTTGAAACCAAAAGAACTAGAAATTCCCTGCCCACTGTGAGCGCAGCGTGGGCAGGCCCAGCGTCTGTCGAGGGCGGTCATTTTCAGACCATTCCGTCTGATGCACACATAAAGCAATTTCTGAAATTCTGTAGCACACCAAAATTACATTATATTTCTTGCCGATCTGACAAAGAGGTATAATTTTGATTCATTCACACTGGATGACTGTTGTTTGGCTGTTGTCATTTTTTTTTATTTGACAACCTAAGGGAAAGGAGGAAAGTGCCCCTTGACTATGTGGTCAGGTATTGCACATTTTAAAAATTCTTGCTCTGGTCCAGGGCAAACCTCAGAAGGGGAGAGGGTAAGAAGATAAGGTTACTGAACACTCCCACCCCCTGTCTTTGGCATTGAAAGTGCAATTGAGAACACCAAATGATTTCGCATGTGAAAATGAAACAGTGGTCCAAAACAATCATCACACTGACCCTAGATGAGAGAGAGCTGAGAAGCCAGGAGACTGGAGGCTCTGGGTGTCCCTTTCCCGGGTAGGAAGGGAAATGTCTTCGCTCCACGTCAGTGATGGTTATGGAAAAGCCAGGGCTTACCCACTGACTCTGGTCAGGGATATAGCACCAGCAGGAAAGATAATCACACCAGTCTCTGTGTGGAAAAGGTCTCCTCCCTGCGACCTACTGGGTGGCTGGACCACCTGCCCCAGCTATGCTCTTCTCAGTAACACGCCCCCTTCTCCTCTCTGCCCCAGAAGCCCTCCTTTCCCACAGTCCTTTGTGGGACTGGCTCCTGAGAGCCTGGGGCTGGGGCAGCTCCCGTCCTGTAAATGTGTCCTGGTGGGCCCAGAGTGGAGGGTCAGGGAACACTGGGGAGCTGGGCTCTGGAGGGCAGGTTTGAGGGCAGGGCGTGGGGCTTCTGCTCACCATTGTGCAGACACCCACCGGGACTCCAAGTCGTCTCTGAGGGTACACTGACACACAGGATCCCTGGCCCACCAGCATTAATCACAGTACTGGCGCTTGCTGTATCCTATGGCAACAGCAGTTCCTTGTTAATTCAGTGATGCTAGAGGGCAGGCAATAGTCCAGCCTAGGTCCCAGTGGCTGGAGAAAATCCTGGGTCAAGAGCATCCTTGATTATGGCCAAACTCCGGGAACCTCTTTGCTTGTTCTCCAACATCCCCACCCTCCAGTTTTGGAATTTGGTAGTGAGAGGAGAGGGAAGCTCCAGTAAAATGTTATTCTGGAGGTGAAGCTGAACCCTGAATAATGAGTCCATTAGATTCCACAATCAATATCCAGCTTCTAAACATTATGTATATGGATGAGCTGATTGCTAGGAGACTAGCACTCAGGGAATTGGAATCCATTTTACTGGGGCCAAATTGGTTGTTGATGGGCCATAGTAGACTATGACTTTAATAATCAGTGGAAAATATCATGCAGTCTAGTGAAACACAGCTTCAGCACATCAGAGCCCTGTGCGCTTCCTTAAAAGTTGGGCGCAGCAGGGTTTGCACTGGGTCCTGCATCCAGGCCCTGTGTGCCCTTCCTGCAGGCGGACGGGCTGGCCAGGGCCAGGTCGAAGCCTCTGCTGCCACTGGGATGAACAGAGGGAGACAGGCAGGGAAGAGGGAGGCCAGGGGGTGAAACCACAACTGTGTGTGGAAGGGCCCATGGGGACCAACACTTGCCACATGTAGTCCATGAGCACACATGTCACCCGAAGTGCTCTCCCAGCTCTGTGTTTATCATCAGAGTCTCAAACTGGGTGAGATGTAGTCCCCACAGTGGGAAATAGTTCCCATTAAGGTCTTTAGTCCAAGAGGCTCTGTGGGAGGAGGGCTGCATTTGTACACAGCGTGGTGCGTGTGTGTGTACTTGCCTATGAATGCATGGGTGGGCTCGGGGGGGAGCTGCTTTCCGTAAAGCACTGTGATTCCCCCTGCCCATGTCCCAGGTATGGAGTGTGATGTGGTATCTGGTAGCACTCTGGCATCTAATATGGAATTCTCCTGCTGGTTAGCTGGGCCACAGTCAGTTGGAAGGTCACAAAGGGTGAGTCAAGAAGTCTCGTGCGCCTGGACTGTTGTGCGTCTCCTGCTTCCTTGGGCTGCTGGGTGTGTGCATGCTGGGTCCGCAAGTGTAGCACTACTTAAAGGGTACAGGCGGCTCTGACCGGCTGGGGCCGCAGGGCTGGGATGCTGCCAAGGTTCTGAGATCAGGTTTCTGGAGGCAGGAAGTTGACAGTAATTAGGTTAGTTAAATCCCTACAGATCTCCGGCTACAGAATCGCTCTAAGATACTCTGAAGATGAAAAATTGTGCATTTACTAAAATAAAGCGGGAACACCCACAGTTAAACCAAGGCGAGCCCTTTCCACCTGTGGCACCGTGCACAGCGCCGTGGTCGAATGTGGGTGGGAGAAAGGCAGAGGTGTCCTTTGTTCTCTCTGAGTACCTTTTGTCGGGTTCCGAACACAGGCCTGGCCAGTGTGCTCCTGGCTCATCCTTCGATCTCACCCTCTGCTGGGCTGGGTTGAGAGCAGCCGCCTCTGCCAGGGCAGGGAGCCATGCTCCTCCACGTGTCCCCTGATCACCAGGCAGCAGGAACGGGAGCCATGATCTGTTGCTGCTGTCCCACCCTCTGTCAGGTGGCAGCTGTGTGTCAGTGTTCCAGCAGCTTCCTGGGTGCCTGGCTGAGCATGCAGCTTGGCTGAGGCCTGGGGCCAGCACTGACTGGAACGTCTGTTCCACTCTCAGAACCTCTCTGGAAATGGGTCCTGCCTGCCCTGGCTGGGACACTGTTTTGCAGAATGTCTGCCTGTTGTCCTTCTCTACTCGGGGGGGGGGGGGGTCAGCACTGGGCTTCTGCTTGTCAGCCCAGTCCCAGAGAACCAAGCAGGGGTCCCGGGGGAGTGCAGGGGGCACGGCCGCTGTAGGCACCATGCTGGGTGGTGCCCCTGGTCAGCTGCGGAACAAAGCAGGGGAGGTGTGTGGTGCAGATGCCAGAACATCAGGGTGTGCTACATTATTGAAGAACAAAGGTTAAAATTGTCTAAGTGATTGGATCAGCAATGGAGGAGGAAGCCTGCGAGAGAAAATGAAGCTTTCAGGATCACAGAGCATCTGACTGAGAGTAAAAGACTTTTAAGTGGACTGGCCCTTGGCAAAGGGAGAAATAAATCAGCCCCCTGTTGAGTGACTTTCAGGAATTAGCAGCAGGCACTTGGATATTGAGGAAGCATTTGAATGTACCAGATTGTGTTTGGGTTCAGAGGCCAAGAGAGTCTTTTTTTTCCCCCTGGGGGAACTCTCCTGTGGAATTAGGAAAAATGAGATTAGACTGGATTTGTTTCCGATGGGGAGGGATATGGTGGAACACACCTCCCTGAACTCCCACCAGTCGCCCTCTGAGGTTTTCCGGGCCATGGAGGCAGCCGGCGAGGGTGTTGCCGACCCTTGACACACACGTTGTCTCCCCCCAGAGCCGGTCTCCACGGACATGACTGTTCTGGGGAGGGCTCTGTCCCGGGAAGGAGCAGCAGGCTAGGCGATCACAGTCACCGACAGGGCCTTTCTCCGCCTCTTTCCTTCGGGGGGACTGCGAGCAAACTCTGGGACTTCCCTGGACCTCATCCCGACATACTACTAGTGCCGACTTCATAGTCTCATTGTGCCCGTTTGATGGTAAGGTTTATAAAGTGCTGAGCACAGTGCCTGGCATCTAAACAAATGAAACTTGTCCCAAATGGTCTCTCGTGTCCCTCTCAGTTTTCAGTTCCTCTGACCCTGTTTCATTTCAGCTTCTACAGACCTGTAACCTGGGGAGGGCCATCCTTACCCTGTTTTGGAGATAGGGGAAGCACAGGAAAACTGGGGGGATATTTTCCAGAGCAGGTGACTGGCTGGTGATGAGCAAACGTAGAAACCAAGAACCCTGAGTCAGCGCGACTGCCCCACGTCAGAGGAGGAAGGAACCACACCGAGTCCTGTGGCCATTGCTGTCTCTCCCCCATTTTCCCTCTGCCTCCATCAGGGTCCCAGTCTTGGCAGATGGGCCTGCTCCCCAGGGGCAGGATGAAGACAAATGGACAGATGAGAAAGAATCCCTCGGCACTAGGGAGAAACGAGTGCTGACGAGCAGCCCGGCCCTGGCCGTGGGAGGAGGATGGCATTGTGGCCCAGGCACCGCCCAGCCTGGCAGGGATGGGCGAGGGCGAAGGGTGCAGGCTCTGAGGCCTATGCTCAGCCTGCTCCTGAACACTAAGGAAATGTGACTGGAAGTGACCACTCCAGCCTCTCACATTCTTTGGACAAAGGCCTAGTGAACTGGAAAGGCCCGCTTCCCACAGTGCCAAAGGGGGCCAAGGCCCCGGGTGGTCCTGGGTAGAGAGGAGGAGAAAGCTGTCATGTGAAGGGGTCCGTCTCACCTATTGGCTTCTTGCTGAAAGCTGGCATGCCCTGGGTGGTGGTCCTGCTCCTGCCCAATGTGCAGGAGGCAGGTGCTGCCCCCAGGACCGAGGCAGGAACCCTGGAGAAGTTCCCTAAACTCCTAACTCCTAACTCCTGACTACCAGAGCAGTGCTTCACAAACTTCGATTACACAGGAGTAGCCTGGGTGTCGTGTTATGATGCAGATTCGGGCGCAGTGGGCCAGCGGACAGCTGCAGAGGCTGCGCCTCTCCCCAGTTCCCAGTCTTGCCAGTGTTGCTGTTCAAGGGCCCCGCCTGGAGAGTGAGGGTCTACAGGTTATATTGGCACGGCCTGGATGTCTTTCCTGTCAGGAGCCCTTTCTCCTTTTGCACCAGTTTTACTTCTTTTCTCACGCCCACAGGTTTCTCAACACCAGCCAGGTGGGAACAAGACTGAGTGAGGCTGACAAGGTCCCCATGGGGCAGAGTGGAGGGCCTCTCTGAGAGCATTGCTCTGGTTTCCCTGGAGAGAAGGATTATCCTTCAAGGTGGCAAAACCCTGGACAGAGGGCAGCAGGCAGGCTGGGTGGCGGGCGAATTTGTACCTCCTTCCTCGGAGCCCTGCAGTCATGTGTTCAAGCAGCTTTCTACTTAGCCCTCCAATTTCTGTGTCTAATCGATTGGCCACTCTGTGCGGCGTAAAGATGCATGACTGGGTTTTGACCTTGAAGCCAGCCAGTCACGCAGGCGTCTGTCTTTCATTGTGCCTTTGAACTTGGGAAAAGGTTAGGGGAGAAAAACAGCAAGCTGTTTTGCTAAAATAATGTTGCCATTACTAATGCAACTCCTTTGCGTTAAATCCTGCACTTACTATTATGATGATGATAGCAGTACCACTTCCTTCCATTTGTGGATGATATTATGCTTTACAAGGCACTGGCACAGTCTTTATTTCATTTGATACTCAAAATGCCATTAGGAGATGAAAGAAGATTATCATCCCCAGAAAACCGAGGCTCAGCTGGGTTTATGAGCTTGCCCAGATGCACAGGGCAGTGGCAACAGAATTGGATGCACACGCATATTCTTAATGGAGAGGATATTGACAGTTCGGTAAGCTTGCGGGTGCTGTAGGTCATAATCTACCCCATCCCAATGCCGTGACTTCATACCAAGGAAGACTCCATACGTGTGGCCACCATGTAGCTGGGTGTTAGGGCTGTTCCTGACCGTATTCTTTCTAAAGTTCATAGTTGAGAATTCTCTAAAGTTTAAAAAAGTGTTAAAATAATAGATAGAGCAAAAAAAAAAAAAAGCACAAAGAAAGGCATAGGTAAATAATCTACAAAACGTGTTTTAAATGATTCAGTCTCATGCACACGCACACGCACGGTGCTCACTTTTCCTGGCTAGGCTGACATCCCACAGCGAAGTCTGCAGACGGCCGTCCAGGCAGGAGTCCGCCAGGCAGCGCCCGTCGCACTCATTCCTGGAACGTCCCCTCTGAGTCACCGCACCTGTCTCCTTCCTTCCAGCAGGCGTTCCAGGCCACTGCCCGTGACAAGGTGGGACATACAGGAGGCCAACCACAACTTAATTTTCCCCGAACCTCCTTTAGGCTCTCATTCCACATGCTGCTTAGGGTTGTCATGGTAACAGTCTACTGCCTTCTCCCTCAAATAGAACCGGAATCGCACTTCTGCTCGTGTGCAGGGGAGAAGTGGCCGAGCAGCATTTCTGTCCATGGCCCTTTCCAGTAAAATCACCCCCAGGCGAGTGGCCAGGAATGTGTGAGCAGGTCACCTGAACTCACTCCATAAAGTACTTAAAGGAAAAAAAAAAAAAGCAAAGGAAACACCTCAGAATAATCACTTGTAAGTTCCATTTGTAGTTAATGATTCTAGGAATGTCACGGCTAAGTTGTTGTTTAAGAAAATGTCACCATGCACATGGAGCCTGGCCATAAAACGGCGTTGGTCTGGAGCCCCAAGGGCAGAGGGCAGAGGGCAGAGAAACTCAGGAGTGGGAGGAGGGGAGGGGGGGAACCCAGAGGGCGCCAAAGCAGCCACCCTGCCCCGGGAGCAGTTGCCGTCCAAGGCAAGACAATCCTGTACCCAGACCTGCTCCCTCTGTTCTAGTGCTCTGCCAGCTTCACGCCGTTCCATGGGAAGGAAACTGGGAGACTTCCACAGGGGCAGGCCGGGGTTCAAACTCTAACTCTTCCACTTATTAGCTCAGCGTCTTTGGGGAAGTTTCTTAACATTTCAGAGCCTCCACTTCTATGCCTTTGCAGGAAGGCAGTTATGAGCATTAATGGTGTGTGTTGTTGGAGAGCCTAGCACATGTCTTGCACATAGTAGGTGCCCAGTAAACACTAGCTCCAGTCCTCTTCCCTTTCCTGGTTTGGGTTTCCTGCCTCAGTATCCCAAGAAGTACTGACCCAGGGTGTTTTCAGTCTAAAGGGGTTTTCTTTACAGATTTCCTCTGACTGAAATGGAGGGAAAATGCTGTTATTAGGCAGATATGGGTGATTTAAAACAGAAAGCTGTGTCTTTTTCCTATAAACGCCTTGCCTAGCCGCACCACTACACAGCCTTTCCCACGATTCCTCAAAACACGAGTCATGGAGGAAATGGGCGGCGGAGGAGGTATCGCCCGCACGGTGCTAGACAGTGCGCGTCTGGCTTGTTCGGAAATGCTGCGTTACGCACTCGGAACAGGGCAGTCTCTTGGGATAATGGGTCAACAAATCCCAAATGTGGCTTGAAGCAGCTGTGACTGTCCATTTCTAGGGAGGCCATGCCCCCAGGGCTGCAGATGCTTCCCTAAACCCTGGAGACCAAATGAGAAGTTGCTTTTAAAGAATATTCTTTGTAAGCCCTGCCTGGAGGCAGCAGGGTGGATTGTCCATCTCTGTCAGCCCATCCGCTAATGTTACCTGGCCTCAAGGACTGCAGCCACTGCTGTGGTGCTGAGGTCACTGTGGTCACCATGGCCATGGCCAGGGCTGTTAACGAAGAAACTAGAACAGTGGAGAATTTTTAGGTTGCCTTGGACCAGGACAGCCTTGCCCCAAACTTTAAGCAGTTGAGTTGTTAAGAGAGCAGTGTGCTTCAGGGATTTCTCCCTCCCCAAAGTGGCTTCTCACCCAGGGGCACATTGGTCACAGCAATCAGAAAAATACCAGCAATAAAAGCCAGCATTTTCCAGTGCACTTTCATAAATTTGCCTGGAAAGGTAGTCAGGGAAGGTGTTATCTTCTGCAGTAGAAGAGATGAAGGATACGTGGCCTGCCGGAAGCCACGCCGCCAGTCAGTAAAAGATGGAGGCCCCAAATTTCTTGCCTCCCCAGCTGCAGGGCAGTGCCACTGAGTGTCCTCCAGGTACACGAAGGCAAGAGGAGAAAGGGAGGAGGCAGTGACAGCCACGGCCTCCCATCCCTCTGCGCCTTCTCTGCCTTCAGTTGGTGGAGGAGGGCCCTTTGCCTCGGGACTGTTGGCACCTGTCACGTGGGCTGGGTTCTGCTAGATGGTGCAGGGCTCTGACTGTGGACGGCGACGATCACCGCCAGCCTCTGTCAGGGGAAGGCATCTGACTGCTCTCGGCAATGGAGATAATTCAGGAGGCTGGCAGGAGTGCCCCTGGGAACAGTGAGCTTTGCAGGTGGCAGGCGGTGGCCTCTGAAGTGCACCTTGGCAGCATATCTCCCCAGAAATCAGCACTGAATCAGCCGGACCCATTCTTGGTTCAGCTGGGTGGAACTGGAAGGCTTCTAACACAGACTGGATTTCAAAGAAGAGGCTTCGAACAGAAGAGAGTCTGTGAGATGGAGGGTTTGGAAATGACAAGATGGACTTAGCTCAGCTCAGATATCTGGAAAGGGGCCACATGCACACTTGTCATCTTCTCTCTGGAAGCCTGGGGGGGGGGGGCACCAACCAACCGCACCAGGACCCGGAATGAGTATCCTGATGACATTCAGGGCCACACCTCATTAGGTCACTCTGGGGACACAGCAGTAATATGGTGACATTTTTGGACTATATGGAGCCACTTAACAGAATGAGGGAGCTAGACAAGTTTTCACATCATGTGTGTCTTCTCTAATCTCCAGATTAGAGAGAAGCAAGACAGTTTATGAATACTTGGCATAAGGAGAAGCTGGGTCAGACACCAAGAGGAACCCTTGGGTTCCAGGGCTCCTTGGACTAGATGATTCTCATTTGTGAGCTGCTTGAAGTCCCTAAGGTCTGGCCTCATCCCTCCAGCCCCAGCCTTTGGGGTGAAACACCCACATCAGCACTGGTAGACCAGTTTTCTGTCCCCCCTGTCCATCTCTCCACCTCTCTGCTGGACACTCTAACATACTGAGCATAGTCTGGGCTGCTGGCGTCACCCAGAGACATGGTCCCTGCCACCCAGGTGTTGCATGTGTAGTCAGGGAGAGGAGCCAGGTGTGTAAACAGGTGAGTTACAGTGAATTACAGTGTGTGCCTCTCATCCTTGGTAATTTCGGGGCTTTGCTGATAACGCCGGCCTGCCATAACTTGAACATCTAGTACTCAAGTCCTAGAAAAGCCAGGGTCCCCCACCCTGCCCCTCTCTTTCTTTTGTGTGGAATGTCCTGAAATTTTGCTGGTGATTTCCAAACTTAATGGAGTCTAGTACTTTCCTTTGTGCATAGAAACCATTAACAGGGCCAAGACCTGTTTAGAGGATACAGTTTTTTCTGCATGTGTAGCAAAGTGTAATTCACATTCTGGTTCCTGAAATAATGATTGGTGACTTCAGTGACAACTATGAATGAGGCATCACGCTAGGTGTGTGAGGGCACTAGGGAATTTATTACATAATTGTTAGGGAGACTATACATCCATACGGGAATTCAAAAAATGATGATACCAGCAAGGTTGAAGGTAAGTATGTAATGCGTAAATATCTAATAAGATGGCCAATGGCAGGTCCTAGTACTGAATACAGAACACAAGAGGAAATGATAAGCTCTGTTTGGACACATGGAGTTGCATACTTCTTGAGGCCACAGTGTCCAGAGGGCAGGTGGCTTTCTGGATGTGGAGCTCCGGGGAGTGTTCTGTGCTGCAGATTCACATTTGGGTTGTCAGCATTTAGGGAATCTTGATGTTGTGGGGGTCAAGCAAGTGTGTGTAGAAGGAACCTGACAGCCCAGCCAAGGGCAAGCCCGAGGAAGCCCCATTTGCATGGGCACGCGGAGGAAGAAGGGACCCACAAAGGAGATGGAGAAGGACTGACCAAAGGAGCAGGGTGGGGGCTGGTCCCCAAAGCAAAGGGCATTTTCAGAACAAAGGGGTAGTTACCAGTGTCGGGTGTTCAAGAGGGATCACATGAGAATGGAGCAGCGGCACCCATTGGTTCCTGGTGCCCTTGGGCAGAGCAGACTTGAGGGGAAGTTGAGGGCAAAGGGCAGGGTGCACTGAATTGACTAGAGAGAAGGACCAGTGAAGGAGTCGGGGAGCATAGGGAGACCCCACTTTGAGGACTGTAAGGGGAAGACAGGCCATGGGTGAGAGCTTCCAATATTGCCCCAAATGGTGGGGGCTGTGAAATAATTTGCCTTTTTTTTACATTACCATTATAAACAGAAATGCCTACCCCCACCACAATAAAGGTTATTAAAAGTATTTTCCCAAGGTATGGAAAATAGAAAATGGCAGAGTAGGTGTTCAAATCCCAGTATACCCGGCTCCCAAGTCTAATAACATGGGCATCACCCAGGACCGCATTGGAAATGCAGACTCTCAGACCCTAGACCTACTTAGAATCTGCATATTAATAAAATCCAGGTGGTGCACATTAAAATGTGACAGGCACTGTTCTGGGCTTTCCCTATGTTACGGTTTAGTCATCCAGGTATCAGCTGAGGGGGACCTGAATGATCAGGTTGACAAAAAAGCAGAAATAGGTGGGAGAGGCATGCTACTTCCTTCTTTCTCTGAGAGGCTGGAGATGTGTGCATGCCCTTAGCTGAACTTGAAGAGCTTACCTTCGCAGGGAAGGTCACCCACCACCCCCTGAGCCTTTCCACTACGCCAGGGCCACAGTGGCCACCTTCATCATAGGATGATGGGGCACCTTGGGCTCTGAGCAAATTTTTGCTATATTTTTTAATTAACAGCCATTTTCAAGAAATAATGCAGATGCAAAGGAAGAAAACATGCTTTCAATAGCATAAGTAATTGTATAGATTAGTCTGATCTTTGCTGCCTCTCCAAAGCTCTTCAAGGGAAGATAACCCACGTGCACGGCGGTTTGTTCAGATGTTTTACTTCTAAAGGATTCGGTAACTGCCAGCCTACCTGCAGTGTCTTTAAGTACAGCCAGCACCTCTTTGAATACGTTTTTGCGTGAGCGCCCACCTGGAGGTTCTGCTTGGTCCCTTCTCACCTGTACCTAAAACAACCAGACCACATGCATGCAAAATGCCAGTAGAACCTAAGCCCATGGTTACTTTTATTTTCCCCTCTGGGCACACTCTCTTTTTCTCAACTTTACTTTCCATTTCTTGGGTCCTTAAAGGTTGTGTAGTTCATTGTTTTTCAAAATGCTCTAATCAGTTGGTTGCAAAATGCATTTAGTGAATCTCAACTAACTTTTAAAAAACACGCACAAGATAACATAGAAAATATCACAGTGCATCGTGCAGTAGGGGCAGCTGTTATGTCAGGAAATGTGTGTCAGTTATGTAAATAGGTGTGTGTCCTGAGTTTCTGTGCACAGATGTTTTCTGTACTATGGATCATGCTCAAAATGTATGAGTACCACTAATCCATTTCATTGATTCCCTGCCTATGGAATCATTGAAATCGTAGTGAGTGCATGTTTTAAGTACCTGTTTTGAGGCCAGTTTCCACCGGTACATGAAAGCATTCTCAGAGATTCCAGCCATCGACCCTGTATAAGATCTGCTGGTCTGGTTCAAACCCTCACCCTAAAGAGGATTCCCTGTATATTACTTCATGTAGTTGAGAATCAAGCCTCTGGGTACCAGCGTTCTCTCCCTGTTCACACCAGGCATATGCATGAAGAGCCTGCAGCATGCAGAACAACATGTAGCCCATGCCTTGGGGGATGCATCTTCTTATTAGAAACTTCTCCTGGGGGTTGATCCCAACCCTGCTTGCTTGTGGCTTCCACTCTTGCAGGCTTTGGGCAAGTCTCTGGAGCTCTGTGGAGTAAACCTATGTCCTCATTGTCTATATTGATAGCCCTTCAGAGACTAAAAAGCAGCTTTCGTTTTCTCCTACAGCCTTTTTATTCCCCTCAAGCTAAGCAATTCCAGAGTCCTGAACCATCCTTCATTGGTTGTAGTAGAACAGTCTTCCTCATCCTACTTTAGCATCTCCGAATGACGCTTGTCAAAAAGAGAACACAATTCACTAAATACAATGGAAACGACACTGAGATCAAGGAGTTCTGCTCCTGCCAGTGCTAGTGATGTGACCTTGGGTAAGCCACCTCATCTCTCTGACTTTGGCTTCCTCTTTGTAAAGTGAGGCCGCTTGGCTGAATGACCTACTTTCTGAAGTTCTGGTTTTAGTACCGACTGGGAGGAGGAGGGTATATGGCTCTGAAAAGCAGATATTATTCCCGTTTCCATGTTAAAGTCAATGAGCCATAATCACATTAGGAATTTTTAAGAGTCTGCAGGGTCTTTCATGGATGGCGAATTAATCAAGTGTTGCTTTCATTGGCTGGGCGTACACAGCAAGGAGTGAATACCATGCATAGCTTTCCAGGAGCGCCCAGCTTGGGCGTTACACATGCAGACCCGGTGGAGGACCCTTTCTTGGTCTTCCTTCCTCAGATTTCTATTTTCCCTCATTGTCAGCCTTTGTGGCGGGAGTGTCCTCTTGCAAGGATTTACTATAGTGCGTTTTAGACTAAGGAGATTTTCGTCCTTTCCCTATACCTGAAGTTTTGTGCAAAATAATATAGGAGTAGGGCCCGTGATGTTCTTTCGGCACAAAGACTTTTAATTTGGGGTGTTTTTTTAAAGGAATAAATAGACTTTTTTAAATGTTCAGCCATCACATCTGTTGTTAGCCTCCAAGCACGTCTTTGAGATCCATGGCATGAATTTGCAAGCAGACAGGCTTTAAATATTAATAAAGTTGGGAATTGGCTCTTTTGTATGAGCGTTTTAGAATTCACTAAAGTGCCAGTGGACCCTGAAGAACTCAGCCCTTCATTATGAGAGAGCCAGGTTCCCTGGGGGCCTTCTAGGACCAAGCACTTCCTACCTGTGGAAGGAACAAAGGACAGATGAAGGGTGTCCGAGCCTCCTAGAGATGGATGTAGGTCTTTAGTTCTCCCCCAGGTTCTTCCCAAAGCCGCACCATCTTTTCCCCGTTTGTCAGTTGGCTCAGCAGAGGGTGGTGCTGGTGAGGCCATGTCAACTAGGCATGCCCTGGGTCTTGGGAAATGGCCAGAGGTGTGGAGGACTAAAGAAACTTGGAAGGGTATGTCCCTCCACAGCATCTACTTACACCCTATCTCTCAGGACAGTAATGTCACCAGCCAGAAACAGTAGGTCGATTTTCTGAACTTGTCTTAATTGACCTCTGGCCTGTGAAAGGAATGGCAGAACTTGGAGAGTTCAGGATGGTTCTGGGGCCCGTGTGAGAAATGGCCGTGTTGAGGGGAAACTCTGTAGGCCAAGGAGGGCCAGCCTGGTATCTGCTGGGTTTGGGGCTGGTCTTTTCTGTCCCTGCTTATTTTCCCCTTTAAAGTTATCTGGGATGGAGTGCTCCTATGATGGGGGAGAGCAATAGTTTTCTTCTGTTTACACTGGGGACATTTATTACTTGACAAAGGTAAGTCCACAGTAATGTTTTATTTGGGGATTTTCACGTCCTCTCCCATTGAGTGTATCTTTAGCCAAATACAGACTCTCAGGTGCTGTGATCCCCCAGGCTGCAGTTTTAAAAGAGCGTGTATACGCAGTGAAGCCCCGTCCTGGCGTTTACTTGCTCCTGCAGGGGAAACCTCATGTGGCAGCTGCGGAGGAGGTGCAGGGGGTGCGTTTCCTTCCCCACCCTGAGTGGGGAGTTTGGAAGGTGGGCTTTAGCTTTATCTCTTTACGTCTAGTCTCTGCAAGTGCTTTCCTCTAACATTTTTCAAAATTGTAACTCAGAGACTAATTTTTAGTTTAGCTCTTGATCATTATACCCAGCTGTATTATTAATAATACACATTTGAGATTAAACCTCTACTATTCAATTAGCATTTAGCAAGGATGCTGGAGGAGCACAGGACCAAAGTCAAGAAGTGGGGAACTGGCTGAGGACTCGAGGTAAAGCAGCTGTTTTTACCCAGGGCTGTGCACGCAGACACACTTAGATGACTACCGTCCGAGACCACGTAGCAGTAAAGACCAGAAAGGGGTCCAGACCATGCGATGGGAAGAGAGAACATTGCCATTTAAATCATTTTTAGGTCTCTAGAGTTCCTTTAAAACCAGCTGATTCCAATTCAGTCCAAGTCCCTGAAGCTTTCATGGTCGTGTATAGTAAACCAATCTGTCCACCAGCTGGAAACTAAAGGCACATATAGGAAATCTTTTTCATGGGCCAGATTTATGGCTGGCTTGAGTCCTCTGCGGTGGGCCTGGGAAGACTAGGGCTGACGCATACGGGAGCCTGTCAGGGGGCGGAGGTCGGCAAGGGGGCGGTGGGGCGGGGAGGGGAGAAGCATGTGTCCTCAGACAGAGCCTATCACATGAGTGTGCTTCGTGGAAGCCGAGAGGACAGTTCTGTTACAGGGGAAACTGTGGAGCATGGGTGGCAAACACAAGGCCCACAGGCCGAATCTGGCCCTCCACCTTGTTTTATCCGGCCCGGCACCTTGTTTCTACCTGGTGGCAACACCAAGCTCTTGCTTAACTGTTAAGGAGTAGTTACATTTATACAGTCCTAAAATTACATTAGGCCCTTTGAAGGCAACCGCGAGGCTGATATGGCCCCCGGTGACAATGAGTTTGACACTCCTGCCAGAGGTTGGATGTCTCATGGCTCATTTTAGTGCCCAAATGTAGTGCGCCTTTCTTGTCTTCAAGGTGCTTCCTTTGTAAATACACATACGGGAGAGGCAGAGCTGAAAAGGTAAACAAGGCAAGATCTGTGGCGGAAAGAAGCACATACACACACATGGGCATACACACAGGCAGACACGAGAGGAAATTATTCAAAATACAAAGCGTGTGTTCAGATGGTGAAATGTTGAATGATCATCCATCCATACTTGTTGAACTTCACAGGTGGTCTTTAATAATCTTATATGGTGTCTATGATGAAAATAATATAAAGCGGTAGCTCTCAGAGAGATGTCATGGGCAGATGAAAATGGGGGAGGTAGGACGGTGTGTGAGAGGGGGTTGTGTGGGCCACAGCCATGGGACGGCTTCTGTAGATTAGGAACATGGCCCTGGCTGAAGGTGCGGGGAGAGGAAACACAACCACTCCAGGGGCCTAGACGTGCTCACCAGGAAGAGTTGGCAGGACATGGCTGCAGCCAGGGCGTCGCAGCTGGGACTGACAGTGCGTCACCCAGAGAGTGGTCAGAACAAGCTTGGCCAGAAGCCAGCCCATCTTGGCTTGGTAGGAAGGTTTATGTAAATCAAGGCTGTGGTATGGGAACAGCTGGTTTCACTTCAGTGTATTTGAAAACAAGAGGACCTCAGGGGTGGGAAGAGGAGAGGTGGATGGAAAAGAGACGGTGACCTGGGCTCACCGGATGATATGATCCAGACAACCTGTCAGGAGAGTAAAGGTAGACAGGCATCAATTCAGCATCAGTTTAGTTTAGGAGACCAGGTGCGGGCGGGCTGAGCTGACTGCTCCAGCACCGGCTTGGCCCCAGAGATCCTCTTCCTTTCCAAAGCACGTGACCGTGACCGTGACCGCCAAATAGCTTGGTGAGGGAGACCAGAGGAAAGCCAGCACACGTCAAGGTGTTTGTCTCCCTCCCCTCCCCTCCCGGTCCCCGTCTCACTAGATTTACTGCCTTTCCACTGAAGTGTGTACTTAAGCCTTGTTTTGGCCTGGATTCGGGAGAGAGCCCGTGCCTCTCCTCCCGAACCTCTATTTCCTGTGGTGAGTGGGCTGCTCAGTGCTGTGTGGCTCATGCTTTGGGGAACAATGAGGAAACCCAGGGTAGGGAAGGCTGCCAGGAGGCAAAGGCCCTGGAAAAGCTGAGGAAGGCAGCCCAAGAGCACTCAGGCTGTTGCTAGGAATCACCTTTTCTTTAAAAAACCTAGGCCTTCTGTGGCTGTAGGTTGGGGGCTAGAGAAAAGCACAGCAAACAACCGAGGGAAATCGGCCACCACAGGCATGGGGTTCGTTCTGACAAATGAAAGCAGGAGGAAGTAAATGCCAGGACCTCTCTGAAGAGGTAAACAAATGTGTGTGACAACTTCGTTGTTCAGGCAGGCGCTGGCACCAGTATCCATTAGGTGTGGAAAGGAGGCGGGTGGGCGAAGCACAGACACTGGGCACTGGGGACACAAGCACTGGCTTCCCTCTTCCTGGCCTGCTAATTGCCTAGTGACCTTGGGCCAGGCAGCTGACCTCAGGCTTTGTTTCCATGTGAGTGCAAGATGTGCCCAACTGGCGCAAACACCCCCCCGTCGTCCTGATTCTCTGTAAGACCCCAGACCCCCACCAAGAGGTAAGGACACAGCTTTACCTTCAGTGTTCCGGCAGGGTCAGAACACCCTTACAATCAAATTTCCCTCTGACAAGAGAAAAACTCTGTTCCTAAGGTCGCATGGAGGACGTCAGCTTGAGAAGACGAAGGAGTGCACACTAAGGCCTCAGCTTCAGGTTTTCTAATTTGTCCATGCAGTCATTAACTAATTATGGGAACGTATCCCGGTACAGCTGTTTAGAAAACAGCCTGGCAGTCCCTCCAGGGATTAAGTGTAGAACGACCACTCGACCCAGCCATTCTACCCCTAGGTTTACTCCTGAGAGAAATGAAAACACATGTCCACACAGAAACTTGCACATGGGTGTTCATAGAAGCATTTTTTGTGATTGCTGAAATGCAGAGAAGTCCACCAGCTGTTGAATAAATAAATGTGGGATATCTGTGTCCGGGAATATTACTGAGCCATAAAAAAGAACAAAGTATTGATGGCATGCCCAACAGGGATGGACCTTGACTATATTGTGTAAGTAAGTGAAGCCAGTCACAAAAGACTATGCGTTGCATGATTTCTCTCATGCAAAATGTCCAGAAGAGGGAAATTCGTAGTGACAGAGGGTAGATTTGTGGTTGCCTAGGGCTGGGGGTGGAACATTGAAGGATTGGGGGGTGATAGCTCACAGATAAGAGATCTCCTTCTGCAGTGATGAAAGTGTTCTAAAATGGACTGTGGTAGTGTTTGTGCGTATCTGTGAATATATAAAACCATTGAATTGTATGATTTAATTAATGAATTTATAGTATGTGAATTATGCCTCAATAAAATCAATTTTTTAAATTGACCAATTAATTGTCTTCCCCATATCCCCCCTCCCCCTCCTCCCCCCTCCCCCTCCTCCCCCTCCTCCCCCTCCTCCCCCTCCTCCCCCTCCCCCCAGGCACGCACTTGTCGTTCAGGCATTTCCAACAGGCAGACAGGCCCTCAGCTCATCCCTGCTGAGGTGAGTCGGCTGATGAAATGCGAGGGCCCTGAGCTCTGTGAGACACAAGTGGCCCTGCCCTAAAAACTTTACCTAAAAATATTGTCACAAAATAGGAATAAATTAATCGGGCAGAGGTCTTTAGTGAACCTAAGGAGATGAAAGAATATGGGCCCCATAAAGATGTCGGGAAAGGTGACGGGCGTTTCCCACGGCAAAGCCCACAGTGAAACACCTGAGGTGTTTGTGAAGAGGAGATTTGCACCCAGGGAATATGTATGTGGAATGGCAGCTGCTGAAATTCCTATAGCCTCTGAGAGAAATTGTGTCCAAGGATTGTAGAAAATACAAATGAATAAGGTGCAATTGCATAAAAGGAGTGAACAAGGCCCTCTTATAAGAAGAGAAGGGAGAAGCACAATAGCTGACCTAAATTGAGTGCTTACTCTGTGCCCGGCACTGTTTTATAAGTGTTGCATGTAATAGCGTGTTTGTTCCTCACCACAGGCCAGGGAGCGATTTGCTGTTATCGTCCCTTTTTTCCAGATTGAGAAACTCAGTCACAGTTAGTTGGGTCGCCTGCCAAAGGTTAGCCAGCTAGTAAGGAGTGGTGCCAGGGTAAACTGACAGGGAGGTCCTGGTGGCCAGAGCCCCTGGGCCCACTGCCTCTGTCTGCTGCGAGCAGCTTCATGCAGTTACCCTACGTGCTGGTCAGACGTCATCGTGACCACACGTGCTATTCCACACAAAGGAGTTGTGTAACGCCACAGGGCCACTGCCCCAGCTCCGTGTTCCTTTGGTATCTCTTCCTGGAGTGGTGCCTGCTGGCTTGCAGAAAGGGCTCAGGACACAGCGCTTCAGACTGAACTGATTTGGATGCATGATAAATGGAGGTGGTTAAACTGATTTCTAGACAGTTTTGGTACTTGGTATTTTGGTAGTTGGTGGGCATACAATTATAATTATAAATGCTGTTTATCCATATGATCCTTATATAAAGATAATGAACTTCAGATGAGATTACAGGTGGTCAGGTGCTCGGAAAGCTCAAAATCAAATCTTTCCTAGGTGGGTTTTTTTTTCTTGCTCACTAATGATCTGATGTTCCTCTGGGAGGTCAAGTTGAAAGATCTGGGGTAGAGATGGCAGAGTGTCTATTGACATCAATTTGCGTTTGTCTCTGACTTTGGGGGACCACTGTAGCCTGGACAATTAAAGCCCATACCATTGGTTAAGGACACAGACCAGTTTAAACCTATGACAAAGGAGCTTCTGTCCCCGAGGACCTCTCTGGATTAATGTGAATTGGTTTTCCTATACTTTCCATTGCCCAGCCTTCAGGCAAGAGGCTTGTAAACCAGACAACAGGGAGAACAGGCTCCAGTCTGTTGAATCCCTTTTCCTGCGGCCTTGCCATGCACCCCTTGGCGATTTCACATTAGTCCGTGCATGGGTCTCGCTCTCCATCCGGTTCAGCTTTTCCCCAGAGTAGATGCCTTACTGTATCACAGGGTTGATGCTGCAGCTCCACAGAAAGGCAGAACTTCCTCCAGACAGCCGTTTCCTCGTTTGTTCTTCACAAGAACCCAGTGGCGAACAAAGCAGGTGCTATTATCCCCCTCGTTAGAGACGAGGCCTGGGAAGCACCTTTTTGTGGTCCCAGAGCTGGTTGGCGGTTGTCTGCTCTCCAGCCCAGGTATCCTAGGTCTAAAATCACTACATGCTCTCTGACCCTGCATTTTTGTTTTATTCTTCATGGTATCTGGGAAAGCGTGAGTTCCTTCAAAATCTGTCAGAGAATGGTTTCACAAATCCCCGTTCTCTCTCCAGTTGTGTTCAGTGTGATTGAGTGGGAAAGGGCTGAACAGGAGCCCCCCAGAAGTCTTTGTACTGGCCGAGCTGCTGGCTGACTAGGAGGCCTTTCTAAAGCCAAGTCCCCCTGCACCCTCAAGGGGTGTGGAGTCCAGAGAGGGAGACAGAGCACTTAGAAGCTTTGTTCAAGGAAGTGTTTCACGCTCCCTGGAGGGGTCCTCCCTGGAACTGTAGCCTATTTGAATTCCTCCTGTTACTTCTGAACAACCCACCACCCACTCCGTTCTCACTGCTTGTCTTTATTAAACCCTCCTCCTGGGCTGCCCTCACCCCAATCCTGTGTGGCTGGTCTCTGCCTGGCAACTGGCTGCCCACGATGCCTCCGGCTCAGACCTGAGCTTACCTCCAGGTAAGAGCCGCTCTTTAATAGAGACACATGAGCCAAGCCGATCCTCCAGCTTGTGTTGCTAAGCAGCTTGGCTTTCGGTTGCCCGGAGATTATCATGGAGCGCAGACCACACCGTGAAAACGTGTGTATCTCACCCGGCGCCGGGATGTGCTTGAACGCCTAAAGAATCACCAGCCCATTCTCTTGCAGCTCTGATTTTATGATAAATCCTGGAACTTGAGGATACATCCTTCGTGTATTAGTTATTGGAAATAATAAGCACACAAAGATCATGTTCCGATATCCCTAGGTTTACAGGGATTGGCAATTCTTTCTTCAGGATCAAAGGGAAGAAAATAGCACATGCCTTCTGTAAAGCAGGATAAAGGAGAGCAACAGAAATTGAGCCTTTGTGCTTACAATGGAGGGGAGGAAAACGGTGCTTTTCAGGTTTCCTCAGAGTGTTCCTCTTTATGGGGAGAAATACTTAGAGGCCTTGGCCTCGCTGAGCGCAGAGCATTTCACAAAGTGCCTGCGGGAGAGACTGCGGCACTGAAGGTCTTTCAGGAAATGGAGAACAGGTCCCCGGATCCTCTTGGTGATGCTGGGACACGTTGACCTCTTCTTCAGCTTTTGACAGCTTTCAGATCTGGAGGCAGGAGTGCTGGACAATCTGGGCAGATTGAACCAGTCGTTCTGTGGGTGCCCAGAATAGCACCTGGGTGGATGAGCTGTGGGCCCAGCCTCTGGAGGCTCACGGTGCAGTCTGGGGAAGGGAGGCCCAGTGGGGTCGGTAGTTCCTGTGACTCTGGCCTGTAAACTGTCATTTTGACACCAGTGTTTGAGGTAGAGCAGAGCCCAGGGACATCTCCAATTTCCACCAGCCAGCTGGGGTTGTTTGTGGCCTTTACCGAGTTCTCAGCCCCGGTTCAGACACTGCGGCAGATGCGGGGTACAAGACTCGCGGTGTCTGCCCCCAGATGCATTCCACTTGGGGAACAGTGTATGTCGGGTTATAATTAAGCACTGACTTCTGTGGCACAGCCTCGTGAGGTGGGCACGCAGAGCAGGGAGGGAGCTCTCCCTGAGGCTTCAAGGGGTTTGCAGACTCCATGGGGGGTCAGGCTGGAGCTGGCCTTGGAGGATGGATTTCTATGAGCAGGGGCGGTGGGGAGAGGGGGAAAACTCCAGGCAGGAAGAACTTTGTTAAGCAAAGGTGAAGCAGTTGGACTGAGCTTGGAATGTAATAGGAATGTGTGGGAACCACACTCAGCAGAGCTAAGTGTTCTGGGGCGCAGCGGGCAGTGCGGGGAGAAGGGTTGATTGGAAGTTTGTAGAAGAGGGGCATGAATAAATTAACACTTAAACATGAGTTTGTATATCCTAGGCTCCTTGGGGCAGGGGTGTATGTGTGTGTCTGTGTGTGTATACATGCATGTAGGGTTCAGTACAAATAATGCCCCTTTTTAATTAAAAAATCTTTTTTTTACAAAATCACAAGCATGTAATTCTGTAACATAACAATATCACATTCAAGCACACCATATGACATTTCAGGTAAAATGCTGAAGTTAAAACTAAGTTATTACAGCCATATTATTACCTTACCAACCACTCAAGCAGGTGTTACTTCTGCCGGACCCTGTATACGCAGAGACAGAGAATATGAATGGGAATGAGAACATGAGCTCTCCCTCCACAGGTCTCGATTCCCAGTAAACAAGTGGACCCAACCCACTGGGCCACATTCTCCCTTCTCCTGTGACGTATGCCTGTCACGAACACCCATGGGAACCTCGGCTTGTGGGTGGGGAATGGGCGATGGCATGGACTTTTCATCCCTGGCCTGGCCCTCAAGTTGCTAAGTAATTCGTTTCTTGGTCGGTGTAACAAAGGGAAACAAATGCACTTTTGTTTGGGGAGAGGTGAAACAAACAGATTTACTGCCAGAAGAAAAACTGTGTTGCCAAATCTGAGGCTTTCTTTACCAAGCCAGTCATTTTTGTGTGATGGGAAGATGAAGGGCTGAGGGCGAGGAGCTACTAAGAAAACAAGAGGCTGTTGGGCTGGGTTGAAAGGGGACATTCTTCACTGTCATGGGTGTTCTGTGGAGACCTGATAGCAGGGAAGTTGGGGTGCCGTCCCCCACCCCCAGACCGGATCTGGGCTCTGCCACTTCCCAGAAGCGGGACCCCAGGTTAGTTTAACTCACCGGGGAACATACTAGTATCTGCCTTCCTGCCTCCTCAGGTTGTCACACTGCTTAAAGGGGTGTATGCATGTAAAGTGTTTGGACGAGCACTTGGCCAATAATGTGCTCAGTAAACAGTTACCTAGAGATACTACGGCTCTGTCGCTGGCTTCAGACACAGCACTGAGAGGAGCAAGCACTGTGACCTGTGCTGGTGGCAGCACAGTTCCACAGACAGCGAGTGAGGGGAGAAGTAGGCTGCACGCCGGACTGGGAACCTGGCCCGAGGGCAGAGACGGTGGAGGACCTGGGCCAGTGGGCCAGTTCCCAAAGCCAGGCCTGGCTGTGCAGAAACCAGCAGAGCTCTGGGTGCCTCCGCACACATTAGCTGGCGGGGATGTGGGCCGCTCTGAGCACGGAGACAAGGTGCCAGCCTGAGGGGCCTGTGGCAGCCAGGGCTGAGCAGCTAAGCCTTCGTGAGTAGACTCAGCGAGGGGAAACTGAGGAACGCTGAAGGGGGTAGGGCAGATGGTGCCGGCCTGGTGGGTACCCAACCCTGCCTCAAGGGTAAACTCGCCAAAGTCATAACATAGAGAAATATCTGGGGCCTCATATCAGGCAGCCAGAGTTTGAGGATTATTTTTTAAGAAGTCCAGTTTCTCATTTTTGAAGCATATGACTTATACCAAAGGGTGAAAGTTTTCTTTTACTTTTTGAAAGGCCCCATAGGCTGCTAGCAAATCGTCCTGGTACTCATCTCCCCTCACCTCTCCAAGCATCCTTCATTTTTATTATCACTTATTGTCAGTAGGTGTTCTCTGTGTACCTAAGATATGTCCAGCTCGGCTTTGAACCCGCAGGAGAATGCTGGAGCATCAGCTCACGGATCACTGAGGCCGAGGGTTACTCTTCTCAAGAGCTAAGATTGGTGATGTTGATGAGAGAAAGCTGCTGTCTGTCACTGTGGGCTGGGAAAACCGCAGCAGACTCCCAGGACCAGGGACTGGGACAAGGACTTCAAGGGTACCCACAAGCACACAGAATGCGGGGGTTGACATTCCTGGCCCCGATGCAGGGGTGCCCCAAGGGAGAGGTTCAGTGGCGAATCAAGACTGATTTAGGTGGGTGGGATCAGATTGGGAGAATTTGATGGGGCAGGACATTAGAACCCTTATTACCACCCACTTTTGGTTGGAAGTTTCTAGAAGAAAATGGTGCCAGTTTCTCTGACATCCCAGGAAATTGGAGACTTGCGTCTCACAGACCTGTGTGGTATAAATAACTCAGAAATTCTGATAAATGACAAGGTTGGGAGGCATGAATTTTCGGTCTGCTGCTCAGCAGCTGACGGAGGTTGCTGGGGCTTGCAATGATGCGCGTGGACACTTGGCTGGCTAATTCTGAATTCTCCCTTCCCCAGGGCCCTGGCCAAGGGCACGTGGGGCAGAGGGGTTAGCACTTCTTGTTTCAGGGCAGCGGCCACACATAACCACTTTCCTCAAGGAAAAGCCTGACACAAATAAATTTCCATTCCACGGCAAGTCAGAAAGGAGCCAGGGAATTCAGTGAGTCATGTGAGTGCCCACGTCCCACAGGCTCTCTGTGAAGATGAGGGTGACGGAGGCGGTGGTGGTTGCTGCTGCAATGATGTTGGTGACAACAGTGGTGGTGGCAGTGACAATGGTTGTGATGATGGTGGTGGTGATTACGGAGGCAAATGTGGTGATGATGATAGTGGCGGTGGTAACGGTGGTGAAGAGGAGGAAACCTTGAACTTAGAAGTTATTGGCAGATGACAGAGCTGTTCTGTAGAGGTCATCCTATTTGAGCCTGAAGCAAACCCATGGGGTGCCCAGAGCAGGTATTGTTCTCTCCAGCTGAGATACCTGAGATTCGGAGAATTTGCAAGCCAGCATTTGCTTTATTTCATTTTATTTTTTAATCATCTCACCACTGTGCCTTGTCGGTGAGTATTGAATGAGTGGCATGGACAGTCACAGCCAGAAGCGTTCAGACAGAGCGGGGCACCTGTGGGTCAAAGCCACCAGAAAACATTTCTAGAAATAGAGTTTCAGGATTTCTCGACATGTCCTTTATATGTTCTTAATGGAAATCATTTATGAAATGTATGATTTGTAAATATTATCTCCCAATCTGTGGCTTACCTTGTCTTTTCTATCTATCGGGGTCAAGAGTTTTTAAGTTTGATGAAATCCAGTTTATCAGTTTTTTTTTTCTTTTATGGATCATGATTTGTTGTCCTAAGAACTCCTCACCCACCCCCAGATCTTGAAGAGTTTGTCCTATGATTTCTCTAGAGGTGCTATCATTTAGCTCCGAGGGTTGGTTAGGTTTATAATCCATTTCGTGGTAATTTGTATGTGTACTGTGAGGTGAGGTTCAGGTTCATCATTGTGTATTAGGATATTCAATTACTGCAACACCAATTATGGAAGAGACCACCCTTCCCCTTTCGAAAGGTCCTGGTCCTCTTTGTTGAGCACTGAGTCCCAGGACATAGGACGATATATTTCTGTGCTCTCAAGTCCATTCCGTTGCTCTGTATACCTACCTTTACACCAGTATCGCCTTGTCTTAATTCCTGTGGCTTTAGTCAGTTTTGAAATGTAGTATTATGAGGTCTTAAAATTTGTTCTTTTTTGGGGGAGTCAAATTTGTTTTGGCTATTCTAGGTCCTTTGTTTTTCATGTAAATTTTAGAGTCTGCTTGTCAGTTTCTACAACAATGCCTGTGGAGATTTTGGTAAGGACTCATTTCAATTTAAAGATCAATTATTAAGAAGTGCTAACTTGTTAACACTGGATCTTTCAGTTCATGAACATGGAATTTCTCTCCATTTATCTAGATTTCCATTTTTCTCAAAATGTTTTGTAGTTTTTGATGTACATGTCTTGTGTATTATTTGTTAAATCTACTCTTCATATTTTACTCTTTTTGATACTATTGTGAATTGAATTTTCTTTATTCATTGCCAGGTTTTTCTTTGCTAGTAAATAGAAATACTATTTCTACAATATATATTTGTAAATATATGATATTTCAATAATTTTAAATTATAGTACTTCTCTAGATATATTTCTATATAATCTATTTCAGTTGATTTTTATAAATTGATCTTGTAGCCCGCAGTCTTGCTAAAGTACTTTATTAGGTCTAATGTTTTTGAGACTTTCTGCACGAAGCATTATGTGATCTGCACACAAATGCACGGTGTCTTCTCCCATAAGCCAGAGGCCTTTCATTGCTTTTTCTTTCTTTCCCCCCTTCCCTTACTGCATCGACTGGAATCTCTAGCACACCGTTGAATAGAAGTGGCAAAGCAGGCCCATGGTATTAGGAGGAAACCATCCAGTCCTGCCATGAAGAATGATGTTAGACCTGGGCGTTGCATAGATTGTGGTAATCAGGTTAATGAAGCTCCCTCCTCTTCTTACCTTTTTGAGTGGTTTTTTTTTTTTACTTTAAACCATAAATGGATGTTGAGTTTGTCAAATGCTCTATCTGAATCTACTGAGATGATTATTGTTTTTGTCCTTGATTCTATTATGGGATATAATATCCATTGTTTTTCAGATATTAAGCCAACCTCATATTACTGAGGTAAAACCCATTTGGTGATGGCGTGTAATTCCTTTGATATGTAACTGGTTTTGGTTTGTTATTATTTTTACATTTAATTTTGATTTCACATATGAGAGCTCCTATGGTATTTGTCTTTTTTCATCTGACTTTTTTCACTTACAATGTGTCCTCAAGGCCCATCCACATTGTTGCAGATGGAAAGCTTTCATTCTTTTTTTATAGCTGAGTAAATAAATAAATGCACCCCCCCTCCAGTTTCTTTATCCACTCAGTGATCAGTGAACACTTAGGTGGCTTTCTTATCTAGGCTGTTATAAACCATGCTACAGTGCACCTGGGGCTCAATACAGCTTTTCAAGTTAGCATTTTTGCTTTTTTATATCCAAAAGTGGAATTTCTGCCACATGGTAGTTTTATTTTAATTTTTTGAGGACCCTCTATACTATTTTCCATCCCAGCTCCGTCAATTCATGCACCCACTGACAGTGCTCAAGGGTTCCCTTTCCTCCCTACCTTTGGCAACACTTGTTATTTTCATCGTTTTGATAATGGCCATTCTAACAGGCTTGAGATGATATCTCATTCTGGTTTTGTTGCATATTCCTGGTAGTTAATGAAGCATAGAGCACCTTTTCATGTACCCATTGGCCCTCTGTATGTCTTCTCTAAAGAAACGTCTATTCGGATCTTCTGTGCTTGTTTAATTGGATATTTTGGGATTTTTTTGCTATTGAACTGAATGAGTTTTTAAAATATATTTTGGATATTAGTCCCTAATTAGATACATGATTTAAAATATTTTTTCAATTCAGTAGGTTGCCTTTTCATTTTGTGGACGGTTTCCCTTGTCGTACTGAAACTTTTTAGTTTGATGTAGTTTCCAGTTGTTTATTTTTGGTTTTGGTCAGATTTTTAAAAATGTTGCCAAAATGCATGTCAGGGAGTTTACCACCTATGTTTTCTTCTAGGAGTTCTGTGGTTTTAGTCTTACATTCAAGCCTTTAATGCATTTTGAGTTGATTTTTGTATACGGTGTAAGGTAGTTCTCCAGTTTCATTCCTATGCATGTGGCTGCACAGTTTTTCAATACTACTTATTGAAGAGACTCTTTCCAACTTCTACTGTTGGAGGAAGGAAATAACAAAGATTAGAGCAGAAATAAATAAGAGACAAAGGAACATAAAAAATCAGTGAAGCTAAGAGCTGGTTTTTTAAAGATAAATAAAATTGACAAACATTTAGTTGGACTCACCCAGAAAAAGAGATGACTCAAATAAAATCAGAAATGAAAAAGGGATGTTACAACTCATATCACATAAATACAAAGGGTCATAAGGGACTACTGTGGATGGTTATATCTATAACAACAGATTGGACAATTAGAAGAAAAGGATAAATTCCTGGAGACATACAACCTACCAGGATTAACTAGTGAGGAAATGGAAATTCTGAATAGACCAATTACTAGTAAGACAATGGAACCAGTAAGCAAAAATTTCCCAACAAACCAAAGTCCAAGACCAGACAGCTTCACTGAATTCTACCAGACATTCAGAGAAGAGTTAATACCAGTGCTTTGAAACTCTTCCAAAAAAAACCAAAAAAAAAAAAAAAACAGAAGAGGAGGGCACTCTTACAAACATGTTTTATGAGGTCAGCATTACGCTGATACGAAAACCAGACAAGGTTGCCACAAGAAAACAACAGACCAATATCCTTGGTGAATATAGATACAACAATTCTCAACAAAATATTAGCAAACCCAATTTAATAATACATTAAAAGAATCATACATGGTCAAGTGGGATTTATTCTGGGGATGTGAGGATGCTGTGCCATCCACAAATCAATTAATGTGATAACACCACAGTAGCAAAATAAAGGATAAAAATCATGCCATTTCAGTAGACATAGAAAAAGCATTTGACACAATTCAACATCCACGTATGATAAAAACTCTCAACAAAGCAGGTGTAGAGGGATCATACCTCAACATAATAATAATAATACAGGTCATACATGACAAGCACACAGATAACATACTCAACCTTAAAAAGCTGGAAGCTTTTCTTCTAAAATCAGAAACAAGACAAGAATGCCCACTCTCACCACTTTACTCAGTAGAGTGTTGAAAGTCGTAGCCCAAGCAATTCTTTCCATATTGGAAAGAAAGAAGTAAAACTGTCACTATTCGTAGATGACATGGTATATACAGGAGGTCGTAAAGTTGGTTTTTTTCCACCCAAAAAACTGTAGAACTAATAAACAATTCAGTGAAGTTTTAAGATACAAAATCAATACAAAAAGTCTATTGCATTTCTATACACTAACAACAGACTATCAGAAAGAGCAATTAAGAAATAGAATTTAGGCTTACAGGTTTGGGCTGGAAAATAGACACAGAATAAGGTGTTATACGTGTGCATGTGTGAGTGCGTGTGTATAGAGGGGCATGTTGTTAGAGCAAAGGGATATTAAAATAAAGATACAATTAGTGAGCCAACAAATTCAGTTGGATTTCCCTAGGTTTGGAACCTGGAGAAAGGAAAGAAATTAATATTCATTGACCTCAATGTGCCAGGTCCTGTGCTTTTAATATTCATTTTTTTAAAAATGCATGCTCTTATATACATCATCTAATTTTATCCCCACAACCTCCTTGAAGCAGATATTATTATCGCCGTTGAAAACAGATGCATAAACAGAATAAATACCTCCCTCAAGGTCACCTAATGAAGCCACAGGAACCCAGCCAGGCCTGTCTGACCCAAAGTCATCACTCTCTACAGCACCCTCCAGAGCCTAACCCCTCCCAGGCATGCTGAGCACTAGTCAGTAATTGCTGGTCCCAAGGCACGCAGTCTGGGGTGCATTACGCAACTCAGCCCAGGGGCGTTGGAGAAGGGGTTTCATCTCTAGCACTCAAATATTTACCTCATAGAGACTGGTCCTGTCTCCTGAAGTGGATTTGAACACTGGTCTTGCCATTGGATTGATAAACAGCTAACTTCTGATGAATGCTGAGGAAAAATACAGCTTTATTTTTCTTTAACTTGAGGCAGACTTTGCCGTAGTGATTTCAGGTAGTCTTTGAAATGTCCCGGGCTTCATTCAGTGTGCCTTCTGTGTTAACTATTGCCTGTTGCATCACCTGGAGGAGGAAGAAGAGGATGGATGGACTGAAGGGTCTCAATGTCCAAGGGCTTGCCTTCAATGAGCCCTGGACTTGGGGAAAGGTGTCTTTCTTTTGCATTCCAAGGTAGTACCCCTCTAAGGTAGCACTCAACTCCTCGGCTTCTAGGGTTCCCTCTCACTTCCGTCCAAGCCTTGCTAGGCTCTTGTTCTAGAGGAACTTGTTCCACACCGTGACCTCCAAAGGAGGTAGCTGACAGTGCTCTCTGCAAACTTTGCCTGGGGAGTGTCATCATCGATTTTGGTTATGGTATAGACTCATAACAATGAGGCTTTACATTTGAATGTAATGTTATACTCTTCTGGGCACATTCATTGTTCCATTTTAGTTCTTGTGCAACCCTGTATATAGAAGTGAGGATAGATATTTTTAACATAGGGATGTTGATCTTGAGAGAGGAGAATTGTCTTCCCTAGAATACCAGGACTTGATGACAGAGACAGGGCCAGGGCGAGGTTTTCTCATTCCCATTTCATACTTTTCACTGCCTCCCATTGACAATGCTGATGAGCTTTTTTTTTTTTTTTTTTCCTAGAAAGGCCTGCAACCCATATAGTAATGCGCAAACCAGCATTAGACAAGTCTACCGCGGATGGAGCCCCTGGGGCATTTTGTGCCTGAGGTCAGCCACCTCGGCACCCCACCCACTCAGTGGCAGTCTGGGGGCCTCTCTGTGGGTGCTCAGCTCCACCTGCCTGAGTTGTGCTTCTCACCTTCACGTGCTTGCTGTAGGTGGAGCAGCCCTTTCCTAACTCGTCGCAGTTCGGTTTGGAATAGTGCGTTCTTTCTGCTTTCCCCTTTTAGAAGGGATAGATTTAGCTCTGGCATACCAAATACAAACCCTCACTTCATCTCAAGAGCTTTCTTTCCATCCACCCCTCCTCGGGCAGGCTATTTACAGACTTGTCATCCCACCACACGGGTCAACCTACCACTGAAATGAAAGGAAGGAAAGGCCCCAAGCCAACGAATTCGGGCAGATGAGCCTTATATAACACGTGCTAAAAATATGCAGCTAATTGGAATGGAAAAGCAAAAAATGCGTTGTGCTTAAGCCTTAGACTGAGAAATTAAAGAGTGACAGGGAAGCGATTTCTCCCAGCGGAAGATGCCCATATATAACTCATTTTACTCTTGTGCATACTCTCCACTTTGTGGCTTTTTAACCATTCTCAAGTCCCACTCATCCTCCCATGGGGCTGGATTTAGGCAGCAGAAACCAAGGGAGAAGCAGAGAGAAGATGCAGAAAGCTGCGGCCCCTTACAGCAAAATGAGACTGTCTAGGGGCCGGGCCAGATGTTAGGATGGTAAAGAAAGCTCCCACTTCTGACTCCTTCCAAAGCCAAACATTTGAAAGATTCAAATTATCAAAGATTCTTTCTGCCCTGCAAATTCTTTAACTTTAGGAATTTTAAAAAAACGGAGGGGGATAATGTCTTCTTCCAGCTCCCTCTCCATCTGCCAGGCCCTAACCCCAAGAACTCACTCTATCAATTGTGCGCTTTCCTTCTCCTGAATCTTTCTTTGCTTTCTCCTGAATTCTTCCCCCTGCCTACAACGTACTCAGTCCTCCCTCATCATGTTGGATTGTGCGTGATTAGTGTGGAGAGTCTGCATTTTCTATAGTGCATAAGTACCCTGAGGTCAAGGCCTTGGTGTAACCCAATGCCCAGTATAATGCCTGGTCCAAGGTGAGTGCCAAATACCTGCTTGTTGAATAAATGAGTCATTTAGTGAATTCACAAATGAACAAACCAGAGTGGACATATTATGGTTTCTGAAAAATACAGTGTGAGAGGTGAACTCTGCTCTCATTATTCAGGTCTGATGCTGTTCTCCTTTGGCACATCCATCCAGCTTATCAGTCACCTGGTTATTGTTCATGTGACACTGCACAATGAGGACATGAGGACTCTAAAGATAGCTGAACTAGATGTCACGGAGTGATTTAGAAATAGAGGAAGATTAGCTTCAGTGTTTGGAAAGCATGTGGGTTGATAAAAGATTTGGAGATGAGCCGGTACTACTGACCAGTTTAAAATGAGGAAATGGAGGCTAAAGGTGTTCGGAACATTTGACCAACATGCCCTGGTTCATTACTGGTAGATCCAGGGCAACGCCCACTGGTTCATGGTAGCTGCCAGGTGAGTCTTACAATTGTACAGCCCGTCTTCAGAATCAAAGTTCAGAGCCCTCCCCACACACCGCCTTGCCTTTTACTAGGCAGAAAGGGACCATTGACTGGTCCATGAGGCAGAGCCTCTCCACATAGGTAGCTCCTAGGAAGGCTCTCACTGCCCACCCTCCAATTTGAGTAGCTGTATTTGGTCTGTAGAGGGCATGGCAGTGCAGGTACTGCATGATGAACAGTTGCCTCATGGTTGTGTGTGTGTGTGTGTGTGTGTACACAGAGTCCTTGTGTCCTCATTGTGGGGTGTGTGTGTATACACACACACACACACATACACCCTTATATTTCTCCATCACTCACATGATTTAGTCCATCTAGAATCCACTTAATGAATCTGTTGTTTGTTTGCTTTTGTGTGACTCCAAAATTTGTGGCACCTAGAGCTGAGTCATGGGGATGAGAAGGCAGCCCTACAACTTCCCATTGGGGGGGGGGCGCCCTAGGCAGCTCTGCTGAACTCTTTTTGTGGCTTGGGGTTCAGGGCTTCCTTAGAGTCCGGGAGACAGTCCAATGGCCTTCCAGTAAATTCCCCTGTGTGCTGAAGCTGCTTCTGGTCTCTGTTACTTGCAATTGAGAGAATCTGAACTAATCTAAAGTAGGAAGAGAGCAGATTCTTCACTTTTCAGATGAGAGAACAAAGCTCAAAGAGAGGAGGTTAGAAGCCCAGCAACTCACAGGCAGAGCCTGGCAGAAATTGAACTGGAGCTCAGTCTTTGGACTCCCCACCCAACACCCACATCATCACCTTTGAGAATCCCAGCAGGGCCGAGAGCTCCCAGCATCTGCCCCTGCTGGCAGCAGGAGGCCTGAAGTGGGTGTTGAGTTAGAGGAAGGAGGGAGACTTGATGGGAAGGGGGCCTGTGTAACAGTTAAATGTGGCATCAAGTACGTATTTGTACTTAGAAATGTGCAATGTTTTTTATAACCAACCCCTTCCCTCGCTGGGATATCAAGTTATTCAGAGTTACAGAACTTAATACGTGAGTTATGAAGTTAATAAAGAAGAGGCATCCGGCTCATGAAAAAAAAACGTGTGGCTGCAAAAAGGATTCTTGCTGACAGATCATAGAGACATGAGGTGCAATTTCCTAGGAGCTGGCTTCAGAGAGATTGGAGGAGCGGAAGCATGGAGAAGTATGCAGTTCTGTCTCCTGCCTTCCTTCTCCTTAGGGTCAGAAGTGTCCTCAGGATTTAGGAGAAGACAGCTCCGATACCTGCTTGTGTGCCACTAGCCACATTATTGTGCCCCAGTGCCCTGTCTCCTCAGCTTTATCTCAGTTTATTCCAGCCTCACACCAATTCTATGAGGTCACTTATATCCTCACTTTGAAGTCGCTAAGCAGAGGCCAGAGACGTTGTATGACTTGTACAAATCTGTCATGCTTCAAAACCCAAGCTCTTTGTATGGAAAAAATGCAATAAAAATAATGTAATTAATTAATAAAACAAGCTGTTTGTTTATTGTAAAGGTGCCCCTGGATAGATATTTTAAAATATCTAAGTCCTTGCCTTAGATAATAACACATTTCATGTATTATAGCATTGTCATCTAATTCTAGTATTACGCCGTATTGTTTTATGTGTGTGTATGTTGTGTACAGTGAGTCTGTGGCATGCCTGACCCTCTGCTCGGTTCTGATTTATACTGCAGGCATATCACCAGAGTCCCCATTTCAGGAAGCTTATAGTTAAGGGAAACATTCATTAGACAGTTAAGGAACAGAACAAGGCACCATGTGATTAGATACCAAGATGAATGACACAGGTGGTCAATGCCCTAACAATACATTCTGGTGCCATCAGCTCCTTGACCTAAATTGTCCCCACTCCTGATGGCTCCCTGATGGCGAATTGCACTCTAAGTGAAGCTGGATGCATTATTTCACTTCACCAGTGTTCCATTACGGCTTAAGTTACCCATCCTCTTGTGTCTTAAATATTCCATCATTGAATACTTTACTAACATGCAGTGCCGCATATGACTGATTTTGTTCTTTTGTCAAGTTTTTCAATTTAAAGTGGCATATACATTGACTAATGCCTACTCCCTAAGTGTACAAAGTGAATACATCATGTGGTCAGCAGTCAGATGAACTAGAACCTGACCATCTCCCTCTGTGCTATTGTCTTGTCATCACCCCCTCCTCTGGCCATCTTCACTCCAAGGAAGAGAATGATTTTCCTTGGTTTTGAACTTCAGGTAAATGGATTCATGTGGCATATACTTTTTTGTATCTGCTTTCTTTCATTCGGCGTTATGTTTATGAGGTTGGTCCATGCTTTTGTGTGTGGATTGTTTGTTTTCATTGCTGTAGGACAGTCCACTGTGGGAACATATTCATTCTACCAGTGGCTGTTTCCAGGCTAGGGCTAGTACAAATAATGCTGTTATGAACGTTCTAGTTCACATCTTTGGGTGAACAAATGCACACCTGGGAATGGGGTTGCTGAGTCATGAGGTTGCGGCTGTTCAGCTGTAGCAGAAGTGTTCTGAAGTGGCTGTCCTACCCAACACCCCCTCTGCCATGTGTCAGAGCTTTCCAAACCCTGCCCGGACTGGGAATTGTTCATCTCTGCCCCTGTCTGCTGTACTGGTGAATGTGTTTCGGTCTGTGTGTTTCCGTGCGATTTTTTTCTTATTGTGGTAAAATATGCATAACATTCAAATTTACCTGTTTAAATATACCGGTCCCTGGCATGAAGTACAGTCACACTGTTGTGCAGTCATCGCCTGCACGTGTCTCCAGAATATTTTTTGTTTTTCCAAACTGTGACTCTGTCCCCATTAAACACGAACTCCCCATTTGTCCCTCCCCTCACCCTTGGTAGCCACCACTCTACTTTCTGTCTCTATGAATATGACTACTCCAAATGCCTCACATAATGCACAGGCTGGTGCAGTATTTGTCCTTTTGTGACTGGTTTATTTCACTATGACAACATATTCAAGGCGTATCTATGTCAGAACAGGCATCAGAATTTCCTTCCTTCTTAAAGCAGAAAAATATTCCACTGTGGGTACATAGCACATTCTCTTTTCTCCATGTATCCTTCCATTTTATTCTGGTTTTAATTTGTATTTGTCTGGTAACTTTGCATTTCTCTTGAGCACCTATCGTATGATTATTGGCTATTTGGATGTCCGTTTTCAGAAGTGTCTGCTCAAGTCTTTTGCCCATTTCTATCAGATCGTCTTTTTTTGTTGATTTGTAGGACATCTTAATACATTCTGGATATGAGTCTTTGCTGAACATATGAAATATGGATTACAAGTACCTTCTAATCTGTAGCTTGCCTTTCACTCCTTAAGAACATGTTTTGATAAATATCGGTTCTTAATGAATGTAGTCAAATTTATTCACATTTTTGTTTATAGTTAGCACTTTTTGTGTTCTGATGAAAGAAAATGCTGTCCACCCAAAGATCACGAAGCTACTCACCCATCTTTACTTCCAAAAGTTTGACTGTTTTACTTTCACCTCATGTGCCTGCCTTTTCGGTTGGGAGTCATTTTTAATCTTCAGTAAACTGGTTGCTTGCAATGCAGACCTAGGACTCGGGCAGCACCGTGGTGGAACTGCACTGCGCTGACCTGGGCCAATTGTACCAGAGTCAGGCGATGCGGGCACGGCTGGCGCTCCTCGCTCACGCTTCATATTTGTTTTTCTGAAGAGCTGCATGCAAATTATATCTAATAAATTTGGCCCCATTATAAATGCTGAGTCTGTGACTTTTCAGACAATTCTGCCAAAGTTTAGGGGTTGTTCTCTTAACCGGTCTCTGGCTCACTGACTCTAAATTGACTCTGCCTCCTCCCCCCTCTGACTGATGCCCAAGGCTGAACTTGAAAGCTCACAGTTACAATGTGCCGACCCGTCCTCCAGAACACTGTGCGTTCCTGTCCCCGTCCTCGTGGTGGTGTGTTTCTCAAACGCCACTAGTGTTCACCATTCTTATGTATAATCACATAATTTTGGTTTAATTTCATGAGCACGAAAAGAGTTTCTATGAAAACACTTGAATGTGTTAGAAAGAGTCAGTGAAGATGAGTTGCTAATAAGACTGCTGTTGAATTATGTGAGAGAAAAAATAAAATTCTGGGGGACTGTTGGATAATAAAGCTCTGAAAAGAGTCTAAATTTGACTTGTTCCATTACCATCTCTAAGGTTTTGCTCCACCACAGAGAAATGTAGATTAGGAACCAGAGGTAATCTGTTATCTATGAGAGAAAGTGCATGAAGAGACCTTGGCCTTATGTTACTGGCTAATCGTTATACATATTTATTTTCAGATAAATGTTTTAAGTTTGATGTGTGCTGTTAAAATATTTAAAGTATAACTTTGTCTTATTTTCTCATGATTCTTTGCTTTAATTGACTCTCAATTGAGTAAGCAGTGTTTATTCATCACAAATGAAAGGGCAGAGGGAATTGGGACCCACCCCCCAACAAGCTGGCATGAAGCTAGAAACTTCTTTGAAGTCCTATTTTGTCTTTTTAAAAAAATAATGTTAATACTTCAATGTTTGCATTCTACTCCATGTTTAAAAACAAAAATGTTTTTTATTTCCAAAATCTTCCCCCACCCCCTGAAATCACAGCCTACTAAATTCTTCTGTGGTAGATTTTGTTGATTTAAATCACCTTCTCCTAATTTATCTGCTGGATCAGTGCTCTTGGGATTCATCCTGATCTTTTTTCCCCCCACTGGTTTATGCAACTTTATTGAAGAAAAATAAGTCAATTACTAGCACAGCTGTTAGTCAATCACTCACGCATTGACCACTTGCATCATTTACTCAGTGCTGTATTAAACACTGATTGGAAGATGGACTCCTGATCGTAAAGGTGGGCCCACCTGCGCCCTGGAGCTGGAGCCCAGGCTTGCCGGCACCTCCCCGTGCCTGGTGGTGATGGTTGTTTGGGCCGCTGGTCTGGCCCTGGGTGTGAACATGTACGTACGTGGTGGTGGATGAGAGAGACCATCTGTTCCACAAGTTCAGCACTGCTCTGTTCGGGAGCCAGCCTGCTGCCCGGCATCTCAAGCTGGATTCTTTACAGAAGCTGGCAGGCACTGAGGATAAGCATGCCTTTTGTGCCAAGGACACCATGGTGACACACTGAAGAGCTGGCTATTACCCCTCCCCCAGCCTGCTGTCCTCCAGGGTCCTCCCTTGGGGGTTTTTCAGTTGCTCTCCTGGTGGCAGGTTAGGAGGTCCCACCCAGCTCCCCAGCTCCCAGTGTAATAACAGCAATCGGTGCCCCAGGCCATGGTGCCGGGAACATGCTTAGAAAGTGAGAGGGGGAAACCTTTGGGGCTGACACCCACATGGTTTTGAAACACCCAAGGCAGATCAGCCTGAGTCACTGCCTTAGTGGCAGGGGGCCAAGCAGCGAACCATCCTGTAGCGCCTGTCTACTCTTGGTCGCCCAACCCCTTTTCTTCTTTTACTGCTAGAAGGCCCACCCCCCTCAGCCTAGATCCAAGGTGTTGACTCGCGCGCCCCCATGTGGCTCTGGTGGACACATTTGGAAAATGCAGCCAGGTTTTTCTTACACCAAATCTAGAGAATGCAGCCCGCAGCCTGTAGCCCCTGCTCCGTCCCTTAAAAAAGAAGGTATTTTGCATGATCACAGATTGCTTATTACTATTATTTTTTAGATTTAACTTTTATTGCTATTATTTCTTAACCATTAAGCATCCTAAGGCCTCATTCAGCCTCAGTTGTGTGGCATGGTTCTGGGCACCCACTGATTTTCTGTGGGTGTAGGGTATACCCCGTCTCAGTTTTAGGAGACTTACTCCAACCCACAGTCTCTTATAGGTGTGTATTTTTACTAAAAGGGGCAGGGACAGAAGCTGTCACTCTGCTTATCCCACTTAAACCTTCAGGCTACAGTGAGTAGGCGTTTGCCAAACACTTGCCAGGGCTGTGTGTTGAATCTCCAGCACTGAGACCAGGGCCTGGTGTGGGTGGGAGGCAGCTTCCAGTGCTTGTATTTCGAGCTCCACAGATGCTGGGACCTCTGGTGTAGGTCCTCAGGGCAGTGGTTACAGGAGAGGTGATGTGCTGTCTCAGGCATGAGCTGCTTGACCCCCTTTGGGGAGAAAAAATTAAATTTCATCCATATACTTTTTACCTACTGCTTAAAAATGTTTCTTTTGTGTGTAGTTGTATAATTGTACTTAAACAAGAATGCCTGATGGGTGGGTGGTCGTAGCAGCCACTGTTGATGCCCCAGCCATAACTGCCTCCTTCGGACCACCACTAAGGTCCCCCGCAGAATACCATGACTTCCTGCGTCTTTCTGCCTGAGGGTGACCTAAGCTACAGGATTCTGGGGTTGGGGGGCTAAAACCTAATAGACCCTATGGCTTAGGTGCTTTGGTTTTGAGAAAACTCCCTTAGTCAGCCATCATTATCCCGACAACAGCCACCACTGTTACGTGCCTACAGTGTGCCTGACACTTTGTACTGATTACATTCTAGATCCCACTAACTCTGGAATGCAGGCAGTATTATCCCTTATTTTAGAGATGAGGAAACCGAGGCCAGCAGGTGGCCACGGGGTCTGAGAGCAGAACACCCAGGCCCCCTCACCCTGCTCACTGACCTCTCTACAGCAAGGCAAGCTCTGCTTTACTTGCTATTAATGTCCCATAAAGGCCCCAATGCCCAAATCGCAGTCGTCCCTCTTCTGCCTCCCCTCCTTCCATTTTCCCGGCATTCTCAGGAGCCAAGTGTGGCCCCGGAAAAAAAGAGCTGTAACTTCCCACATAACCATCTTCTCCAGAGAGGACCGGAGCTCTCCCTCCTCAGGGCCACTGAGGGGGCAGTTTTGAGCCCCTTGGAGAGGTTCTACAAATGGAGAAGCCAGTGCACATGGCTTGCCTGAAGGAGGCGCTGTCTAGTAATTCCGCGCATCTTGAGAGCTTTTGAGAACTAGGTAGGTGTGTAGTTTACCCTCCAAGAGAGCATGCACTTGAAAGCAAAAGGTAGCACTATTCATAATTACTTTAGGAAAACAGGCAAAATGTAAGACTCTCTTGGCCGATTCAAAACCTGTACTCTCCCTATCTGCTCTGTAAATATCCTTGAACTTCCCACCTTGCTTCCTTGATTAACTTTTGGGGCTCTTTCCACATTTATTACCTGCCCTTCTCATCCCCACCAGTCCCTCGTGGCAGCTGTTCGTTTAACAGTTAGCAGACTTTTTCTGGCCTCCAATTTGCGTTCTTTCCGAACTTGCATACCCCTTCTCTTTTGCCTAAATGTTTCTTTTTCCTAATTAATTGACCATTACTAGTATCATGCCTTATTCAGCAACTTTCAGAACAAAAGGAAGAAACATAAATTTGCTTAAATGGGGACAGTGTATACTTACAAAATTGAGCCAGTTTTCTTACTCACATATTTTCAAGTCTCAAAAACATTGGCCCCATTTGTGAGATATTTGACTGTAAACCCCAGAGGGCAGAGGCCGGTCTCCTCACCCAGTCAGGCCCAGTGGGTGCCTCATTCACAACTCGCTATGGCACTTTTCACTCTCTGCCCTGGAGGAGTGTGTGGCTGGGTCAGCAACACTCAGGAATCCAGCGCATTCCCCACTGGCTGCAGCTGCCCATGCGGGTGAAATCCAGCTCAGAGCGGCCCGCCCGCTGGGGTGGAGGAGGTGCTGGACTGTGGGTTCTCTGAGTTGTTTCTTCTCTGGAAAGTGTAAGTACACAAACACAGACCTCTAGACATTCGGCTCTTCTCAGCCTCATTCATACAGCCACTGCACGTCTGCAGTGAAGTAATGGAAATAGATGTGTTTAGGGAAAGAGAAATTTGATCCAAGTGTGAAATGTCATTAATTAAACATCTTAAGAGTTTATCTTGGTAGCATCCCAATAGTGACAGACAAGAGCCTGGCAGGTATAAAACCAGCACCTGCACCTTCCTCGGGCTTCGCTGTTTCATACCTAATGAGCCTCACTCGAGCCAGGTGGCTGGGCTTCCGAGCTGACTGACCTTTTTGCTGCCCCGTCCTCATTTCATACTGAACTCTCTTGCAGAACAGAGTCTGGGCGCTCTCTCTCACTAGATGACTAAGGCTTGCAGAGAGACATTCTCACTTCCATGTCATTGAGAGAACATGCAGTGGATTAAAAAAGTGTTTTACTTAAGTGGTTCCAGCAGCAGTTAGCTAATGCACTTTTGAGGCATGCGTATAGTCCATTGTTGTGGGAATCTGCCGTCACTTCGGAGGTGTGGTATAACCCAATCCCTCACCGTGCTGGGCTGGCCCTGACCTGCTAGCAGGTATGTTCTGGAAACATGAACAAACCCCACCCCCCCATATAATCTCAGCGTCTCCTGGCTTGGTTGACTTCATGCTTTAGAACGCGTGTCTGTATCTTCTTGGCTTCTTCCTTTTGTCCCTCACTTATTGGCTTCTAGAAATTGGCATCAGCAGTGCAGATTGGAGGTTGTCCTTAAGTGCTAGCAGGGCGTGTGTGTGTCCAGGAGTGGGGTGAGAACCCAGATTAAGTGCCATTGTGGTTCAAAGGAGCGGCCTGAAGAGTGAACTTGCATACAACTTGGGCTAGGCAAGGGGGGGGCTGCCGGGAAATGGGAAGGAAGCAATAGACCTTGCATTCGTATTTGTTTTCCTACCTAAGAATCAAGAAAATGAGTTCGTTTTAATATTTAACATGTGGATTGCTAGCATATATGTTTATAATTCATAAGAAAATAAACCTACATATCAAAAAGGTTTTACTGGTATTTGTAGTCACAAATACTTGAAGACTTCTGGCTTAGTGAAGCTGGGCAGGTCCAAGAAAGGGAAGAAGCAGAGAGCGTGTGAATCAGAGCAAGAGCAAAGGTGGTTCCCGCGTCCCGGGGCATGTGCACGTACCCGTGCCTGCACACTCATGCACTCACACACCCTGTACACACCACATGCACTTGTACACCCACATGTGTATATACACACTATACCCACTTTCACTCCCACCCTCACAGAAACACTCCCATACTGCCTCCCACTCACCAACACACACACTAGACTCTCAAACACATATGTGCACCTTATGCTAAATAACCTACAGTGCCTGAAAACTTAATAGACACCTATTCCCAGCCAGACAGATGAGTTGTGTGGTGACCCAGAGCAGGGAAACACATTCCCCAGATCAGAAGGGGAAGTGGTGGCATGTCTGACCCCTTGGAAAGCACTAGCAGCCACTTGTGGACTGACTTAGCCTGTTCAGGTGGCCAGGATCAAACCTGAGCATATGGCATGTGCACACTGAAGTTTAGGCATTTTCTGCACATTCAGCAAGTATTGGCTGGACACCATCTGTGTAGTCTTCAGTGGATTAGGTGACCTGAGGGCAGGTGGAGAGGAGAAGACGTGGTCTCCAGCCTTCAGACGCTTGGTGTTTGGATTGGAGATGATACAGACCTCTGTCAAACCAGGCAAGTGTTTATAGCGTGCTGGACTGTGCTGTTGAGAGGAAGAGGGTCAGGAGGGAGTGGGTCAGTGGGGGGACTTGGAGGAAGGAACAGGATTTCAGCTGGGCCCCGAAGGATGAGTAATTAAACTAACAAGGACAGGGACAGGCCTATTCAGCCAGCACTCTTCCATCTGCAGAGGGACCAAGGACCTGCCGAGCTAAATTTATTTATTCTGAAGTGAGTAGCGACCTGCTCATTAGGCAGTGGGAACATATACTACAGGAGCCTAGAGGGAATCTCATGATGGAAAGTTATTGACCTAGATAACCTTTAAGGTCCACATGTGCCCTGGGATTTTATGACATGACAGCCTTTGCTGGCTGGCTCTAGGTAAGAGGTGACAAACCCATTGATTATGGGGAGGTTGTTCACTGGGATAGAGGGCCCAGGGAGATAGAGCTAGGGAGGTTTAGCTCCTTTACACTGATTAAAACAGGAGACCAAGGCAAGAGGCTGCTTAGCTGGAAGTTCTGTCCACGTGGGCTCTGTCTTTCCAAATAGCTGCCCAAGCAGACTCTTGGAAACCAAACCTAATCCCTGTTCTGAACTTGGTGCTTCCTCTGGAGGCGTGACACACCCCTAGCATGGTCCACGGAATGCAAGCGAGCACTCGTTCCCAGCAAGAGATACTTGGGAACTAGACACTAAAAACAAGTCTTTGTTACTTCTTGTGTTCATCTGAGGCAGAGTCAACGAGATATTGATTCTATTTCTACCTGTTAAGTGTTAACAGATTGAATCATTGTGCTAGTTAAGTTCCAAAGACCACCAATTAAAGAAACATTTCTGGCCAAAGACAGTGCTTTTCTGCTGTAGCCTGCGATGCCCAGAAAAAATGTTACACGTGGACCAGGATAATGACATCACGTGGTGGGGGACTTCGAAACTGCAGGTGAGCAAAAGGTAGCAATGTAGGCAACATTTCCGTTCCAGAATCCATTTAGGTGACATAAATGAGCAAGTCCCTTATATAAGGGAGGATCCAGAAAAACACCAGAATTTATTTATTAAAAATTGTATATTTATTCTTACATGTTTAAACTTCAGTCACCTTCAAAGTATTCTTCATTTGATGCAATACACCTCTCAAGACGTTGTTCCACTGCTCAAAAACAGTTTTTGAACTCATAGATTTTGATGCCTTTTAGAGCTCCTGCCATTTTTGTTTGTTTGTTTTACCTCTTCCACACTGGCAAAACATTTTTCTTTGAGGACTTTTTTCATCTGGGGAGACAAACAAACAAAATCCCTCAGGGTGAGATCAAGTGAATAGGGAGGTTGGGGCACTGGGGTCATGCCATTTTTGGCATGAACACTCAACATGGTGTGGGCAGGTGCACTCGTAAATCATGCATCACAAAATGGGCAAATGCATTGAAAGAGTCTTCAAAAAATTCACTGAAGCTGAATGCAGCCTCTCACAACAACACCAGCTGGTACACAGATGCAGATGGGTTCCTAGAACACTCACCTAGTAGGGGAAGCCTTTTATAAGAGGCCTGCCCCTCAGAAGATAATTGGGGGGGTCCCCCTCATATATCTCATGTATGTGTCCCGTCTGAAAGAACACACAGCCATTGTGGTGTGCACAGTCCCTACGACCCCAGGGAGGAGGGGGCGGGAACAGCAGGCGCTGGCGCAGGGCACGGACTTAGTAAACTGCATTGGTCTAATGACGAGGTGCTCGTGACCTCACAGGGAGGATTAGAACGTGAATGGAACACCAGTTTCTCTCCTCCTGTATTTTGTAACGTAAGCATACTGTTCTTTGATTCTACAATTAACTCTTGGGTAAGTCGTTTAAACTCTTTGAGATTCTGATTTTTCAACAATAAAACACATTATGATACATCATGTATATTACAGTATATATGTAATTAAATGAGTGGACCTGTAAACTTTAGTTTTAATTAAGTGTGATTTAAAAGGGAAACCGTCATCCTTCGAGGAGGACACCGGACAACACAGGGTGCTGGGCGGAGTGAGACGGGGTTGCCTGGGCCCCGAGCCCCCGTCCTCTCACTCCCGCTCCCCAGAAGTTGGCCGCCACCGCATTTCCCACCTCACAGAGCAGTTCCAAGTGCCCTGCAAATACACGCAGCTGTTTTTGTTTTTTTTAAAGATTTTATTTATTTATCTTTAGAGGGGAAGGGAAGGAGAGAGGAAGAGAAATATCAATGTGTGGTTGCCAGTTGTGTGTCGCCTGCTGGGAACTGGCCTGCAACCCAGGCATGTGTCCTGACTGGGAATCGAACCGTGATACTCTGGTTCGCAGACCCGCGCTCAATCCACTGAGCTACACTAGCCAGGGCTACACCCAGCTGTTTTAATTTTTATTCATTCCAGATGATCTTTCAACTTTATAGCATTGACTAAATCGACAGTTCATCTTTGCCAAAGAGAATCGCTACATCTTGTGGGCTAGGACTCATCAGTGAAGGTTCAGGAGGATTTAAGGGCTCATTTTAGGCAATTGTCTACTTGTAGAAGGTAAATTCCTTTGTCAAAGGACACAGTTCAGTTTCCCATAAACCTGATAGACACCCATTCATTTATTTCTCCATTTTAATGTAGGCTTTTGTGCTTAGCATGTACAAAGCACTTAACTGGCCTATGAAAGAGTAAAAGGACCATGACCACCTCAGCTGTAGACAAAAAGTGATAGTACCAGGTGCGTTTGCATAGAAAGGGGTGCAGGAGTTCACGAACCCCTCTAGCCAGGGCTCAAGAGGGGCCTCCCAAGTGGGGGTGACATTTGAACTGGGCCTTCCAGGCTGATTAAAATTTAGACAAACAAGATGAGAACTCGTTGTCCTACAGTCAAAATCTTGGAAATGACAGAGAGGGGACGTTCTTCTTTCCAGGTCCCCCTTTTTCTTAAACGTTTTCCAGTTCCACTTTCCCAAATGCCTTTGAGGTGTACCAAGTTCTCCCCAGACACCAGGATATAAAATGTGCCAGCCTCGTTACCCTGTCTTGGTGTGAATGAGCCTCCATGCCTGCTTTCCAGTGTCCTCTTTGTCAAAAGTCCCAGTTCCCAGAATGTACCAGACAGCAGTGGGGGAGGCTGTGTCTGTAGTAAGTAAACGAGAGAATTTGGAGTCACCATACAGAGAAGCTGCCCTGTCTATATCACCAACAGACGATTGTTTAAGTTGCTGGAACCAGAAAAGACAGAGAAAAGCACTTGGCCCACTCTCAAGGTTTTGCCAGGTCTGGAGGCTAAGGCACTAAGCAGTGATGTGATTTTCTCAGATAGTTAGTGGGATGATGGCTGAGTCAGGTGCAGAAAGAATGGAGGTGCCGTGAGTCAGTTCCAGTGCACAGCCACCATGACACTCCCACAGGGCCACTGCATGCAGGTTCTTGTCCAGATTCATTGAAACACAGCCTTTTAGGACGGGATCTCTTAGCTGGTGACTCAGTTCCCCTCTCCGTTCTGCTTCACTGTTCTAATCCCATGGTCTCCATTCCAAGCTGTTGGCACCACTTTTGTCCTGCATGCCATGGGTTGCTTCAGCTTCCAGGGCTGTAGGGCGGGGCCGTGACTGCCCCAGTGGGTGTTTCTGTATGTGAGCTCTGTATGGAAGTCTTTGAGCCAGTAAATGAAAGACAGCTCTAGTTGGAGTGGCAGCTACACTGGTGCATACATTTGTCAAAACTCACCTACTTGTACACTTAAGGTCTTTGCATTCCACTTTATGTAAATTAATCCTCATTAAAAAATGCATTTAAATGACCTCACTTATAAATCCTCGGACACTGTGGTTGGTGAGTTCTGCCCACGGCCAAAACCTCAGTCAAGTGGAGACACTTGTCTCTGTGTCCCCGGCCATGCCTCTCAGTGCCCTTCTCTCCGAGAGAGAAGGGTTGTTAATAACTGAGTTTGCTGTCACTTTACTGTTCATATTTTTTATCTTCTTTTTCTTAGATAAATCCCTTTAACATTTTATATAATAAGGGCTTTGTGATGATGAATTCCTTTAACTTGACCTTATCTGAGAAACACTTTATCTGCCCTTCCATTCTAAATGAAGGCTTTGCTGGATAGAGCAATCTTGGATGTAGGTCTTTGGATTTCATGACTTGAAATACCTCTTTCCAGCCCTTTCTTGCCTGTGAGGTCTCTTTGGAGAAATCAAAGAGACAATCTAATGGGAACTCCTTTGGAGGTGACTGTCCCCTTATCTCTTGCTGCTTCTAGGATTCTCTCCTTCATTTTAATCTTGGCTAATGTCATTATGATGTACCTTGGTGTGTTTCTTCTTGGGTCCAACTTCTTTGGGACTCTCTGAGCTTCCTGGATTTCCTGGAAGTCTATTGCCTTTGCCAGATTGGGGAAGTTCTCCTTCATTATTTGTTCAAATTAGTTTACAATTTGTTGCTCTTCCTCTTCTCCTTCTGGTACCCCCATAATTTGGATGTTGAAACATTAAAAGATGCCCTGGAGGTTCCTAAGCCTCTCCTCATTTTTTTGAATTATTGTTTCTCCATTCTTTTCTGGTTGAATGTCTCTTTCTTCCTTCTGGTCCACACCATTGATTTGAGTCCCAGTCTCCTTCCCATCACTATTGGTTCCCTCTACATTTTCTTTTATTTCACTTAGCACAGTCTTCATTTTTTCATCTAACTCATGGCCATATTCGACCAGTTCTGTGAGCATCCTGATCATCAGTGTTTTGAACTGTGTATCTGACAGGTTAGCTATCTCTTCATTGCTTAGTTGTGTTTTTTTCTGGAGCTTTGACCTGTTTTTTCATATGGGCTACTTTTTTGGTCTTGGCACACCTGTTACATAGTGAGGGGTGGAGCCTTAGGTGTTCACCAGGGCGGGGCGACCCAGGTCACTGTGTTGTGATGCTGTATGTGGGGGAGGGGTCTGACAGGGGACAATGCTGCTTGCTCCACTGTCTGCCAGATTTCAGTCACTTCCCCCACTACCCACAAATAAAGTGGGCTCTTCTGGTGCTGATTCCTGAGCAGGTGGGCTTGTGTACATTCTAGGACCCTGTGGGTCTCTCCAATGAACTCTCCTGTGAGGCTGGGAGTTTATCCCGCTGCGGCCACAACCCCCAGGTGTTTGTAATCCGTGGTTTGAGGCTTTATTTCCCAGTGCTGGGACCCCTGGTTTCGAGATCCTCCTGGTTCCCCAGTTGTTCCTCCCGGTTTATCCGCACGTGAGTGTGGGGCCACCCGCTCCACCATCTGCCGCCTTGCTGAGTCTGCCAGATGCAGCTTTGCCATGAGCCCTCTTGTCCTGGCTGCCCAACTCTGCCTCTCCTACCAGTCTGGATGAATGTGTCTTTTTTAACTCCTTGGTTGTTGGACTTCCATACAGTTCGATTTCTGCTAGTTCTGGTTGTTTTTTGTTTTAAAATTGTTGTCCTTCTTTTGATTTTGCGAGGAGGCTCAGTGTATCTAGCTATGCCTCTCTCTTGGCTGGATGTCCACATCTTAATTTTTCAGAATCTATGCTGGTGACCTGGGAAATAGCCAGTTGTAAGAAGTTCTTGTTGAAGTGCCATGAGGAGTTGAGTTAAAGGTCTGTGGAGCCGGATTGTGATAAAGGTACCAAGATGATTTGCTGGGTTAATGTCCCCCTGCCAGCCTTGTGGGGCTTCTGTGGAAAGTAAGTCCTGATAAAAGTTGGTGTGACCACATTCTCAATCAGTTCAGGATGGTACCCCAGTGGAAACATTAGCTGTCACCACCCTTTGAGGGTCCCAATCCCTACACACCCTGGGATATAAAGTAGCCTTGTCTTGGCTTACAGTGGCCAGGAGCTCCTGGAACTGGTCTGCTGTGGGCTCAGCAGCCGTCACCGCCACCCTCAGCCCTGGAGACTCTGACTTTGGAGTCAGACTTGTGTTCAGAGTCTGCTTTGTCACTTTCAGTTCTATCATTGTTTAACGTCTTCAAGTCTTAGTTTTCTCACTTATAAAATTAGGGTAATAGTGTTCTTTCCCTTTAAGTGGTTGTGAGGACTGGTGTCATAATGTGTGATAAACCACCAGCCACCGTGCATGGTGCACAGCAAATACCGATGCCTGTCGTTATGACAGTTATGGAAGTACTTCCTCCCTCCAGCCCTTTGAGCTTCATGGCTTCCGTAACCCTTATCTCCTGCTAAGGTTTAGTTTGCAGGACACAGAGGATAACATTCTCTTAGCCCTGCCACCCCCTGACCCTTCTCTGGCCTCAGACCCCAGGTTGAGTAGCCTGCTCTGCCTTGACCAGGCTTTCTATAGTTGGGAGCCACTCTGACCCCATAGCGAGGTACACACCCTGGTCTCCCTCCCAGTGTCCCAGGGCTTTCCATGCATTGGGCCTGCACTTGAGCCCAGTCCTATACTTGGGCTTCCCCTCCTGTGGCTCGAGCTCTCTGGGCAACAGGTCACCAGTAGGCACCTCTTCCCTGCCCTCCTTCCCAACTCCCACCAGTCCAGCCGCCTCCTGCTTGTGCTAGAAGCCCTCTTTGCTGCCCTTTCTCTCTACTAGACCACATCAGTGGTCAGCTCTGCCCCCTAGTGACTTCTGGTCCCTGGATCCCAGCTCCTCCCATCTGGCCTATCCTACCTACCAGCCAAGTCCCAAGTGTGACTCAGTAGACCTAGACTCTGTGAGATTTTTAGCTCCTCTGAAATCACCTTTCAATCACCAGAAGTTATTCTTATCTGAATAGGGTAGAAGGAAAACTCTCCAAGCCTCTTTCCATCACATAGTGTATGTATTGTTATTGTAAAAATAGTACCACGTGAATAAAGTGTGCTCTATCCATTCAGTGGAATATTATTCAGCAACGAAAAGGAATGAAGCACTGATTCTTGCTACAACATGGATCAGCCTTGAAAACATTATGCAAGGTGAAGGGAGCCAGACCCAAAAGGCCACATATTGTGTGATTCCATTGTATGACATGTGCAGAATAGGCTCTTCCCCAGAGTCAGACAGCGACTGCTGGGAGCTGGGAGGAAGAGGGCTGGGGGATGGTTGCTAAAAGGGGGGGACTTCTTTTGGGGGTGATGTAATGTTCTAAAATTGACTGTGGAGATGGTTACACAACACCACAAATACTAAAAACCATGATGTTACACTTTGAATGGGCCAGTTGTATGATATGTGAATTATATCTCAAAAAAAACCCTGTGATCAAAAAAAGGTACCTAAGGATTAAATGTATCAAAATACTGAAGAAAAGTTTAAAATTATGTTTATAATAATACATGCCAACAAAGTATTTTAATGTTTACGTATCTCCCGATTCTCAGCCACTGAAACGTGTTTTTCCGTGGTCTTGGTGTGCCTTGATCACTGTTCCTTTCAGCAAATGGTTGTCCATTTTGTTGCAGTCTTTAGAACCATCACTTATAATCCACCAGTTTGATGTGTTGCCTAATTATGTTCCGGCTGGTAGGCATGCAGGTTTCCAGGTTTGTTGTGGTGTCAGTTATTACTATAGATAGTGTTTCCATAGAACTAAAAAGTTTATTTAAGATTACTTCTTTGGAGTGGGACTATCCAGTCAAAATTTCTTGCAATGATTTTGTATTCCCTCTCTAGCCTGCTTTACCCAATGCAGTCCGGAGCTGTAAACGTGGTTTAGCAGAGGAGGAAATGAGAGAACAATGCATGTGTGAGCTCAGCAGTGTCTCTTTGCACAGCGATAAACCCCTCTCCCACCTCATCCCAGGCTGAGCTGAAGCGTTGCTCGCACATAGGTGTCTGCTGTCTGCGTGTTGGATGCTGGCTGGTAACCACAGCTGTGGGGGGCAGTCAGTCTGTGAGCCGCACTTGTTTTAAAGTTGTGCTGTGTGAGACGGCCACTTACGAGCATTCACATGTCACACACATGCTAATGTGATGGGTTCAAACAAATGGACACACAGAAACTTTTAAAATGTTGAAAATATTTAAAAGTAGATGAAAATGCAAGAATAATCTAATTAGCCCTAGTTAGGAAATATAAGAATTTAGTATTTGCTTTGGATCTTTTTCACTGGCTTTTGTTAAAGAAACAAAACACCAGATACAGTTGCAGTCCCTGTAGAGGGATTTACCTCTCTTCCCCACGGTAACCAGCCTCTGAGCTGACTCTGGTATTTATTCATGTTTGTTGTTTTCATTAGTATGTGTGTTTATAAATGTTTTGTGCATTCAATTTTGTATAAACGGTATCATACTGTGCATATTCTTTTGTAACTTTGTGAGGGAACATGTTTTAAACATTTCTCTTTGTTGATGTAGATCTGGTTCATTCACTTTAACTACTAGAGGATATTCCGTATATGACAATATCACTTTTTATTCGTTCACTTGTTGCTGGACACTTCAGTTGTTTTCAGTTTTTCACTCCCACAGCATTCCAGTGAACATCTGTGTGTGTGTGTGTGTGTGTGTGTGTGTGTGTGTGTGTGTTTGGGTATATGTGCTCATTCTAGGATATTTACTTAGGGAGCAACTGCTCGGTTATGGGGTCAACACACCATCAGCTCAGCTCATTACTGCCAGAGTGTTCTTCAACATGGTTCTGTTAGTTCACATCCCCACTGGCAGTGTGTAAGAGTTAGTCTTTTTACTCACCAACACTTAGTAATGTCAGACTTTTATTTCTGCCAGCCATGAAGTATAACGTGGCATCTCATGATTGTTTTAATCTGCATTTCCCTGAGTACCTGTAAGGTTGAGAATTCCGTTAAGATTATTGGCCAATTGTATTTCTCCCGAGTAGAAACTATTCATCAATTTTGCTTATTTTTCTTTTTGATTGCTGGTTTTTTTCTTATTGATGGGAAGAATTTTGGATAAATACAGAGCTACTAAATCTGAGTTTATTCTGTGTTGTAAATTATCTTCTCCTACTGTCTGTGGCTTGTGATTTGTCTGTGGTGTCTGTTTGCTATAATTTAATCCGTGCTGTCTTCTGCTATGCAGTTTTACATTTTAATATGAGTATGTTTGGTTTGTGCTTTTTGCATTGTTTAATAAATCCTTCCCTCTTTCAATGACAGAGATATTTTCACATTTACTTTTTAAGTGAAAGTTTTAGTGTTTTACTGTTTTTGCACTTGGGCCTAATTCTACTTCCCCTGGTTTCACACCCTGTGGACAGTGGGTCAGTGTGACAACCCATGGACCTGGACCGTGTTGCCATCACCTCCGTGTTGCCCCCAGGGGTCCCCCTGCCCCACCTCTCTATTCTGTCCTGTAGTCTGCCAGTCCACTCCTGGGCCAGTACACATTATTTTAGTTGCTTTAGCCATGAAAGAAATCTCGATATGTGATAGAGCATGCTCCCATTCTTCATCATTAATTTGTTACTTTCCTCTCTCTCCCTCTCCCTCCCCCTCCCTCTCTCTCTCTCTGTGTGTCTCTCTCTTTGGCTATTTTTAGGCATTTTTCTTCAATGAAGTTTAGGATCAACTTCTCAAATTCTATGAAAAGCCTATTGGGATTTAAATCAGAAATGGAATTACTGATTTTGGAATTACTGAATTTTTAAAAAAATGATTATAGATCTATTCAGGTTTTAAATTTCTTCCTGTTAAATATTTTTTAAAGCTCAACACTTGCCTAAAATAAATCCTTAGAAAATGTGTCCCTAATTGGTATCCTGGGAACATAACAAAATGATTTTTTGACCAAAGGCTGAAACTATCTTTAGCTTAGTTGGTTTTTGCCATTATTTATCAAAAACTAATGCTTCAATAGTAGGCATAAAAACAGATCACTGCTTTAGAGGTCAGGTGACCTATCACCCTCTAATGGGCATCAACCAATCTCTGTTCTTTAGGTGAGTGCATTTGATTTTTACATTTTCTAATAAAAACCTTTATTTTAAAATTTGCTGGCAGAATTTCAGTTAGACTGAGATTTTTTTAAATCATCTTCTCTCTCTAATTTTGAGGGTAGGTGATGGAGATGTCACAGCACCTTTGCATGGGGAACTCTGGGCAAGGAGAAAATAAATCACTTTTAAGGTCAACTACCAGGGTTTATTTTTGACTCTGCCCCATTTCCCCAGAGACTACCAGATGCCTGGTTTGCCGATGCCCCAGGCCAAGTGTCTAATAAGCAATGGCATAAAAAATATTACTGCAGGCATGTGGAGGGCAGAGAGAGGTGAATACCCGGGGGTGGGATGCAGGTCAGCACGTGTCCACCTGTGTGTCTGCCTAGTCTCTGTGGTTCACACTCCCGATGGCTCAAGGCGAGGAGGTTTGGGGGTGAGGAACAGCACCTGGAGGGCAAGGGGAGGGTGGCGTTCCTTGAGAACCTCTGAGAGCTCGGCTGCCCTAAGGGAAGGTCCCCAGACTACCAGCTCCATTTCTCTGACCTGTTGTTGCCCACTGGGTGGCCCCAGGTTTCAGGTCTGGGACCACATTCCTTTGGCCACCGTGACAGCCCCAAGCAGTGTACCTGCACTTGCTCTAGTGGCGTTTGGCCCTGGTCATGATTGCGAACTGCACGCCAATCCTCTCCACCGCTTAATCCTTACTTACACAGTGCCGGGGGGTCGCTCCGAACAGGAGCTCCTCAAGCACCGTATGCGGTCTGGTGCTGTGCTGGCTGCTCCAGGTTTCCTGGGGCCCTGATCACAATGGCAGATTTTCAGGTCTCACCCAGTGGGACAGAGGAGTGGTCAGGAGTCAGTGGCAGCACCGGCTTCAGGTGACTCTGATAAGCAGCCAGGTCTGAGAACACAGCTCTGCGACTCAACCCCAACCCGAGGCTGTAGGGAGGCACCAGGCCCTCTAGGGACAGCTCATGTAGACTGTTCAGTAAGTAACGTTTCCACGCACAGCCATCTTTTCAGCTGTGTCCCTCTACCTTGCAAGTCTTCGGGCTTCCATAATTCCTCCCTAACCTGACTTCCTCACTGACACTAGGTGACACTTATGAGCACCTGATCACCACACTTGGGCTGAGCTTCCTCTGGACCCAGAAGAATAGCTCCCTTGTCATGGAGCCACACTTTGATGTGTGCTTTTCTGCCTTGGGTTTAAAGGTCTCGCTATCACCAGCACCAGGCTAGACCATGCAGCACCTGACACAGTGGACCCCGACTGAGCAAATGCAGCAAAGCGGGGGCGGGGAGGCAGTGACTTTCTGCGGTGCACAGCCGCACACGGAGAGTAGTTCTCTCATTCCTCTTCCTCTAGGCTTGTGCCAGGCCAGATTAAAGCTCTAGTAGAGCAGTTCTAGGACTGTAAAATTCAACAACCTTGGATGATCTAGACTCTCCAAAGAACCCTAAAATCCTGGAACCCCAGAGCTGAAAAGGACATTTCTATCACACAGATAACTGAAGCTCAGAAAAGGAAAGGGTCTCACCCAAGGGCACACACTAGGAGGTGGTGAGCAGGCGAACCCAGGCCCCCAGCGATCACGCTCAGCTCGTGACACCACACAGCTTCTGAGCCTTGTAACATTCACAGGTCATCCGCTGTTCTGTGCGTGTAGGTGGCTCAGCACACAGAAGCGCACTGAGGTTTAAACCAATAAAACAGCCTCCTGTTGCTGATCTGAAGGAGCACGAACTACAGAATTTATTACTTGGCTGTGGTGGGTAGGGTGCACGAATGTCTTGCATGGGGCGGATGGCAATTTGAACATGTCACCTAAAATGTCATATGGTGTGTTTGAATGTTTTGTTATGTTACAGGATTACATGCTTATGAGTTTGTAATAAAAAGGGGCGTTATTTGTGCCTGCCCCTGTACTATGCCCAAGAATCCCTTGTTAAGGGTTCAATTTAAAGGAACATAAAACAACCTCTATTTTACATGGAAATTACTATGTTGAAATTTAGACTTAACCAAACAGCTGAATTAAGGTGTGATTATTAGCATTTCCAAAAAAAATGTAGGCATTCTTCAAAGGCGCTCACCCCATGGCTCTTGATATAGCACTTAATGTACATTAAATTTCGTTTTGACTGATGGTGGTTCCCTTGACATGCAGTTTGCCAAAAACCTAACTTTTGTAGAAAAAGGAAGAACACTGAGAAGGCTCTTTGTTTAAGCCGGGCCACGTAATACCAAGGTTCTGTTAGACAACCAGTTCCTGCTTTCACAGAGCTTATAAATTAAGAAAATACAGAACACAGTGGCCAAGTAATGCTGTAGACTACAGTATGAAAATTTGTTTCATACAGTAGTCTGGGTTCATCTCAAAACCTAATTTCATTGACAGGAAGGTTGAGCCAGCTGCCTTTTTGGACATTACTGAGTGGTGTTCGAGGTAATGAAATTTCTCAAATAATTGATAGCCCCCCAAAAGCCCTTGACCAGTTGTCCTCAATCTTTAGCACTTTCATTAGATTACCTGGAAGATACTTGTAGCCCCAAAGTCCCTACCCTCCCTCACTGTCACAGGCAAAGGTCCTTTTAACACCCTGGTGATTTTGACAGAACACACCTGGAAAATCTCCAATCAGAAGGGACTTGAAAACACGCAGCCATTCCTGTAAGTTTGTCGTGTGGAAACTGAGACCAAAGCAACAGAAATGGCTTACCCAGGGGTCACGTGTCTGAGTAGTGTCAGAACCAAGATCTTATCCTCTATGACCTGACTCCTAGTCATGGGCACTTTTCACACATTTTCAATCGTTGTCCCCTCTTTCTCTCCTCCTCTCCCTGAATACCAACTCCTTTTCCTTCCCTCTCTCCCTCTGCCTTGGACACCTCCCCTGGAATTCCTGTGTCTGGGTCACACCCAGAAAACACCGGAGCAAACACTTCCACGTCACTGGCTCCATGAATGCTGTTGCCCCTCCGTGCCTCTCCCCATTCTTAACTGCACCACCACCCGCCCTTTCCATCAGTGCTGCACCTCACTACCCCAGGTGAGCTTTAAAGCAATACCGGTGCCCCGCCCCCTAGAGATTGTGATTCAGTGTCTGTGGTGGGCACCAGGCACCGGCATGTTCCCATGCTCCCCAGGTGAGTCTCACTGAGAGCTGGTGTTGTCGTGCAAACTTCTGGTTAATATTCAGTGTATCATTCCATTAATTATGGTTAGAACTAGGCATTGGGAGTGTCGGGGTGAGGTTGGGGACAAGGACTCAAGAGAAATCTTAAGCGCTTCTTCCTTTCTTAAAATAGACGGGGAAACAGTATGAACACCATGCTAAGTACTCGGAAGGCGTGTATTACATATTTCTAAAAGATTTTATTTATTTATTTTTAGAGGGGAAGGAGAGAGGGAGAGAAACATCAGTGTATGGTTGCCTCTAGTGCGTCCCCTGCTGGGAACTGGCCTGCAGGGAACTGGCCTGCAACCCAGGCATGTGCTCTGACTGGGAATCGAACCACAATCCTCTGGTTCGCAGGCCTGTACTCAATCCACTGAGCTACACCAGCCAGGGCCTGCGTGTATTACATATTTGATGAATGGTTATCATACTGAATAGTAAAAACTCCAGGTGCCATGGTTTTTCAAAGAAGAGGTGATCCCTGTGGACTGCTGTGGTTAAGAAAGTTTTCGTGGAAGATGTATATCTTTAAGGATGAGAAATATTTTGACTAGGAGAAGGGGGGAAAGAACTATGTCCTAGGATGGAGGACCAGTGTAATTAGCTCGGAGGCAGGAATAAACACGACTTTTGTGAAGGGAGGTCAGGAGATCAACCTGGCTCGGTGGCGAGAGCATGAGAGGAAGAACGAAGAGCCTTTGGATTGAAGGTAGAACCCGACAGTGGAGGGGACGGGGTTTGTACCAGAGACCCCAGCTGTCTCTGGGTTCACTTGTACAGTCTCCTCACTTGAGTTCCCAGGTGTAGGCTCTTGACATGCTTTAGGCAGATGTTCATTCTAACATCTGACATGTTTTTTTGTAGTAGCTCTTAACACAAGGCTGAGGATGTAGCAGGTCCTCCCAAATTACTTTTTCCCCCTCTTAAAAATAAAATAAGGTCATATTTACTGCATAAAAAGCCCACTTCAGTATACATTTCTGCCAGTTTTGACAAATGTATACAGTCAGGCCATCACCAGGATCAAAATTTGGAATTCTGTGGTTGCATCATCCCCCAGATTCTCCCATTACCTTTCCCTTTCATAGTTAAGGCCTTTCTACACCTCCAGGAACCACTGATCCCTTTTCGGGGCCTGTAGTTTTGCCTTCTCCTGAATGCCATTTGGGTGGAACCATTCAGCAAGGAGCCCTTTGCATCCGGCTGCTTTTCATGCAGCGTGGTGCGTTGGAGGCTCGTCCATGCTGTTGATGGCGTCAGTCGCTCAGTCCTTCTCACTGTTGGGTGGAACGTCCCTGGATGGATGCACACCTACTTGTTTGTTCAACCGTTCTCCAGTTGAGGATGTTTGGATTCTTTCTGGTTTTCAATAATTACAAATAAAAATCTCATAGGCATGTGCATATCAGTTTTTTGTGCGATGTAACTTTTTATTTCGCTGGAGTAAATACCTAGGAATGGGATTGCTGGGGTGTGTGTGCTGAGTGTGCGTTTGATTTCAGGAGAAACTGTCAACTGTTTTCCAAGTGGGGAGGCCGATTTCTGTTTCCACCAGCCATGTGTGAAAATGCCGGTAACTTTCCATCCTCATCCACACTTCATACATTTATGTTTTATTATTATTGTTACTTTAAAGTTACTCGTAATGGTTATGTCGTGGTTTCATTGTGGTTTTAATTTCAGTTTTCCTAAAGCCAGTGTTCCGCATTTTTTCATGTGCTTAATTGCTCTCCATATATCTTGTTTTTGGATGAAGTGTCTTTCAGATCCTTAACCCATTTTTAAAATTGAGGGTTTTTGTATTATTGAGTTCTAAGAGTTC